>NC_135821.1:57906262-58213058 GCF_964213995.1 Mustelus asterias | reverse complement strand
AGGATGTAAGAGGGTGAAGGAGGGTGAAGGAGGGTGTAAGAGGGTGTAAGAGGGTGAAGGAGGGTGAAGGAGGGTGAAGGAGGGTGAACGAGGGTGAAGGAGGCTGAAAGAGGGTGAAAGAGGGTGAAGAAAGATGAAGGAGATTGAAGGAGGGTGAAGGAGGGTGAAGGAGGGTGAAAGAGGGTGTAAGAGGCTGAAAGAGGGTGAAAGAGGGTCAAGGAGGGTGATGGACGCTGAAAGAGGGTGAAAGAGGGTGAAGGAGGGTGTAAGAGGGTGAAGGAGGGTGAAGGAGGGTTCTAACAGCGTGAAGGAGGGTGTAAGAGGGTGAAGGAGGGTGAAGGAGGGTGTAAGAGGGTGTAAGAGGGTGTAAGAGGGTGAAGGAGGGTGAAGGAGGGTGTAAGAGGATGTAAGAGGGTGAAGGAGGGTGAAGGAGGGTGAAGGAGGGTGAAGGAGGGTGAAGAGAGGGGTAAGAGGCTAAAGAGGCTGAAAGAGGCTGAAGGAGGGTGAAAGAGGGTGAAAGAGGGAGAAGGAGGGTGAAAGAGGGTGAAAGAGGGTGAAGAAGGATGAAGGAGATTGAAGGAGTGTGTAAGAGGGTGTAAGAGGGTGAAGGAGGGTGAAAGAGGGTGTAAGGGGCTGAAAGAGGGTGAAAGAGGGTCAAGGAGAGTGATGGACGCTGAAAGAGGGTGAAAGAGGGTGAAGGAGGGTGTAAGAGGGTGAAAGAGGGTGTAGGAAGGTGAAGGAGGGTGAATCAGGGTGAAAGAGGGTGAAGGAGGCTGAAGGAGGCTGAAGGAGGGTGAAAGAGGATGTAAGAGGCTGAAAGAGGGTGAAAGTGAGTGTAAAAGGGTGAAAAAGGGTGTAAGAGGGTGAAGGAGGCTGAAAGAGGGTGAAGGAGGCTGAAAGAGGGTGAAGGAGGGTGTAAGAGGGTGTAAGAGGGTGAAAGAGGGTGTAAGAGGGTGAAAGCGGGTGTAAGAGGCTAAAAGAGGCTGAAGGAGGGTGTACGAGGGTGAAGGAGGCTGAAAGAGGGTGAAAGAGGATGAAGAAGGATGAAGGAGATTGGAGGAGGGTGTAAGAGGGTGAAGGAGGGTGAAGGAGCGTGAAAGAGGGTGAGAGAGGGTGAAGGAGTGTGAAGGAGGGTGAAGGAGTGTGAAGGAGTGTGAAGGAGTGTGAAGGAGGGTGAAGGAGGGTGAAGGAGGCTGAAAGAGGGTGAAAGAGGATGTAAGAGGGTGAAAGTGAGTGTAAAAGGGTGAAAGAGGGTGTTAGAGGGTGAAGGAGGCTGAAAGAGGGTGAAGGAGGGTGTAAGAGGGTGCAAGAGGGTGCAAGAGGGTGTAAGAGGGTAAAAGAGGGTGTAAGAGGCTAAAAGAGCCTGAAAGAGGGTGAAGGAGGGTGTACGAGGTGAAGGAGGCTGAAAGAGGGTGAAAGAGGGTGAAGAAGGATGAAGGAGATTGGAGGAGGGTGTAAGATGGTGAAGGAGGGTGAAGGAGCGTGAAAGAGGGTGAGAGAGGGTGAAGGAGGCTGAAGGAGTGTGAAGGAGTGTGAAGGAGTGTGAAGGAGGGTGGAGGAGGGTGGAGGAGGGTGAGAGGGCAGGGTGAAGCAGGGTGAAAGAGGGTGAAGGAGGGATGAAGGAGGTTGAAAGAGGGTGGAAGCAGGGTGAAAGAGGGTGAAGGAGGTTGGAGGATGGTGAAAGAGGGTGAAAGAGGATGAAGGAGGGTGAAGGAGGGTGAAAGAGTGTGAAAGAGGGTTAGTGAGGGTGAAGGAGCGTGAAGGAGGGTGAAGGAGGATGAAGGAGGGTGAAGGAGGATGAAGGAGGGTGAAGGAGGATGAAAGAGGGTGAAGGAGGGTGACGGAGGGTGAAAGAGGGTGAAAGAGGGTGAAGGAGGGTGGGGGAGCGTGAAGGAGGGTGAACGTGGGTGAAGGATGGTGAAGGAAGGTGGAAGAGGGTGACGGAGGGTGAGAGAGGTTGAAAGAGGGTGAAGGAGGGTGAAAGAGGGTGAAGGAGGGTGAAAGAGGGTGAAGGAGGGTGAAGTAGGTTGAAGGAGATTTACCAGGATGCTGCCTGGTTTGGAGGGTAGGACTTATGAGGAAAGGTTGAGGGAGCTCGGGCTGTTCTCTCTGGAGCAGAGGAGGTTGAGGGGAGACTTAATAGAGGATTATAAAATGATGAAGGGGATAGATAGAGTGAACGTTCAAAGACTATTTCCTCGGGTGGATGGAGCTATTTCAAGGGGGCATAACTATAGGGTTCATGGTGGAAGATATAGGAAGGATGTCCGAGGTAAGTTCTTTACTCAGAGAGTGGTTGGGGTGTGGAATGGACTGCCTGCAGTGATCGTGGAGTCAGACACTTTAGGAACATTTAAGCGGTTATTGGATAGGCACATGGAGCACACCAGGATGATAGGGAGTGGGATAGCTTGATCTTGGTTTCAGATAAAGCTCGGCACAACATCATGGGCCGAAGGGCCTGTTCTGTGCTGTACTGTTCTATGTTCTATGTTTTATTTGAAATTCCTCATACATTTTCAGCGTGAAGTCATGTGTCCCTTCGCTCTGCAGGTAATCTCTGTGTTAACTCCGTGATGATACATTCCCAAAGACATTCATATGTACCCTGTGGTATCCCCTCTGGGATACTGACATTGCAAAATCGCTCATCTTTGAGTTTCTTCAAATTAACAAACACATGACGGCATTGATTGAGGTTGTGGAATATATTTAATGCTGATCACGTTAATTGATTTGTAACATTAGGGGCTATGTTACCCACCAAAGGTATTGTCATCTAAAACACAACTCTCAAGATCCCATATTGCCTCAGCGTTATCTTTCACCTGTCTGTGACCTTTCAATTATTCAATTCCAAATGTTAGAGTGTCTCTCCGGGCTGTTCCACTCTCTCCTGGGATATAGTTACCCTCTTTAACTCTGGGAATACACTGAATCCATTCAGGTCCTATAATTGTGACTCCAATTTCAGATTTAATCTGCAGTAAATTCAAAAACGTGGACCACAGCAACAGAATCTATCCCCTCCAGCTCCATGTTTCCCAGCAGCCCAGATGAGATGTCCCGAACCGGAGCACCAGTCAGGCAACACAGTCTTCGGGACTCTCAATCCTGGCCACAGAGAAAAGTGTCTATTCCCCTGATGAACTATCCCCATTTATAACTATATTTCCCTTTTCTCCTCCCTCTTGAATGTTCCCTGAACCCCCGTGCTATTGTTCAGTTGCTCAGCCTCCTTGCAGCTCCCGCCCACGTCCGCACAGGGAGCAAGTGTCACAAACCTGTTTGTTTCATCATTCGAAGGACATGAGCGTCCCTGGCTGACCAGCATTTACTGCCTGTCCCTAGTTGACCTTGGAGAGCAGTTGAGAGTTAAACACATTGCTGTGGCTCTGGAGCCACATGTAGGCCAGACCTGATAAGGACGGCAGATTTCCTTCCCTAAACGACGTTAGTGAACCAGATGGGGTTTTCCGACAATGGAGAATGGTTTTATAGTCATCAGTAGATTTTTGACTCCGGATATTTTTTAGTGAATTCAAATTCGACCAGCTGCTGTGACCAGATTCGAATGCGGGTCCCCAGAACATTAACAATATTGGGAGCCCTTCCTGAAGCTATCACGTCAGCAGGAACTGCTCAGAAAATTCCCTGAGTGTTCCTTCCAAGGCCTTACTCACCTTACCGCTGCTTCCGTTGGTCCCATGTCACTTTCTGAACTGTAATGTCTGGGGGACACCTGCCCGCACTGGACCTGTCGTAAGGGACCGGGCAGTAAGGGACACAAGATACAGCAATATATCTCCACCCACTTCCCTAAACTCCCACACTTAGCCCAACTCTCAGTGCTTCACTCTCTGCAGCTTGCACTCTGTGGAGCTCTCTGAGTGGGCACATTTCACAGGCCTCAGTTCAGTAGTTTATATTTGCCCGTGTCCAACTCATGAACCTGATTGAAGTCATTGCACCCCTCCCACTCTCGGCCTGAGTAACTGCTGAGGGCTGACTGCCTTGGAAGCCTTTTTTGGAGTTCCAATGCTGGGTCCGGTTCCTGCTGCTCAGCGTCGGGAGTGGGGTTCAGCAGACCGGAGCTCGCCTCTTCCACCATGAGTGTTGTGGCCCGAGTTCCCTTTATCGGGTGACAATGTGATCGAGAGGCTAAACCTACTGTGTCCATTTCAGACTCCGAGGTTCCCACTGGCGGAGATGGAGAGCAGGAGCCGGAGTGCCTGGGATTCTTTCCAAAGTTCCCGGTGCGCTGGGAATTGATTTTTCCTGCACGGCTTGGGGCTTCATGGCTTGCAGATGATTGAAGCATTCCCATAGGATGGTATCTCCCAAGCGGACTTGATAGGAAACTGGCCCTGTTCCAGACTCGACCGTGCCTCATAACCACGCGGATCCATTGCCATGATTCTTTACCAATAACCTATCACCTGCCTTTAGGTGCCTCTCCCGGCTGGTGGGATCAACACTGGGTGTCTTGATGCCTTGCGAACCTCCCACCCGTGGGAATATCAGACTCAACCCTGGGCAGAGTCATCTTGTCATGACCAACTCTGCTGGGGCTATTCTGGTAGTTGAATGGGTGGTTGGGCGGGGGGTGGGGGGGGGGGGGGGGGGGGGGGGGGTGGGGGGGGGGGGGGTGGGGGGGGGGGGTGTTTGGAGGGTGTTGTCCTGTAATTGAAGATGAATCTGGATGGTTTGGTGTCCAAGGAGGCTGTGGGATGTTTTTTTGAACCTGCTTTTACTATTTGGGCCGCTCTTTCTGCCAGGCCGTTGGATGATGGGTAATATGACACTGTCCAAACGTGTTAATTTCTGTTCAACTTCATCTAATGTACAAATTCCTGGCTGATGAAGGGTGGTCCATTTTCAGAAACTAACATTTCCGGGATCCCGGGTGTCAAGAAAGAGGTGTGAAGTTTCTCCACTCTTGTCCTTGTGTTTGAGTAACTCACCCTGTGTACGGCCATCCATTTTGAATCAGCATCTACCATTACCAGGAACATAGACCCCATGAACGGACCAGCACTGTCCATGTGCAGCCACGTCTATGGCCGTCCTGGCCATTCCCAAGTGTGAAGAGTAGTGACTGGTGATAGTTCTGCCCTTGTTGATATTGCCAACACTGACCCACGAGCAAATATCCGTCCCCATACCTGGCCACCAACAGGGCAACTTAGAGGATCTTCAGTTTGCCACTCCTGGGTGGCCATGGTAAAGTTCACCATGGGATGGTGACCCTGGCTCAGGATGACACTCTTGAACCCCATAAGCGTGTGCCATCTTCCACAGTCAGCTGCTCTCTGCCATTCCAATAAGGGTGCAATTCAGGCTGTAATGGCCTTTTGGATTCCCCCATCAGCACTAGCTGCTTCAATTCATTCAGGAATGGGTAATTTTGCCTCCACAGCCGAATATTATTGGCAGCCACTGGGAGAGTTTTGAAAAAGTTCATGATTACCATCTCTTCCATTGTGGGTACGACAAGTGTCTGTTAATCGTAGCCAACTCAAGGCATTGGTGTCAGTGACTCAGCCTCCTGGATAATGGTAGGCAGACAGTAATAAAGCCCACAGCTGGATATGGGCCAATGTTATGGGCTGCACCGCCATGCAGGTACTTCTGGAATTTCTTTCCCCGAACTGTCACCATTGACAAGGTGTCACAGTGGTTAGCGCTGCTGCCTCATAACGCCAGAGACCTGGGTTCAGTTCCTGGCTTGGGTCAATGTCTGTGCGGAGTCTGCACATTCTCACCGCATCTGCATGGGTTTCATCTGGTTTCTCCGGTTTTCTCCCGCAGTCTGAAAGACGTGCTGGTTAGGTGCGTTGGCCATGCTCAATTCTCCCTCAGTGTACCCGAACAGGCACCAGTCTGTGGCGACTAGGCGATTTTCACATTAACTTCATTGCAGTGTTAATGTAAGCCTACATTTGATACTTTATAAATGTTAAAATTCCTCTGAGTATGAATGGTTGAATATCGCTGGGAAACCTCATCTAGCTGTCAGTAAAAGTGCACGCGAATAAGTTCATAATTGGAAACAAGAATCCTCCTGCCAGCTTTGAAGCTAAGTCCTCAATCAGAGGGATTGGGTATTTATCCAGCTGTGAGAAACAGATTACCGTTTGTTTAAAATTTCCCAGTACAAAGTATTTGTATTCACTCTTGGGACTTGGGTGTCGCTGGCCGGCCAGCATTTATTGTCCATCCCTAGTTGCCCATGTTCAGAGGACAATTAAATGTCAACCACTTTGAGTCACATTTAGTCCTGACCACATAAGGACGACAGATTTCCTTCCCTGGGATATTGGTGAACCAGATGTGTTTTTCCGAAAATCGACAATGCTTTTATGGTCACCAGCTGATTCTGAATTCCAGATATATTTATTCAAATTCCACCATCTGCTGTGACGGGATTCGAACCCGGGTGCACAGAACTTTAGCTGAGTTTCTGTATTAATAGTGTCGTGATAAAACCACCAGTCCATCACATCCACACCCAGAGTGTACACACCCTGACTTCCGGTAACCTAGACACACCATATTATATACGTCTGCAGGGCTCCCGGATTGGACAGCATTAACTGTCTCAATCAGGGAGCTCATATTCCAATAACTCCACCTGATGGTTATCGTTAAAGTCATTAAGTATGTCTCTCTCTCTGTCTCTTTCTGTGCATCCCTCTCTGCATATGTATCTCTCTCTCTCTCTGCCTGTTTCTCTGTGTCTCTTACTGTCTCTCTGCATCGCCCTCATTCACTTTCTCTCTACACTCTTCCTTCGTGTCTCCTCCTCCCTCTCAGTCTCCCTCTCCTTCTCTGCCCCCCTTTTCTTATTTCTGTCTTTCTCTCTCTCTACCTTGCTCTGTCTTTTGCTCTTGCTGTGTCCATTGTACTCATTCAGTCTGTTTCAAATTCGCTGACGCTCTCTGTCTCTGTTTCTCTCTGCCTCCCTTTCCGTCTTAGTCTCCCTCTCTCATTGCATCCTCCCATCTGTCTCCCTTTCTCATTCCCTGTCCATCTCCCTCCCCATTTCCCCCAATCTCTGTCCCTGTTTTTCTCGCTCTGTGAGAGTCCCTATCTATCTCTGTCCTTTCTCTCTGTCTCTCTCTCTCTCTGTTTCTTTCACTGTATTTGTTAGAAACTCTTTCAAAATCTGTCACGCTCCATGTATTTATGCCCTTCCCTCTCTCTATCATTCTCACTTTTGCTCTCACTGCCCTCTCTCTTTATCTGTCACTCTGTCTCTGTGAGGCTGTTTGTTATTTATAGTTTGAAAGTCCAATAGGAAGATTGAGGGGTCTTGTAGTTGTAGTTTCCTCTCAGGTTCTAATGAGTTGAAGAATTGAAGTAAGGGGATATTTCAGCAGATTTATTAGCTGCTGCCTGAAGTGAGTCTGTGTCACAGACACAGGGGAGGCAGTAGTGTAGGGGAGGCAGTAGTGTAGTGGTATTGTCACTGGACTAGTAATCTAAAGATTCTGTGTAATGCTCTGGTAGCCTGGGTTCAAATCCCACCTTGGCGGATGGTGAAATTTTAGGGCGGCACGGTAGCACAGTGGTTAGCACTGCTGCTTCACAGCTCCAGGGTCCTGGGTTCAATTCCCGGCTCGGGTCACTGTCTGTGTGGAGTTTGCACATTCTCCTCGTGTCTGCGTGGGTTTCCTCCGCGTGCTCCGGTTTCCCCCCACAGTCCAAAGATGTGCGGGTTAGGTTGATTGGCCAGGTTAAAAATTGCCCCTTAGAGTTCTGAGATGTGTGGATTAGCGGGTAAATATGTGGGGGTAGGGCCTGGGTGGGATTGTGGTCGGTGCAGACTCGATGGGCCGAATGGCCTCCTTCTGCACTGTAGGGTTTCTATGATTTCTATGATTTCACAGCATAAATGGCAGTTTGTACAACAACTTGTGAGTTGCAGCATGAAGCCCAATTCCAGAACAAAATTATCTAACTATACCGACCCATAGCCCAAATAATACATCCGACGCCATATAGAATAAACCATTAATGTCGACCATAAGAAGATGAAATTGGCTGAGATAACAAACAGTAAAATGATGGATTTCCCGCGACTCTCCATCTCAGGGTCTCTGGGATTCTCCCCACTGCTGTGAGCTCGGAGTCTCCTGCGGGCTCTGCTGCTCACGAAAATGTGTCTGACGGTGAAAACGTTGAGCAGCAGAATCAGGACGAACGGGACACACGGGGTTAGAATGTTGTGGAGGAACTCGATTGTTGTCCAGACCGGAGAGAACACAACATCCATTGTGACCAAACAAAACCAGGGGTCGTTCACCAGCTGATATCCATTGAATAACATAAAATACCAGAAAATGTTCTTTAAACAGCTCAGCACCGTCACTGTTCCCAGAACCACAGCCGCCGATTTCTCACTGCAATATTTACTCTTCAGCTTGGGGCAGCAAATGGCCACAAATCGATCAAAGGTGAAAGTGACGGTGAACCAGACAGAACAGTCAGTGGCTGCATAAAGCAGGACGGCGTGGATGTTACACACGGGGAGCGACAGCAGGAAAACAAACTGTTCCCGATAAAGAATGGGAATGTGTCTGAATATCAGGTCGAGGATAACGACCAGCAGATCCCCCGCTGACATGGCCACCAGGTAACGAGTGACACATTTGGACAGACCACAGTTTCTGCTCGTCAGTGTCACAATTGTGATTATGTTCACTGTCAGGAAGGGAAATAAAGAATAAAATTAGACAGGATTCAGGGAAAGAAGTTACCATTTGGACTGAGGATGGGTTGAAATAAAAAAGAATGTACACACATAAAATCACTGAAATCTGTTTTTAAAAATCCAGCACGTCTTTTGCAGTGTGAGAGGAAAGTGGAGCATCCGGAGGAAACCCACACAGACACGGGGAGAAGGTCCAAACTCCACACAGACAGTGACCCAAGCCTGGAATTGAACCCAGGTCCCTGACGCTGTGAATCAGCAGTGCTAACCACTGTGTCACCGTGCTGCTCCATGGTCGCAACACAGTGGTGTACATTTGGGAGAGAACTTTCCGGAGAGTCCACAACATTGACCCTCACTCAGCTACAAGGATGAGGGAGTAAACCCTGACAGAAAATCTAGACTGGAGTCCTGTAGATGGTAATCTGTCGTCTCTCAGACAGTTTACTGACAACCCCTGCAACAGAGCTGGTATCAAAGAGGGCTGGTTTGACCCTTGCTTCTGGACAATACTAACAATTGGCAGAGGGAGATCCTGATGCCTTGACAGCACAGAATCTCTATTATATTTACACAGAACTGTACCCTGGAGAGGAGATCACAGCATTGTGGCCACTGTTGGCACAATACAGGAAAAAATAGTAATCTCACACTCAATTGGCACAGATCACAACTTCCAGTGTTTGCTTTCAAGAGTGTGAGAAAGCTTCAAGGTTCAGCGAATCGCTATCGTCCATAATACTCAGTGCGATTACTGCTGTCCCACTGTGGTCGACTGGACCAGTGCAGCTGCATGAGTCCTCTCTCGGCAGGAAGGTTGCCAATCTATGCACCAGGTAAAACTCAAACAAAGGCCAGTACCAAGGGAAAGCCAAGCAGGCTGCCTTAATGCCTATCGTCCAGTGACTCTGATATCCAATATTATGAAATGCATCAAAAGGTTAGTCATGGCATGAATCAGTTCCGGCTTCCCAGATTGCCTGGATCCACGACAGTTCACCGACATCCACAACAGGTCCACAATGCCATCTCCCTGGCCCGTCAGTGAACCCTGGAACACAGACTCGTGTTTACCGACTGCAGCTCAGCCTGCAACACCATTAGTCCTCCGAAACTCATGTCCAAAGTCCGTGGCCCTGGGCTTGGCTCCTGCCTCTGCAATTGGATCCTGAACTTCCTAATCCATCGACAGCAAAATTAAGGACAATCAACAACATCTCCTTCACAATCATCCTGAACAGCAGTGCTGATAGCGGTTCATTGAGAAATCAGAATGTGTAAATGGCAGAACAAAGGTGCAGACTGTCAAAGGACAACCTGAGGCATGTGGCTGATGGCCCTATGGGGTGGGGAGAGAAACAAGATGGAAAGTGAGATTTTTAAGTGGGTGAATAAAACTATGGATAAAATGAATATTTAAAATAATAATATAAAATGATAAATAAGATAAAAAAATAAGATAAATAATTCCAACGGTCTGTGTGGAGTTTGCACATTCTCCCTATGTATGCATAGATTTCCTCCAGGTACTCCGATTTCCTCCCACAGTCCAAAGATGTGTAGGTTAGGTGGATTGGCCATGCTAAATTACCCCTTAGTATCCCAAGATATGTAAGTTTGGGGGATTAGCGGGGTAAAAACATGGGGTTACAGGAATTGGGCCCGGGTAAGATGCTCTGACAGAGAATTGATGCAGACTCAATGGCCGAATGGCCTCCTTTTGCACTGTAGGATTCTATGAGAAAGAAATAAAATAAATGGAAATGGAATGGAGGAGTTCATGCTCTGAAGTTGTTGAACTCAGTGTTCAGTTTGGAAGGCTGTAAAAGTGCCTAACTAGAAGATCAAGTGCTGTTTCTCCAGTTTGTGTTGAACTTCATTGGAACATTGCAACAGGCCAAGAACAGAAATATGTCCTGGATCCTGGAAATATGCACCCTTCTCAGCCATGGTCACCACCATTTACATTATTTTGTCCTTTTGTTTATGACATCTTTGTCAATTACACTACCCTGACCCTTAGAGTATAAATCTCATCTTATTTTCTTTGTCTTCAGCTCTGACGAAGGGTCATCCAGACTCGAAACATTTACTCTATTCTCTCCCCACAAATGATGTCAGACCTGCTGAGATTTTCCAGCATTTTCTGTTTTTATTATGTAATATTAAGATGTTTGGGATGTTTGTAAGGGCATGAGAGCAGGATGGTGTGTTGAAATGGTAAGCGCCAGGAAGGTCTGGGTCCTGCTTGCAGATGGACCGAAGGGGTTTATGACTGCAAAGCAGTCACCCAGTGTACGTTTATTTGGCGTAGAGCACACTGGGAACAGTGAATGCAATAGATCAGATTAAAGGAGATGCACGTGAAGTGCTGCTTCAGCTGAAGAGTGTTTGGGCCCTTGGATGGTGAGCAGGGAGGAGGTAAAGGGGCAAGCGTTGCATCTTCTACGATTCCATGAGAAGATGCCATGGGTAAGGTGTTGGGTGTGATGGAGGAATGGACCAGGGTGTCCCGGAGATCTCTGCCGAATGTTGACAGGGGGAGTGAGGTGAAGATGTGTTTGGTGGTGGCATCATGCTGGAGTTGACAGAAATGGTGGAGGATGATCCTTTGAATGCGAAGGATGGTAGGATGAAAAGTGAGGACAAGGGGAACGTTATCCTGGTTCTAGGAGGGAGTGGAGGTGGTGAGAGCAGTCCCATGGGAGATGTGTCAGACACAGTTGGGAGCCCTGTCAACCACAATGGGTGGGAAACCACAATTAAAGAAGGAAGACATATCAGCACAGCCATTTTGGAAAGTGGTATCACTGGAACATATGCAAAGGAGGTGAAGGAACTGAGAGAATGGGAAGTTCTTACAGGATGTGGGTTCTTAAGAGCTGTAGTCAAGGTAGCTGTGGGAGTCATTGGGCTTGTAATGGATACTGGTGGACAGTCTATCAACAGAAATGGAGACAAAGAGGACAAGTAAGGGAAGTGTCAGGGATGGATCAAGTGAAGGTGATAGAGAGGTGGAAATTGGAAGCGACACTGATCATTTTTTCCAGATCCAGATGAGAGCATAAAGCAGCACGAAAATAGTTGTTGATATTCCAATGGAAGAGCTGTGGGAGGGGCCGGAGTAGGACTGGAACAAGGAATGTTTCACATACCCATACTTTTACATACGCTGCCCTCCACCCTATCACAAACCTCCTTGATGAAAGATCATCGAAAGCATTAACTCTGATAGATGCTACCAAAGTGTCTTCAGCAGACTCCTTCTATAGTTGCCAACTGTGATTAAACATATGCCTGGAGGTTTCACCACATAACGGGCCTGATTTTAACATCAAGTTGCGCCCATTTTCGGGCGCGAAAACTTGGTAAAGTCAGGCATGAGGCGAATAGCGTGATCCGTGCCCACCTCCACACCGGTTCCCCCTTTACCAAGGCGTGAAAATGGCCGTGATAGGGCCCGCACCCAAAATGGACCCGACGGCCATTTAAATGGGGCTGCACCCCAACCTTGCTGGCACTTCCCCCTTTACCACCGCATTTGACCATCCAGAATCAGCGTGAAACAGACATGCTCTACAAAAGTCCAATTCAGACGCTCCAGTTAGTGAGGAGGTAAGTGCTGAGCATCCGACAGCTCTCTGCTTGAGATGGGGGTGGGGGGGGGGGGGGGGGGGGTGAGGAGGGTGGGTCCAATGGCTCTCTGCTTGAGATCGGTGGGGGAAGGGGGGGGAGGTCCGCTGCCACTCTGCCTGTGATCAGT
This sequence comes from Mustelus asterias, assembly GCF_964213995.1. Lineage (NCBI taxonomy): Eukaryota > Metazoa > Chordata > Chondrichthyes > Carcharhiniformes > Triakidae > Mustelus > Mustelus asterias. The sequence continues at coordinate 58,200,579 of NC_135821.1, read as the reverse complement.
GAGGGGGAAGGTAGGGGAGGGGCCCGCGATCGGTCTGGGTGGTGGGGGGGATAAGGGGGCCAGTAATGTTGTGGGGGTGGGGCGATGTCTGTTGGGGACAGGGGAGACATTATCCGACCCAGGAGTGATGTGGCATTCTATAATTTTTTTCTGCGCATGCGCAGTTGGAGGTGCCGATCAGAGCTGCAGGATTTCTGACATGTTAAGCCCCGCCCACAGGGTTCTGCAGCACGATTTTGAATTGCTGATATTTTTTCAGGGAGAGTGCATATGGGGGCGCCTGAGAACAGGTCTAAAAGTCGGATCTAAAACACTCCCAGTTTCAAGTCAGCCCAGCACTTAGAATCAAAATGGTAAAATAAGGCCCAACATGTCTCCATGCTCCAGCCATTACTTGGCCAATACATCCATACTTGTGATGCAATAGCTTAATCCCTACGTCAACTGGAAAGCAAAAAGATTCATTATACCCAGTTGGAAGATGCTTGATTTCAGCCAAACAGTCTTTTCCTCTAATGGTCAATACTTTTATATCTGGTAAGAGAAAAGCTCAAAGAAAATGACAAAAAAATATTTTTAAATGTTTATGATTTTTGTTCCCCAGGATTGTACACAGTTGTGCCCTTGGGAGATTTAGCTTCCAGTTCTTGGAGACTCTAGGCCAATCCTGGAGGGTTGGCAATCCTTAAGTCCATGCCTTTTGTTTTCCTTCTAACAACAGAGGCACAGTGGCTAACACTGCTGCCTCACAAGCCAGGGACCTGTGTTCAATTCTGTCTTTGGGTGGTCGTTTGTGTGGCGTTTGCACGTTCTTCCTGTGTTTGTGTGGGTTCCCTCCGGGTGCTCTGGTTTCCTCCCACAGTCCAAAGATGCACAGGGTAGGTGGATTGACCATGCTAAATTGCCCCAAGGGAATTAGCAGGGTAAATATGTAGGGTTACGGAGAGAGGGCCTGGGTGGGATTGTTGTCGGTATGGGCTAAATGGCCTCCTTTTGTACTCTAGGTTATATATAACTCTTCACTGGTTCAAAACATTTTACATTTTCTAATTTTACTCAGTCCTGATGAACGGTCACAGAACTGAAAGGTTAACTCCATTTCCCTCTTACTCTCTCTCAGACAGATGCTGCCCAGTACTTCCAGAATTGCCTGGATTTGTTCCGCAGCGCAGAGGTTAGCACTGCTGTCTCAAACCGCCAAGGACCCGGGTCCGATTCCCAGTTTGGGGTCGCTGTCTGTGCGGAGGCTGCACGTTCTCCCCATATCTGCATGGGGTTTCCTCCCAAAAGACTGGCTGGTTAGGTGCATTGGCCGTGCTAAATTCTCCCTCAGTGTACCCAAACAAGCGCCAGCGTGTAGCGACGAGGGGATTTTCACAGTAACTTCATTGCAGGGTTAATGTAAGCCCACTTGTGACGCTAATAAATAAACTAAAAACTTTTTTAAAAAAAAGTGTTAATGTAAACCTACTTGGGACAATAGTAAATAAATTTAAATCTAGGGATTCTATAACTCTTCACTGGTTCAAAGAACAAAGAAAATTACAGCACAGGTACAGGCCCTTCGGCCCTACAATGACAGTGCAGCCCCTCTGAACTAAAACCCTCTACCCTTCCGGGGACCATACCCCTCTATTCCCATCCTATTCATGTACTTGTCCAGACGCCCCTTAAAATTCACTATCGTATCTGCTTCTACTACTCACTGCTAGTTCAAAACTTATTATATTTTCTAACTGTACTCAGTTGTCCTGATGGGGCCGGTCAGAGACCTGAACAGTTAACTCCATTTCCTTCCCTCCCTCAGATGCTGTCGCCTCCTTCCAGAATTTTCTGGACTTGTTCCAACGGTCACTGAATGACCCACGCGCCGAGCCCCATTGTGGGGCTTGTCGTCCCCGCAGCGTCACAATTATGCCGCAGTGGATGCCGGGTGTTGTAGTCCGCGCTGCCTTTCCATTCGGGCAGGCGGGCGGGAAGGGACTACATCTCCCAGTGGCCACTGCGAACCTACGCGCATGCGTACCTCCCTCCCCCTTCCTCGGGATCTTGCGGTGAGGATTTATCTTTCGGAAAGGATTAGAGAGAGAAAGAGAGACGCTGAGAAATATCTATTCCCCAGCTCTCCCCCCTGTCCCCCCCGCAACAAAAAAAAGGTTGTGGGAAAATGTCTCGTCAGGCCAATCGAGGTACCGAGAGCAAGAAAATGGTAATTCGAAATTCTGCGGTTACTGAGGCCGAAAGCAAGTGGAATGGAGTGTTTAATCTGTGAGCGCTGGGCCTGGTTTGGAGCTGTTGATCTAATTCAATGTATTTCCCAATGGCTGGGGCAGGCCCCTTCATACTTTGTTCCTGACAACCGCATCTAATATGCATCGAGATACGCCTATCGTGTTTTAAGTGTTCATCTTTCTTTGATATACCTTTTTTATTTCAATTCAATCAAATCAAATCCAATTCAGAGTCTCAACAAGTTGAGACATTCCCGATCCAAGCTGACAAGACAGGGCTCTCACCTCCTGTCTTGGGCTTGATCTTTGATATATCCTTAAGTATGTACAGAATAGGGAGTTTGCCTGAGCGCAATCATCCCCATCACTATCGGTAGTTCTGCCCTCATCTAATTCAGTCTTATCTTAGCCTTGTACAGTTTGATTAAGTACAAGATATTCTTTTTGCAATCTGATAAGGGTGGCATAACATTTAGCACTGCTGCCTCACGGCGCCAGGGACCTGGGTTCAATTCGAGCCTCGGGTCACTGTCTGTGTGGAGTTCGCACGTTCTCCCCGTGTCTGCGTGGGTTTCCTCTGGGTGCTCCAGTTTCTTCCCATAGTCCAAAGATGTGTCGGTTAGGTGGACTGGCATGCTAAATTGCCGCTTAGTGAAATGAAGATTAGCAGGGTAAATATGTAGGGTTACGGGGATCGGGCCTGGGTGGGATTGTTGCCGGTGCAGGCTTGATGGACTCCTTCTGCACTATGGAAATTCTATGATAGAAGCAACTTGCATTTATTTACAAGCTTGAAACCACATCATAAAAGTGCAGGTTCAAGTGAGTGTAATCATTTTCAAGTTCTAGTATTTCGGGGCCCATACATCTTCACTAAAAATTGAAACATAATATTGCATGTAAACCTGGTTTAAGACACTTCATGGGCTGTTTGTTAACAATCAGATCTGGCCTGTGAACACATTTTTGGTTGTTAGGGCTGGGTTGCCTGGGTATGTTGTGAAATAACAAACGATGATGATTTAGTCTATTGGACAGAAAAGACTTGTTTGGACATCAAAATGTTAAAGCCATTGATCGTTTGAAATAGAAATCAAGTTTGTTTACAAATCTTCCATTGAAATTAAAGCAATTTGACTGTAATCTTTGAACATGAATCCCAATTCATTATAACTGGAGAAAATCTTGTAACCTTCTCTGTTATGTCAACTTACTGATATAAACTATAACGTGACCCAGTTAGTTTTTCTGACTTTTCTACTCCTGTATTTGCTCAGTCCAGCCTTTTTGCTTCATGCATACCTAGCCAGCATCTGTATTTTTCCTTAAACACTTACTGTTTGTCATTCAGTTAATTTTGAATTTTTGTAAAGAAAGAGGTGCATTTTAAGCTTGTCAAATCTAATGTGTCTCAAATTTGAATAATGTTTGTAGGTATGAAAGCTGATCATCAGCATCTCCATTGCAATATTTTGGGTTGAGTGAGATGGGAAAATAGCACAAAAGTATTGGCAACCAAAGACCATTGTTTGTCACTTTTTAAGGGTTTAATTTAGATCTTTTTAACAGAATGTAAATAAGTAACAAACAAATTGAATCCCAGAAAAAATTACTTCAATGCAAGTATTGTATTTTTCATAGGGTAACTTTGAGACTTTCTTCTGCCCTTTTTGGAATGTAATGTACAGAGGATGTATTATTCTTAGGCAGTCCCTCAGTGTCGAGAATGACTTGCTTCCATACTAAAATGAGTTCTCAGGTGATTGAGGAGTACAATACTCGATGTACAGTCTCTGTCACAGGTGAGGCAGATGATTGGAGGAGCAGGCAAGTGGGGTGCCTGGGTTGTCACATGCTCCTTTCATTGTCAATGCTTGGCTTTAGCTTATTCTTGGCGACAAAACTCAGTGTTCAGCTTCTTGCTAAATGTTTTTCCTCCAGTTCGGACAGTCTTAGACCAGGCAATCCGAGGTGTCGGTGGGGATGTTACACTTTTTAAAGGATGCTTTGAGAGTGTCCTTGAAGTGTTTTCTTTGCCCTCTTGCCATAATAACATTCACTTTTTCTTACAAAATATTCTGAATCTGCTTTGTGGGTCATTAACTTGAACAATGATGTCAGTAGTATGAGAAGAAGCCTGCCCACTTTGAATATACAAGGAGCCTGATGGTTATTCGTGTAGATGTAAAAGCCCTTAAACTAAATAAAATGCACTAGTTTTAAGCATATGTCTGAGATTTTTTTCTGCCCCCCTCAACTTTTTCAGGAAGATTTAGTGAATTAGAAGAGGCCTTGAGCGCTGGTGATCAGTTTAGAAAAATAAAAAAATAATATGATGCTTTCACTGTTAAATTCATATTTTTAACTGAATAATGTTACAAAAGTTTTAAATAACTGTCACATGCAGACTAATTGTGATCATTTAGCTGTTGACAATTAGATTACTATCATAATTTTTGACATTTTCTTCCCATATATGTGAATCCATATCACACATCTGTCTGTCTATTGCTGCCTGTGTGGGCATGAAACAATGGCAGTCATAGTTATAAACCAGCTGCAGCACAAGTAATTCCTGATTTTTGATCTTTTTGGAAGAATCTTCATATTTCTTCAAATGGTAAATTATTTGTTTGGAACATAGTGTACTAACTTCGATAATTGTCCTGTTTATTTTATACCTAATGTCAGTGTATATATACTAATTTTCAGGACGGTTTTGAATTTGATAACTTGCAATTTTATCATTGGTTTCACCTGAGTCTTTTTCTGCACAGGCTAATCTGTGGCTGGAATTAAAACATAATATTCAGTCCTTTTATGTTAGTACTGTTTATCGTGTTTATCTAATGTTTGTGGCCCTGCGCACACAGCAACTAAATTACTGTGGCTAAAAGCCATAAATACCTGTCAAGTTTTTTTCTTGCATAGGTTATGGAGATTGGAGGGACAAAATATTGGCACAAGTTGAAGTATGTCAGCATAATGTTTGTTTATGAACTTTAAGTTTTAGGTCATTTTCGATAAGCACTGTCCATGCACGCATGATTTAAAAAAATAAATCAAGAATATGCTTTGCTGAAATTTCTATCAGTCAAAATTGATGAACTTCTCTAAACTTCATTAATCAATTCAGTACGTTCAGAACCAAATTCTCAATGTGTTGGGGTTAAAACTGATGAGTTACCTAATTTGCTGTATGTGCAGGATTGCAAGATCTTCTGTTATATTTTATCCAGATAATATATCATTTTGATGTGTACTTCATTGTGTACAAGTTTTGCTTTGTGTGATGTCACTAAATCTCAATTCTGTCTTTTTCCTGTCTCCTCTGCCTAACGCACTCATTCTATAGTACTGGTATTTGCCATTCATTTCACCTTCTGCATCTCTGCATCTCATGGTAGGTGTTAGGAATACTAATCTCTTTGAAAATGGGTTTGCTGCAATGCACGTTTTCATTTTGCTTTGATTTGCTTCATGGCTATCCCTGTGCAATGTAGAGTTTCTCCTTAAATTATGAAATGTGAAGTGAAGTTTGTAATGAGTTCAAAACCTGATTTGATTTGATGTTTTGCTGTGGGAATTAAGAAAATGAATTTGGTTAATTTACATTGAAATTGCTACATCAAGCCTATGAGAAATGTAGCTGTGATATGGAAACTACATTTCTGATTTAAGGAGAGTTTAAAAAAATCATGTGTGTATTCCTCCTCACTATCCTGCTGGAATGGTGGTGTGTATTTATTTGTAGATACCTTGAAGGAAAATATATGATTGAGTTTGGCTGTGGTCACCTGTGGAGTGAATGTGCGTTTGCAACTTCAGGTCTGGTAGCTGGAGATTATTTTTCCTGTTCTGAGGCCATCTATAATCCTAAAGCCATTGAACTTGTGGTGGGGTTTAAGAGGGCAAATGAACATGCATTTGTTTTGGGGAATCGAGATATTTTCTAGTTTTTTTTTCCAAAATTGACCACTTTTTGTTTTCTGTTTTATTGCCTCTCACAGAAATTAGAATTACTGGTAATTGGAGGAAACACTTCACCTGGTTACAGAATCGAATACAATAGAAGGAATCTTTTCACAATTTCCCTTTTTGTATGTGAGGGTAGGGAAAGAAGATGAGATGGAATGCAAGATTGACTTTAGGGTTACCCAATAACTCACTGAGTTTGAATGCATAGCCCAGTTAATTGAATCAAGGAGATCCTGTGATTCCTGGTTTAGAACTATAGAAAAGGCCATTTGTCCCATCTTGTCCATGCCAGTCCAAGGACACCCCAGGTGTCCTGTCTAATTTCACCTTCCTGATCGCTTCTCGGCCTTTTGGCTAAGATCAAGTGTAGTATCGGATCTGCACTTGGTTGAGGTCATGAGGTTACGCTGAGGCTTCATATGTTTCATATGAAGCAATTTTTAAAAGCGGCATCTCGGCCTTTTGGCTAAGATGCAAATGAGCCCAAGTCTTGGAGGAGGAACCTCCCCCTACTCCAATCAGCTTGGCTCATGTAGATCAGGCCCAGGACAGGGTGGCTTAGTCACCCGGCCTGTCTTGTCAGCCTGGATCGGAAATGTCTCAACTTGTTGAGACTCTGAATTGGATTTGATCTGATTGAATTGGAAAAGTATTAAAAAAAAACCCGGCTCATAGCCCTGTAGTTTACAGCACTTAAGGTGCAGATTCAGGTACTTGCTAAAAGAGTTTAGGATTTCTGCCTCCACCACCAACTTGTGCAGCGAATTCCCACTACCTCTGCATAAAAAGAAAATCTTCCTTATGTCCCCTCTATACCTTCTGCCACTTTTCTTGAATCTGTGTCCCCTGGTTCTGGAATTCTTCGCAAAGGGAAACAATTGTATCCTGTCCACTCTATCTCTTCCCCTCATAATTTTGAATATGTCAATCAAGTAATCCTTCAGCCTTCTTTGTTCCAAGGAAAATAACCTCAACCTATCCAATCTCTCCTTATAGATACACTTTTCTATCCCTGGCAACATTCTTATAAGCTTCCTCTGCACTCTCTCCAGAGTAATTATGTCCTTTCTGTAATGTGGTGACCAGAACTGCTGAGTTAATTAATGTAAGAGTTTTAACAACACCAGGTTAAAGTCCAACAGGTTTATTTGGTAGCAAATACCAAATAAACCTGTTGGACTTTAACCTGGTGTTGTTAAAACTCTTACTGTGTTTACCCCAGTCCAACGCCGGCATCTCCGCATCATGAGTTAATTAATGTCAGACATTCGGCAGTACGATTGGGTCAGAGGGGAAAGTATTGGGGAGGGTTTCTACATCACATTGTTGTTCAGCTTCTTGGTGAGGATTGGATTAGGATTCCCAATGATGTCCCATGATTAATTAGCCTTCCAGTGCTTAATGTTGACACTTGTTTATAACCAATGACCACTTTGGTAAATTGCTGAATGGTGACCAGCGCCAGGAAACTGTACCAAATGCAGGAAGGGGTGAAGTGAAATATCAGCCGCAATGCTGCATTTAGCCTTTGTTTGCTGCACTTCAGATCTTTGTGATGATCGTTTAGAGCATAATGAGTTGAGTTCATTAAATAATACTGCAACAAGTAAAAAAACAAATGTTTATAGCAGTAACACATTCTATGATCTCATTGATCTAATATTGTTATTAATTGAAACACTCAGCAAGCGAATAAAATCGTGATCATATTGAAATTGTGGCAATCCTGCTACTGATCTGTGCTAATCACTTGATTTGTCTTTCAGTTTTGGTGCTCATCAATGCTTATTGTATAGTATGTGTTTAATAGGCTTCAACCTTACTCATCTCCATTTATGGGAACATTTTGCACCAATGACACTTTAAATGAGCGGGGAAAAAGTAACAAACACGAGTTTAGACCAAACATGCCAGTGGCATTTTCTGACTAATGCAGGGATATAAATTTCTCTCTGACCCTCTTACATTAAAAAAAACAATAATTTGTGTATTTTGTTATGACTGCTTCCTACAACACTTCCCTCATCACACATTGTTATAACACCACAATCCTCTGACTTAACATCCACATTCATTCCCATGAAATATATATATGCATGTTATCTCAAATACACAAGACAATGTCACAATTGGAAGAAAATATTAATGCTTCCTTATTTTGCTATTTGGGAGGATTACATTTCTAATGGGCAACTCCCTTTGTAATAGTTGAGTCATTTACCTGGAATATTTAACTTCTAGCAGCCGTGAAACTGGAATACTACTTTTGAAATTGTATTCTGGTAGAGTTAATATGATATGTAAATAAAAATGTTTTATGCTGTAGATTTCAAAGCCAATCACATTTCTTAAGTTGCTCCAATTTCTTGCGCTAACCTGCATTAGTGATGCTGTGGTGGTAACCAACTGTTGATTGAATTGCTCAACCTGAACATTTGTCCTTTGCAGAAATTCATTAAAAATGCATAGAATTTTGGCCAATTATTCGCATTCTTTTTTTTCTGTATGGCTGAGGGGGTGGTATGCTCAGTGTTGAGGTTAATATTCCATTCAGTGACTGTATCTGGCTCCGTGTGAATGCTTGTGATGCCACTATAATGGATCCCTCATGGCAGAAGTTCAGTATGTGGGTGATGGTCTGCCTTGGATGGCCACAGTCACAATTTTAGCTGTTCCTCATATTCTGTTTGTGAAGCAAGTGAAACATCTTCCCTGGCTCATCTTCAATTGGTTGAGGATTGGTCAGATATTCCATAGAAGTTTGAAAGTTGGGACTTGACCCTCGCGTCAGTTACCAGGTTGCAGTTATTGATGTTTGCAGTCAACCAGGAGGTGTGCCATCGAGAGGTAGGACAATCGCATTTGTAGATGTATTTTGTGTTCCATTAGAGGCTATAGGATTTCAGATGAGTACAAGAGATTTTTTTGAGGTCCTGTGTCAATGTGAGTGCCTAGTTGCCAGTGCGCCGGCGGTGTTCTTTGAGGACAATGTTTTATTTGCTTGGGAATAACCTTCATGACTTCCTGGAGGTGAAATCTACCATGGTTGTATGGCACGGTTCCTGAGTAGCAATGATGAGTTTAGCGAGGGACATTTTTCCCCTTTGAAAATAAACTAAGTTTCAAAGCCATCACTAAGGTTGTGTAATTCAATCTCCACAACATTGACCTTTGCCTCAACCACAGACCATCTGCTGCTGAAAATCTTATTTGTCCTTTTGTCGCCATCAAACTTGATTGCTCCCATCATCCAGAAAGTTGCACAAGAACAGACCAATGAATTTTGAGGTATAGGGACCAAGCAGACTGCGTGGAAATAGGGCAGTGACTGAGGAAAATTTCAATAAATCAAAAGATGAAAATTTACATGTGCAGTTTATTGCATATGTTAATATCAAAATTTGAACATTTCTTAATTCTATTTCATCATTTGTTTAGTTGACAATACGCTTGACACAATGGCGGTGTTTATTCAGTTTTGTGGCAATTTATTAATGCATGAAAGTTGTTAACAAGGCTCACTTGTGATACACACTTAATAAACAATAGTGTAACTGAAGTATTGAATGAACACGATTATATAAACTAGTTTGACCTGACCTATTGTTTTTCAATATTTCAGGGCAGTAATTAATGATTATGAAGCAGTGTCTACTTACAGACATTAGACAATACCTTTGATTTGATTTATTATTGTCACATGTATTAGCATACAGTGAAAAGTATTGTTTGTTGCTATACAGACAAAGCATACCGTTCATAGAGTAGGAAACGAGAGAGTCTAGTCTTACAGTCATAGCTAGGGTGTAGGGAAAGATCAATTTAATGGAAGGTAGGTCCATTCAAAAGTCTGACGGCAGCAGGGAAGAAGCTGTTCTTGAGTTGGTGACCTCAGACTTTTGTATCTTTTTCCCGACAGAAGAAGGTGGAAGAGAGAATATCTGGGGTGCGGGGGTCCTTAATTATGCTGGGTGCTTTGCCGAGGCAGCGGGAAGTGTAGACAGAGTCAATGGATGGGAGGCTGGTTTGCGTGATGGATTGGGCTACATTCACGGTCTTTTGTAGTTCCTTGGGCAGAGCAGGAGTCATACCAAGCTGTGATAAAACCAGAAAGAATGTTTTCTATGGTGCATCTGTAAAAGTTGATGAGAGTCGTAGTTGACATGCCAAATTTCCTTGGATCAGTAGAAAACTTCAGGAAGGAAACAGAAAATTAAAATTATGTTTGTGTTTATTTTGTATTTAGTGAAGGCTGTTTCCCATCTCCCACTTCCTGTCCATTTATTCTGTTGGCTAAAGGTGACCTCTTAGGTGGTTGTATCCAATATGTTCCTTGTAATTAATGTAATAATTGGTTAGTTGGTCAAGGAGTATTTCTTGTTAGACAAGTTCCTGATGGCCACAGTGTTCAACAAACCATTTTGATTTTTGAGGGTAAGAGCTATAGAGGTTGTTGATGCAGCTCTTGGTGTTTCTGAATGTTTTGCTCAACTTCTCTTGCTTCCTCCACAGAATTCAGAGCTATTTACTCTGACCTATGGAGCTCTTGTTACCCAGCTGTGTAAAGATTATGAAAATGATGAGGATGTCAATAAGCAATTGGATAAAATGTAAGTGTATTTGAAAACTTAAGTCACTATGCATTGGGCCAACAGTTCCTTTTGTACTTGCCAGACTTACTTTAATCTTCCCTTTCCAATGTAAACGATTTATCTTCTACACTAAACTTTTTCTGTCATTGATAGCACAAATAAGTACAGTTTGTTGTAATTAGGTTAAAATGTAATTTGTAATCCAGTGAAAAATCTTGCACTGCATGAAAGCGGTATATGGCTTTATTGTTTTTCAGAATTAATATTCTTTACACAATGCATGGAGTCTCGCCCTTACTGAGAACAGTAAAAATGATGCATTGAATTATTAAATGATTAACAATAGATTGTAGAACAGTGTTCCATCTGTTTCATTGTGTCACAGGTTCTTTATTTTAGCATTCAGATTTTCATTAAGTCACAAGCTCCATGTGTTAAGATTATATTTGCACCTGTCATCTCACTTTTCATAATGTCTGCTTTTATGATATATAGTCAGTTCCATTTGGATAAATATTATATCCCATATCCAAGAAGTGCTTGATGTCCATTCTGACGCACACCAGTTTGTTAGCTTCAGACTGAACTACTGATTTGATTTAATGTATTATTGTCACATTTATTGGTATACAGCGAAAAGTATTGTTTCTAGCACACTATATAGACAAAGCATACCTTACCTAGGGAAGGAAAGGAGAGAGTGCAGAATAGTGTTACAGTCAAAGCTAGGGTGTAGAGAAAGAGCAACCTAATGCGAGGTAGGTCCATTCAAAAGTCTGATGACAGCAGGGAAGAAGCAGTTTTTGAGTTGGTTGGTATGTGACCTCAGACTTCTGTACCTTTTTTCCCAAAAGAAGAATGTGGAAGAGCGTATGTCTGGGGTATGTGGAGTCCTTCATTATGTTGGCCGCTTTTCCGAGGCAGCGGGAGTGTAGACAGTGTCACTGGATGGGAAGCTGGTTTGAGTGATGGACTGGGCTTCATTCTCCACCTTTTGTAGTTTCTTGCTGTCTTGGACAGAGCAAGAGCCATACCAAGCTGTGATACAACCAGAAAGAATGCTTTCTATGGTGCATCTGTAGAAGTTGGTGAGAGTTGTAGCAGACATGCCAAATTTCCTTAGTTTCCTGAGAAAGTAGAGGCATTGGTGGGCTTTCTTAACTATAGCGTTCGCGTGGAGGGACCAGGACAGATTGTTGATGTTCTGGACACCTAAAAACTTGAAGCTCTTGACCATTTCTTCCCAGTGTTGATGTAATTTAGTACAAAGTAGGACAGTCTGAATCATGTAAACGTAAGACAACATGCACAAGCGAGTTTTATCAGTTCAGCTGTTTGATTCCTCTACCGTTGAACTGCACTTGGGGTATATTTGGGCGTACAGGGAAATGCCACTCTTCCTTAATGGATAATAGAAAGTGGCAGGAAATCAATACCTAAGTTTTGGGTGATTTACGAAAGGTTACGGCAATCGCCTAAACATGGGAATGAAAACCAGTGGAACAGAAATTACATCATCAAAATTTGACCTTTCTAGGTTGAGAGATTACTTTGTCAAAATTGGTGTTGATTGCGATGGGGTGATCTTAAAGTTTTGATCTCTGAAAATTTGATGAATAGTTGGGAAAGTGTGATTAAGTGGGTTTTGATCTATGAAATACCATTGGTGAACCAAGGTTGTTTTGTTATAGCATAGGTAGTTTCCCCACTCAGAAAAAACTTATTATGAAAAGCCTGATCCTGGATTCCCTCGCACCTTCTCCCTTCCCCTTTGTTGTTCCTATGAAATGATTTTTAAATACCTGCCTACTGGTCTTCATAAGACTTTAAAAATCATTTTAAGTGGCAGTAACTATTTTGTAATTCATGCTATGCCCTATTTGTATGTGTACAATTTTAGAGAAGTGAAATTTTGTTTCTTCACTAATGCAGTTTAGCATGAAAAGTGAAGGCAGCTGGATGAGAGCAGTTTAAATTGGTGAAGGATTTGGAATAATGGCAAAGCACTGATGTTTTAAGTTACCAAAAGTTCAATATTTAAAATCGCAACAGCTCTATTTTATTTTGATTGTTTGAGAAACCAAGGTGAAAGTTCAAGGCACAGCTCAATAAATTCAGAGTTAAATTGGGACATAGTGTTACATTCAGTTTAGATTTTTTTTAAGAATTGAAGGAAAGTGAAAAGGAACTAGAAACTCTGCATTCCATTTTTTCATTAGTTCGTGGGATGTGGGCATTGCTGGCTGGGCCAGCAATTATTGCCCATCCATAAGGGCATTTAAGAGTCAACCACATTGCTGTTTACAACAAAGCTAATTCCATAAGACATAGGTTTTGTTTATTCTGACTACCTGACTGGCATGACCATTATGCCTTGGATTTTTTGTCTCAATTTGTGTTGCTGATAGCAGTTATATGTTTTGGCAACAAAAATTGTTTTCCCACGTAGAATGTTTCACTAAGAATGTTACGAAATGTATGCACATCAAATTTAAAGGACAGGACCTGTTTAAAGCAAATATTTTCTGCTAAATGAACAATATTGGTTTACCTTGTATTTCAAAATAGGGGCTACAACATTGGTGTCAGACTTATAGAAGATTTTTTAGCTCGTTCTAATGTTGGAAGATGCCATGATTTCCGTGAAACTGCAGATGTAATTGCAAAGGTAAATTACAAATTTAGCATGGATTAAGTCAAATTAAACCTGCTTTCAATTTATATGACCAACTCACAGCAACAGGTAAACAGAGCATGAAATGAGCAAAACTATTAGAAATTGTAAAGCAATAATAAACTTGGAAAAATAAAACTGCTGCAGAATCATGCTGTGGGAATCGATGCAAACAGGATGGAAAACTCAACAGACCATTTAAAAAGGTCTATTGACCTTGGGTGGGAATTTCCGGTCTTGGAGCAGACGTGGCCAGAAAATCCCACCCTGCATTTTAAATGCTAGCATTTGAGCTGTTGTGAAGAATGAAATAGTGGTCAATGGTTCAATATTATAACCTATCCCTGTAAAACCAACAACTTAAAAATAATTCCCAGTGACCAGTGGAAAAGAATTCCACAGTATTTCCACTTTTAAGGCTTTTACTGTACATGCAAACTAAAATCAGCATTGACTAAACATTACATAGTAGGCAACTATTACTCTAAACCACAGAATGCTTATTGATGTCTAATCATGACTACACCATATAAATATGTTACAGCACGCTCTGCAGAATTGGAGTCTTTACAGGAAACAGTTGAAAGTCACTCCCACCTTCCAATGGGTGCATTTCTCGTTTTGCTGAGTCATAACATCCAATAACCTTTGAAAGTCCTTTCCCTCAAATCTCTGAGTGTTCCCAAATGAACCCCCAGCAACATGGTTTATACCAATGATTATTCCCTGGAGGAAACTTTGAGTCCCAAAATATGCAAGTTTTCCATCTCTTCAAAGAAGGAACATCTTCTTACCCGCATTCTATCTTGTGGATAACAGAAAAATTAGCCTTTTCCATCTGCAGACTGCAATAACTGCTCCTTGACTGCCTGGGGCTTTCTTTCTCTCTGCTCAACGTCTTTGAGACAGTATGTCTGCAAAAGTAAAAACACCTGCCTCTCCCTTTGTACTGGGGTGTTAAATCTGGTATGTTTGTATGCATATATTTCAGTCGCGTCCGGCCTAGGCCTCTGGTCCCCATGGTAACTAAGCAAGCTGGTTGTTGGGCAGAAATTGTAACACATGCCTCTCTTATTCTCTATTGTACCTTAAATTAGAGAGACAGGCAATAACCATCTTAGTAAACATTGGATTCATAACACACAATTCCAAGCGTTGGCTGGAATTTGCCAGCTCCATACCAAATGCAATGCTGTAATTACTATAGTTTGGATTATTTGGCTTGCTATACTAGCTGGATTATCAAAATTGGAAGGATCCCAGTTGATATATTTAGATGGGATGATCTCAGAATGGAACTTTGGTTCAAAAGACCGTAACTTTTTACTTTTTTTTTGAAAACATGAAGGAACAGAGTCACAGGGCTGCTAATTAGTTTTAACAACAAACATTTATTGAACATGAGAAATTTTATTTGCCCCCCCCCCCCGCCAAAACTCCAGATGATTCTTGTACAGTGAGCCATCTTGTTTCACTAAACTCTGGCTTCCAACAAGTGATTTGAAATTCAGCTTTCAAAAAGACACACTTTCAAATCTTCTTTTCTTTTAAACAATGCTTGCCCCCAGTTGCTTCTATCAATCCCTTCAAGATTATTTTGTCTTGACTGCACGAATTCTTCACAATAGCTTTAACTATTGATGCCCAGACTGTATTAAGATAGCACCAAACTTTTGATTTACCTCCGAAGTCTGCTTTCCTACTTTAAATCTGGTTGCTGCAGTTGTCTCTTCGATTCAGAACACTTTATCTTTTCCATTGAATTCTCCTGAACAGTATCTTGTTCACCTTGGGTCTCTTTTTCCTTAACTTCATTTTTCCTAAGACATTTGTTCTGTCCCAATTCCCCGATTGTCTGGGCTTTATCTGGTTGTTTGGGAAGGCTGCCTTTTTGCAGCCCCCTTGTCCTGTCCAGCTTTTCTTCTGGTTAAAGTCCAACAGGTTTATTTGGTAGCAAATGCCATTAGCTTTCAGAGCCCTGCTCCTTCGTCAGATGGAGTGGATATCTGGATATCCAACGCCGGCATCTCCACGTCATCAGCTTTTCTTCTGACAGAGCTGAACAATGTTCACTCCCTGGCCTCCTAACTTCAACTGCAATATATTCACCTAAAAACTAAAGTCAAAAAGTCTTCCTATCTTAAAAATACTCCTGGTTGTTAAGCAATGACTTCTACTTCTCCACAGCTTTTATATACTTTTCACACCCTAACCCCTGTAAGCACAATAGAAACACAGTTTGAATTGAAACTAAAACCCCCACACATACAAACACCTTTGTCCAGCATGAATCTAACTTTAGCTTTACTTTCCTTACACCGAAACACTAAATCACACCTACTTAAAACTATACCTTATTTTGAATATTTTAACAATGCAAATTTAAATCCCTTAAAACTACCTTTGTTTTCCTGACAGTGGTAATATTCAATTTGGATTTCATTGGATTTTGCAATGTATTATAATGTAAATTTTATTGAAGTTGTTAATTTTATGCTTCAAATTCTGTGATTATTTGTATTACTTAATGACTATCTGAGACATCCTGTTACATGGTCATTGACACAGAAGAAAGGGGTTTTAAAATTTGGTTCACGGAGAGTGAATGGTTGGAGGAGTTCTACATGGCTCTTCCATGTTCCAGCATTCCTGCATGGGCTAAATTTGCTCTGCTTCCAGGTTTTTATGGCAGCAATTGCTAAGGTGATCAGGTTATTATATAGGTTACTTATTTCTCTGGTTATTTGTTAACTTCCCTTGTGAAAGTTATTGGGCCAAATTTTGTGGTCAGCTGTGAGAAAATATCACCACACTGACAACTAACTGCCCATATGTTTTTCATGTGCTCTTCAGTCACAGAATTGTTCTGGCACAGATGGAGGCCATTTGGCCCATAGTGTCTGCATCGGTTTTTTTATGATGGGGTGATGAGGGGTAGTACAAAAAGAGTCTTGAATT
The DNA here is from genome assembly GCF_964213995.1 of Mustelus asterias. Taxonomy (NCBI): domain Eukaryota; kingdom Metazoa; phylum Chordata; class Chondrichthyes; order Carcharhiniformes; family Triakidae; genus Mustelus; species Mustelus asterias. The sequence goes on along the minus strand of NC_135821.1, from coordinate 58,184,146 downwards.
GAAGACGTTTTCAAATCCTCAGTCTGATTCAGCAGAAGGTTCACCAAGCCGATTCCTAGGATGAAGTGGTTGTCTCATGAAGAAAAGTTGAATAGGTTGGGCCTATACTCATTAGAGTTTAGAAGAATGAGGTGTGATCTTATTGAAGCATATAAGATCCTGAGGCTGTTTGACAGGGTAGATGCTGAGAGCATGTTTCTCATTGTGAGGGAATCTAGAACCAAGAGTACAGTTTGAAAATCAGGGGTCTTCCATTTAAGAACGCGATGAAGAGGAATTTCTTCTTTCAGAGGATCATTAGTCTTTGGAATTCTCTTCCCCCGAGACAGTGGAGTCATTGAATATATTCAAAACTGGGTTTGATAGATTTTTGATTTCGAAGGCAGTCAAGGGCTCAAGGAAAGTGGAGTTAAGGCTCCAGTTAGATCAGCCATGATCCCATTGAATGGTGGAGCAGGCCTGAGGGGCCAAATGGTCTACTCCAATACCTTTTTCCTATGATCTTTTCCAATCAGTGCCGCAACATCCAAACGCCATCTGTGAGCAGACCCAACAGGTATTGATATGCATAGTCTTAAAGCAGGATGTATAAATTTACAGGAAGAAATCAAGATTGGGAAAAGAAAGTTGGCATTACAAGAGAAAAGTAAGAGATAGGAAAAGTATAATAAAATAATCATTTTAATTTAAAAGAACCACTCCATCAGTAACCTCCGAATGAATGAGGCTCCAAACTTGTAAAATTAAACTTTCTGGGCAAAGAAGTTGTTTTGACAGTAATTATCATTTGCTGCACTGTCAAAAATCCATTTAGACTCAAATGCACAAGCCCTAACCTCTGGCTGTTTTAATGGGTAAGGACCCCAAATTCACATTTTTGCATGTATTTTAATGCTGATGATCTGTCACAGCCTTTGGAGGAGCATGCAAACTTAGACTGCAACTTCTGGTTTCTAACATTTAATCATGCATGTATGTGACGTGCATGCTTCAGAGGTTCCTGTCATCGTTATAATGGAGACACGTTAGTTTCACTTTTTTTAATGCATACTCCAAGCCTTTATTTTATTGATGGTATAAAGTCGTTAAAGGTGCTTTGCATTTTAATATATTTTGTAAATTAACAGGTTGCTTTTAAAATGTATCTGGGTATAACTCCCAGTGTGACCAACTGGAGTGCAGCTGGTGATGAATTTTCATTGATTCTGGAAAATAATCCACTTGTGGACTTTGTGGAATTGCCAGACAACCATTCAAGCTTGATCTACTCTAATCTACTCTGTGGAGTTCTGAGAGGTGCATTGGAAATGGTAAGCATTGTGAAATATCCTTAACAAAAAAATCAATCCATTAAATAGAAATCAATAAAGAAGAAGAGGTGACAGCCCATGATGGGGCGTATCCCTTTTTAATATTCTTTTAATCAAACAAATAAACAATGTGTGTGTGTGGGGGGGGGGGGGGGGGGGTGTAGTAGTGACAGCGCCAGTGGAGTAATATATTTATACTATTTTAAGAAAAATAAAAATTGATAAATTAAACAAAAATGGTAGGGGTGTCAGCTCTTGGGGTAAGCATTTTGATATCTTTGTGCAATTTACACCATAATGCTCATCTCACTAAATCTGTATTGCATAGGTGTTTGTTTCAGTAATGGACCTTTTATTATCATCATTATTATTCGTGGTATCTCTGTCTTGGGAGACGAAGGACTGAAAATCCATAATATATATCAGTTTGAGTTACCAATAGCCAAAAATAGGGAGCTAGGCAATAAATTAAAAAATAAAGAAATGTCTTATCGGGAAGGAAACCTGCCATCCTTACCTGGTCTGGCCTACAGGTGACTCCAGACCCACAGACATATGGTTCACTCTTACATGTCTTACAAATGTAATTGACTCTTACATGCACTCAGTTGTATTCGATCATGACAAAGGAAACAAAAAGCAATGGAACTGGATGGACCACCCAGCATTGACCTAGGTACTAGAAATGGCAACAGCAAACCTAGCCCTGTCGACTCTGCAAAGTCTTTCTTATTAACATCTAGTCAAGCAACAACCTGATGTAGTCGTACTCACAGAATCATACATTAAAATCATGTCCCAGGCACAACCATCACCATTCCTGGGCATGTCCTGTCCCATAAGCAGAACAAACCCAGCAGAAGTGGTGACACAGTGGTATAAAGTTGGGAGGAGTTGCCCTGGGAGTCCTCAACATTGATGAGGACATTGAAATCCTCATCAAAATTGAAGTCTCATGCCACCAGGTCAAGCATGAGCAAGGAAACCCCCTGATGATTGCAACATACGGTCTCCCTTGACCACCGCACAGTCCTTGTGGAGGTGAAGTCCTGTCTTCACATTAAGGATACCCTCCATCATGTGGTGTGACACTACCGCAGTGCTAAATGAGATACATTTTGAACAGATCGAGCAACTCAAGATTGGTCATCCATGAAGCGCTGTGGGCCAATATCAGCAGCAGAATTGTACGCAATCACGATCTGTAACCTCGAGGCCTGGCATATCCTCCACTCTACCATTCCAACCATGGGATCAACCCTGATTCAAAGAAGAGTGCAGGAGGGCATGCCAGGAGCAACACCAGCTGTCCACCTGGTGAAGCTGTAACACAGGACTACTTGCATGCCAAACAGCATAAGCAGCAAGTAATAAATGGAGCCAAACGATTCCACAACCAACAGATCAGATCAGACTCTACAGTCATGCCACTTTCTGCCATGAATGTTGGTGGACAATTAAACAAATCATTGGAGGGGGAAACTCCACAAATATCCCCATCCTTAAGTGATGGAAGAACCCAGCACATCAGTGCAAAAGATAACGTTGAATCGTTTGCAACAATCTTCAGCCAGAAGTGCCGAGTGAGTGTTCCATCTGTCTCCTCCGGAGGTTCCCAGCATCATAGATGTCAGTCTTCAGCCAATTCAATTCATTCAGTGATATCAAGAAGCAGCTGAAGGCTCTAGATACTGAAAGGCATTGGCCTTGACAATATTCCAGCAATAATACTGAATACTTGCTGCACCCTAGATGAGCTGTTCCAGCACAGCTACAACACTGGCATCTACCCGGCAATGTGGAAAATTGCCCACATGTGTCCTGTACACAAGAAACAGGGAAAAATGCAACCCAGCCAATTACCTCCCCATCAGTGATGGAAGGGGTCATCAACTCAGCAATAACCTGGTCATAGAGGCTCAGTTTGTGCTCCACTATGGTCACTCAGCGCCTGACCTCATTACAGCCTTTGTTCAAACATGGACAAAAGAGCTGAATGCCAGAGGTGAGATGAGAGTGACTGTTCTTGAATTAGGGCAGCGTTTGATCAAGTATGGCATCAAGGATCCATAGCAAAACTGGAGTCAATGGAAATCGGGGGGAAAACCCTTCACTGGTTGGAGTCCTACCTGACACAAAGGAAGATGATCGTGGTGTTTGGAGGTCAATCATCTTGGGTCCAGGATATCATGGCAGGAGCTCCTCAGGATAGTACCCCAAGCCCAACCATTTTCAGCTGCTTCATCAATGACCACTTTCCATTATAAGGTCAGAAATGCGGATGTTCATTGACTACACAAATGTTCAGTACTACTCGCAACTTCTCGGACACTGAAGCTGTCCATGTCCAAATACACCTAGACCTGGACAATACCCAGGCTTGGGCTAACAAGTGGCAAGTAACATTCACACCAGGCAAGTGCCAGGCAATGACCATCTCCAACAAGAGAGGATCTAACCATCACCCCTTAACATTCAATGCCATCGCTAAATCCCCCACTGTCAACATCCTGGGGGTTAGCATTGACCAGAAACTGAACTGGATTAGCTTTATAAATACTATGGTTACCAGAGCAAGTAACTCCCCTCCTGACTCCCCAAAGCCTATGCACCATCTCAAAAGACAAGAGCAGCAGATACCTGGAAACATCACCTAGAAATTATCCTCCGCGTTACTCACCATCCTGACTTGGAAATATATTTTGTTCCTTCACTGCTGGGTTAAAATCCTGGAATTCTCTTCCTAACAGTATGTGGGTGTACCTACAACTCAGGAACCTTCTGAAGGGCAACTAGGGATGGGCAATAAATTCTGGCCTAGCCAGTGGTGCCCACATTCTGTAAACAAATTTTTAAAAATGGACCTCAAAATGTAGGAATCCAATCCAGGATTACTCCCAGTGCCATGTGTTTGTGAAATCAGCAAGAGGAGAACAGACAAGATGAATGTATGGCTGGATAGATGGTGTAGGAGAGAGGTAGTTAAATTGCTGAGGCATTGGGACCAATACTGGAGAGGTTGGACCTGTACAGGCTGGACTGATTGCACCCCAGCCAGTCTGGGCCAATATCCTGACAGGAGTATTCACTAGTACTGTGATGGAGGGTTTAAACTGGATGGGCACCTGAGTGGGGAGGCATGAAAGGGAGGCAAAGAAAGAAATGAAAGATAAAAAGGCAAAAGTGGAAGGCAGAAAAAACGAGGGCTAGCAGCAAATAGCGCCCAAGTACAAAAATAGACGTGTAAAAATGAGAGGTCAAAAGGCACTGTATCTGAATGCACAGAACATTCACAATAAGGTGCACAAATGGATGAAAACAGTACGATATTACGATTATGGAGACATGGCTGTAAGGTAACCAAGACTGGGAAGTGAACATTCAACGGTATTTGATATTTAGGAAGGACAGTCAACAGGAAAAGGAAGTGGGGTGACGTAGTTAGCAAAGTGCAATAGTGAGAAAAGGTATTGGCTCAGAAAATCATGATGTTGAATTAGTCTGGTTGGAGCTAAGAAGCAACAAGGGGAGAAAAACATTAGTGGGAATTACCAATATACCCCCAAACAGTAGTGGTACGGTAGGGCATGGCATTAAACTGGAAATTAAGGATGCGTGTAGCAAGGGTTCTACATAATCAGGAATTACTTTGTGTTGGTTGTCATCTTCCAAAATTCTGTAGAGTCTGGAACAGTGCTCTCAGATTGGAGGGTGACCAATGTAACCCCACTATTTAAGAAAGAAGGGAGTGAGAAAACAGGGAATTACAGACCAATTAGCCTAACATCATTAGTGGGGAAATGGTGAGGAGCATGTTAAGAGGCTTCAAGGCCACTTAGACAAGTTCAGTGAATGGCAAACACATTGCAGATGCGGTATAATACGAGAGTCTATTTGAAACAATATAAATACAGGATACTTAGATAAAAGCAATGGGATTAGACAAAGTCAGTATAGACTTATGAAAGAGAAATCATATTTGACAAACCAACTGGAGTGTTTTGAGAACTTAAATAGTTAAGGAATGAAAATAGAAATGGTGTATGTGGATTTTTAAAGTTTCACATAAAAGGTTAGTATGCAAATGGTGGTAATAGCATGGATTCAGAATTGGTTAGCAAACAGAATAGCAATACATAGCCCTTTTTCAAAATGGCAGGCGATGATGACCTGTGGTGCCACAGGGATCAGTGCCTTGGCCCCAGCTATTCACAAGTTTGCTAACGACACAAAACTGGATCAGAATGTGAGTAGTGAGAGCATGTTAGGAGGCTTCAAGGTGATTTAGACAAGTTCAGTGAATGGCAAACACGTTGCAGATGCAATATAATCCCTACAGTGCAGAAAGAGGCCATTTGGCCCATCAAGTCTGCACCAACAATAATCCTACCCAGGCCCTTTCTCCGTAACCCCACATATTTACTCTAACCAACGCATCCCGGGATACTAAGTAGCAATTTAGCATAGCCAATCAACCTAACCTGCACATCTTTGGACTCTGGGAGGAAACCCACACAGACATGGGGAGAATGTGCAAACTCCACAGACAGTGACCCAAGCCGGGAATCGAACCCAGGTCCCTGGAGCTGTGAGGCAGCAGTGCTAACCACTGTGCCACCGTGCTGTCTGTGGCTAACTGTGATGTTATCCATTTTGGTAGGGAAAACAGCGGCAGAAAATTTAAATGATAATCGATTGGGAAATTTGATATGCAATGATACCTGAGGTGTCCTCATGCACCAGTCACTGAAAGCAAACAAGCATGCAGGTGTAGCAAGCAGTTAGGAAGGCAGATAATAAGAACATAATAACTAGGAGCAGGAGTAGGCCATCTGGCGCTTTGAGCCTGCTCTGCTATTCAATAAGATGATGGCTGATCTTTTCTTGGACTCAGCTCCACTTACTCGCTCGCTCACCATAATCCTTAATTCCTTTACTGGTCAAAAATTTTTCCTTGCCTTAAAAACATTCTATGAGGTAGCCCCACTGCTTCACTGGGCAGGGAATTCCATAGATTCACAATTCTTTGGGTGAAGAGGTTCCACTGCAACTCAATCCTAAACCTGCTCCCCCTAATTTTGAGGCCATGCCCCCTAGTTCTAGTTTCACCTGCCAGTGGAAACAACTTCCCTGCTTCTATCTTATCTATTCCCTTCATAATCTTGTATGTTTCTGTAAGATCTCCCCTCATTCTTCTGAATCCTAATGAGTATAACCCCAGTCTACTCAGTCTCTCCTCATAAGCCAACCCTCTCAAGTCCGGAATCAACCTAGTGAATCTCCTCTGTACTCCCTCACATGCCAGTATATCCTTTCTCAAGTAAGGATACCAAAACTGTGCACAGTACTCCAGGTGTGATCTCACCAGCACCTTATCCAGCTTCAACATAACCTCGCTGCTTTTAAACTCCATCCCTCTAGCAATGAAGGACAAAATTCCATTTGCCGCCTTGATTACCTGCTGCACCTGCAAACCAACCTTTTGTGATTCGTGCACAAGGACACCCAGATCCCTCTGCACAGCAGCATGCTGCAAATTTTTACCATTTAAATAATAGTCCATTTTGCTGTTATTCCTACCAAAATGGGTGACCTCACATTTACCAACATTGTACTCCATCTGCTAGACCCTTGCCCATTCACTTAGACTATCTATATCCCTTTGCAGACTTTCAGCGTCCTCTGCACATTTTGCTCTGCCACTTATCTTAGTGTCATCTGCGAATTTTGACACATGACACTTGGTCGCCAACTCCAAATCATCTATATAAATTGTAAACAATTGCAGTCTCAACACTGATCCCTGAGGCACACCATTAGTCACTGATTGCAAACCAGAAAAACACCCATTTACCCCCACTCTTTGCTTTCTGTTAGTTAACCAATCCTCTATCCATGCTAATACATTGCCCTTAACATTGTATACCTTTATCTTAACAAGCAGCCTTTGGTGCGGCACCTTGTCAAATGCCTTCTGGAAATCCAGATACACCACCACAGATTCCCCATTGTCCACTGCGCACGTGATGTTCTCAAAGAATTCCACCAAATTAGTCAAACATGACCTGCCCTTCATGAACCCATGCTGTGTCTTACCAATGGGACAATTTATATCCAGATGTCTCGCTATTTCTTCCTTGATGATAGATTCAAGCATTTTCCCTACTACAGAAGTTAAGCTAACCGGCCTATAATTACCTATAATTATATCATAAGGGACAATTTTGAGCCTACACTCTGCGGGAATGGCAGCACATGCTCAAAATCTGGCTAGTATGACATCACACTTTACAACAGGTCTACATACAAGTGCCATTGGTGGGAAACATTCTGCTTTTCACTCTAGAACCAATACTCTACTCTGGCCATTTGTTTGATAACATTTCACCCATAGCCTGTATTGCAAGAGGATTTGAATACAGGAGCAAGGATGCCTTACTGAGCTCTAGTTTAAAGTTTATTTTATTAGTGTCACAAGTAGGCTTACATTAACACTACAATGAAGTTACTGTGAAAATCCCCGAGTTGCCACGCTCTGGCGCCTGTTCAGGTACACTGAGGGAGAATTTAGCATGGCCATTGCACCTAACCAGCACGTCTTTCGGACTGTGGGAGGAAACTGGAGAACCCAGAGGAAACCCACGCAGACACAGGGAGAACGTGCAAACTCCACATAGACAGTGACCTGAGCGAGGTATCAAACCCAGGTCCCTGGCGTTGTGAGGCAGCAGTGATAATCATTGTGCCACCGTGCTGCCTCTACAAGTCCTTGGTGAGACCACACCTGAATATTTTATGCAGTTTTGGTTTCCTTGCCTAAGAAAGGATATATTTGCCATAGAGCAGTGCAGCGAAGGTTCACCAGATTCCTCGGATAGCAGGATTTTTGTATGAGGAGAGATTGGGTCAACTCGACCTGTATTCACTGGAGTTTAGAAAAATTAGAGGGAATCTCTTTGAAACATAATGCTAACAGGGCTGGACAAACTGGATGCAGGGATGATGTTTCCTCTGGCGGGGGAATGTCTAGAACAGGAGGTCACAGTCTCAGGATACAGGGTAGACCATTTAGGACTGAGGTGAGGAGAAATTTCTTCACTGTGTGTGGTAAACCCTTGGAGTTCTCTATCACAGAAGGTAGTGGGGGCCAAGTCACTGAGTATATTTAAGAAGGAAATAGATTTCAAAAGGCATCAAGTACTATTGGGAGAGAACAGGTATTCTCCGATCTCGCCCACAGATTCTCTAGTCCAGCTGCAGTAAATGGAGTTTTGGCTGGGTGCCAGATTGTCTGTTCTCGCTGGCAGTGGTGGTGGGGTGAATGAGATTGGTGTTGACATGGATCAGCCACAATCACATTGAGGCGGTGCAGGCTCGAGGGGCTGAATGGCCTACTCTTATTTTCTATGTAGATGGAAACCTGATGCAGTAAAGTTAATGTTGTAATATTCAATACATTAGGTGGCCAGAAGTAAATTGAACATGGGTTAAAACTAAAATAAACAGCTGTAAACTCTGCCAAAACCACTAACTAGTTGAATCAACAGTACTGTGTATTCTCTCTTTAACTGTTTCTGTATTGTCAGGTTCAAATGGCAATTGATGTGAAATTTGTCCAGGACATACTCAAGGGTGACAATGTGACAGAAATCAGAATGAAATTCATTAAAAGGATTGAAGAAAATCTTCCAGCTGGAGAAGAATAGCATTTCATAGTGCAGTATTTTCCTGGACAGTAAGAAGACATTCTCTCAATACTGTAGATTGTTGCATTGTGAAGTTTGTTTATTGGCAAAAGTTTGACATTTAAAAGAGCAGGAATGGAAATTAATTTATTTGCCATGGAATTTACCTAAAGAGACTCCTTAAACTGAATACAGCGGTGCATTCCTGTGCTCAAGCCCTTCCACCTTTTTTGAGATCATATTCATAAGTTTGTGTTTTTCTGTAATCTGTATTTCTGTGGATTACAAATTTCTGTTTGGGGTCTGTGAAATAAAAATGCTCCTTCACCTGTTCTTCAGACATAAACCCCATGGGTTACTGTTTAAGAATGCAATGTTATTATGTACGAGATGGCTATTGCTCCCTCTGCTCCACCCTATCTTATTTTACAGTCAAAACCTTCTCAGAATGCCTAAGAACCATATCATGAACATGTACCTTTGTTTCTGGTTGCTGACATCGTGGATTTGTGGAATTTTATGCTGGTTGTAATGTGGAGATGTATGGGACTTGAAGAAACCTTGAAGGCCACCTTAAAATGGTAAATGTTGGAAATATATTCAGAGAAAGGACAGGTTACATATGTTTTGGGAAGCTTGGTGGAGTTTTACCATTTTTAGTATTTTCATTGTTTCTGGTATTTGGATTTTTTCTTCTCTATTAGTATGGTTGCTAAGCTCATTGACGGTGCTTTATATCCTGCATCATGGAGATCTGATTCTGCTTCTACATTACGTTGCTTTGCTGAGAATTGAATTTGGTATAGATTCTACTCCAGTGTAAATCTTATCCCCCAATTCTAAGAATTGAGATGGTCCAACTAAATAACAAACAGATCTATGAATTTTTTTCACAGTAATGCTCCAAAGTAAGAGCATCCCACACATCCCTTCCTAGTGACACATTATATAATCTTGTTTGGATTATAATGATGGTACAAAGCTGCAACGTTGAAAGTGGGTGTGTGAATGCAACTAGGGTGACACGACTAGGGGGTTCCAAATTGTTTTGAGCAAATACTGTAATCCATAGTCTGACTCTGGAAGGCTTATTATTTTCTGCTTGGTTGTGGTAGATGCAGGAAATGTTTCAACAGAAAGCTAAGTATGCTTTGAGAGTTCAGAATTTAACACATTACCCATTTCCAAGACTGCATCGTTGGAGTGTACAAAATGCTGAAATCAGTTGCTGGGAAGAGTGATGGCATGGTGGCACAGTGGGTAGCACTGCTGCCTCACAGCGCCAGGGACCCAGGTTCAATTTCAGCCTTGGGTTACTCTCTGTGTGGATTTTGCACATTCTCCCCATGTCTGCATGCGTTTCCTCAGGGTGCTCCGGTTTCCTCCCACACTCCAAAGATATGCAGGTTAGGTGGATTGGCCATGTGAGGGGGATTCGTGGGGTAAATACATGGGGGTTGTGGGGATAGGGCCTGGGTGGGATTGTTGTCGGTGTAGACTCGATGGGCTGAATAGCCGCTTTCTGCATCGTAAGGATTCTATGACTTTATGGGTCCATGATGTAATTAACTTGTTTATCTTTTGAAATGTTTCTGATCTGGCAATTGCTTTTACAGGTGTAACTTAAAGTGCAAATTAGAACATAGTACTGGCATTCTAATATATTCTGTTGTTTCTAACTCTGAATCTCATTGTCTAACATTTCATGATGTTGAAAATGTGCATATTTACTTATCCGTGTGTAATAGTAGGCCAGTGAAAGGTGAATGGAAAATGCACTTGTTCAAGTTCTCAAGAGGAGAAGAAAGAGAAATGTGGTTCAAATTCCAAGAACCAGATTTAGTTGATATTTTTCACTGTACCCATGTCATTCTTTTTAATAGCACTCGGTTAATTAGTTGTTGCCTGATGGAGAAAGAAAAAGTTTTCATTGAAATTATTTCTTTAGAAGCAATGTACTAATATGCCCCTTTTCACTTAATATTATGCTGCAGTATAATATTATACTTGGAGGATCCAGATCTGTGGACAAAATGAGAGGGGGCTTGTAATAAAACTGAAACAAGCATGATATTTCTGCTTACATGCAACTTGGAGAATTTTCTAACCTGCAAAGATTATTGAAAAAATATTTTTGAAATTTACAATCACTGTCCAGTTCCCCATGAATATGAACACTAGATTTAGTTAGGAATATACTTGTAGCTATTTTGTTCATTTATTATAGGTTCTGCCTGCACTAGAGTTAATTTGAAGCTAAGCCAGTTTGCTTTTGAAGGATGAAAATGAAATTAATGATGAAACCCACAGCCCACCAAACCTGCCTCCAGAACTGAAACCTTGGTTCAAATCAAAAGCAGTAAATGTGCAGCATTGCACTATGCAGGGGATGTAACATTTAAAATGTGAATTTAATAGCTAATAAATATAAAAAGTTGTATCAGTTGTACTATTTTAAGATAATTAAAACTTTCTTCAAGGGACATAGTAAAACGCAACATGAACTGGAGGAAGACATGTGGCTGATGGCCCACTAATATCATTTATTTTTTAATCTAGAAACTTTCAATATTTATCCAACAAAATTATATTGAAATGCATGAACAAAGTTTTCATCAACAAACTCCGCTTTACAATAAAAATTAAATTACTCGAAGGATATATTTTATCAATGAGATTTAAGGCCATATCTAAAATAGTTTACCAATGTATCGAAGATCTCCAGTGAAAAAAGCTCCACTTCTCAAGCTTCCTTTTATACATAATACACAATTTGCTTTGGAGTTCATTTGGTCTTTTGAAGGAAAAGAAGAACATTAGTACGTTTCTAAGTTAAGGGTGAAATTTCAAAAGATATATGGATGCCAGTAAGTCTTATTGGCCCAGTTAATTAGGAGCAACAATCAATAAAATAAACTAAGTCACCTGAGCAGATGCATTGAGGAAGAGTGTTGTGCAAAGATTGTACGGTGCCCTGGTCAAATTATAGCAATGTCTCCTGATGGTATAAGCAGGACATGTTCAATCCTTTGAAGTGATGTATTTAATTCTCCAACCACGGAAGAATGTTTTACTTTATCTTTGTACAGTTGTTATCAAATTAATGATGGTTTCTGGCTCAGTACCGGAAGAAGAAGCAAAGCCATTCAATTCAAATAAAAACCTTTTTGTGTGATTTGTTCAAGTCTATATTGTTGACAACTCTTTTTGAATTAAACTAAAGTTATTTAAATTCATTGAGTCCTAGTCATTTTTAAAGGTATGTTGCAACTTACATTAAAGAGCAGTTTCCATCCTTCAGAGATAGTTGGGCCAGAAAACTTAAGATGGGCGAAAGGGAAAACAATGTGTTGTTTTTTATCAGGTACAAATTATTTTCTACTGATCGAGTTAGGTAAATTTAACTACTGTTAAAATTATGTTTTGTGTTATTACTATTTGCTTGTTTTTAAAATTTGGATACACTTACAATTTGAACCTGGTCAAAAACCAGTCATTTTACACTTTCCAAAGACAATGATCATATGAAACACCATAAAAAAACTTGAAAAGAAGTCTCCTTTCATTGCCTACCGCACTACCCATTTAACTAGAAATCTGGGCAAATTTGAACGGTAGAGAGCCTACTCACCACCAAAGTTGGTTGGAACACAAAAGCCAAAATTAGCTGGGTCTTTAAACTAGAACCAAGTAAATCATAATGATGTAACCGGGTTAAATAAGGAGCTCTCCATTAGATTTCAAGCTGGAGGTAGTTTTAAGTTTTACCATAAACTTTGTTTGTCTGGGTTGTGAATAAAATATGCATTCCTGGTGGCTGTCTGAAGTTTGTCATTACAGAGAACCATTCGGAGACAAACGTTTTTTAACATATGAGGACATTATACTTGTAAAGCAAATGGAAATCACTTGACACTTCGTGAAAACAGCTGGAAGTAATGTTCAAAATTGGATTCTTATCTAGTTTTTATTATGTAACTCAGGTGAGGTGCAGTCCACATGCCTAAAAACTCCTCTGGGCAAGCAACATTTCTTACAACATATGATCCAAAAAATGTCATTGTATGAAAGATATGAATTTTGGCAACCAGCTTGAGTTCTTTATCTTGGTTCTGAAGAACTGGCAGCTGGAAATACTGGTGGTTAAATATAACCAAATGCCCAAATTGTGGACCCTTGTTCATGTTTGCTATTACTAAAAAAAAATGCAAAGCGTGGTATTATTTTGCAGCAGGTGTAAGTTAAAAATAGAATGTAAATTATTTAGATGAATTTTCTGCTACTGTTAATGTTCACTTTTAATAAGCTTAATTTGTAGTTTGTTGATGAAGTGTCAAACTGCAAGTGTCTATTTACCACAAGTTTAAGATGAGAGAAGAATCATTGGGTGGAATTCTCAACCTGCCCCTGTGGCAGGTTTAGGGGCGGGCAGGAACCAAAATGTCAGAAACTTGCCGCTGTCAAATTACATGGCAATTCTCCCAATGGTGGGTTGGTCATCCCATGGGCAGGTGGTGCGATTGCCATTTTCATCTCATGAATGCTCAATGAAACAACTGGCTGCAGGTATCCTGTCAGGCCTTCCATTCTTGCATCACACCAGTGGGAAATCATGTCGGTGTCAAACATGATTGCACAAGGTGGCCCTCCGTTTTCCAGAGACTTTGAGGTCAGTGCAACAACTTTCTGCCACAGAGTTGCACTACTACTGGTGAGTGTTCACTATTCTGACAAGGCATCTCCATGCCGAGCTGGTCTTCATGGACAACACTGTGCTGTGGGGAGACCTGGGAAGGTTTGTAGTTTTTTTTTAAAAGGCACTTACCTCCGAGGTTTCGACCTTATTCTTCCAGCGGAGCAGGCAGAGAAGGGAACGATTTTGGAGAGGAGAGCTGGAAGGTAAGCTGAGTTTATTTTAATTTACTTTTTCGGAGCTTTTATTTCAGAGCAGCAGGAAACCGGAAGTCGGCCATGGGGAGACCTGGGTAATTTTGTTTTACCCAATAAATTTGAGCGGTGAGGAAACCCGAGACACTTCACGTGTAATGTCTCCCACCGTCCCTCCTTCTCTAACCTAAAAAAAAGACTCTGTGTGAGAACAGGTAAACTTTTTCTTTTTCTAACATCTTGTTGGGAGTTTGGGTGGAAAGGATGGCAGTTAGAGCAGTTCAATGCTTCTCTTGCAGGATGTGGGAGGTAATGGTAAGGGACACCATTAGTGACCCTGCTGACTTCACCTGTGGGAGGTGCACCCAGTTCCAGCTCCTCACAGACCGCCTTGGGGAATTGGAGCTGGAACTGGATGAACTTCGGATCATTCAGAAGGCAGAGGGGGTGACGGATAGCAGTTATCGGAAAGTGGTGACACCTAAAAATGAAGCTAGCTGGGTGACAGTCAGGAGAGGGGAGGGGAGGAAGCAGTCAGTGTAGGGATCCCCTGTGGTTGTTCCCCTCCAAAATAAGTATACCGTTTTGGATACTGTGGGGGGAGGGGAGGGATGCCTTCCAGGGGTAAGCCACGGTGACCAGGTCTCTGGCACGGAGTCGGGCTCTGTGGCTCAGAAGGGAAAGGGGGAGAATAGGAGAGCAATAGTAGTGGGGGACTCGATAGTTAGAGGCACAGACAGGCGGTTCTGTGGGCGCGAACGAGACTCCAGGATGGTAGTCTGCCTCCCTGGTGCCAGGGTCCTGGATGCCTCTGAGTGGGTAGAAAGCATCCTAAAAGGGGAGGATAATCAGACAGATGTCATTGTCCACATTGGTACAAATGACGTAGGCAGAAAGAGCAGGGAGGTCCTGCAAGAGCTAACTACTCTGATCATTCGGACTCTGATCTTTGGGTAAGCGTTCTCCAAGGCGGCCTTCACTACGCAGAGTTGCTGAGCAGAGACTGATAGCCAAGTTCCGTTCACATAAGGACGGCCTCAACCGACCCCCACTTGCCTGGGCTTGCAAAATCTCACTAACTGTCCTGGCTGGAGACAATACACATCTCTTTAACCTGTGCTTAACCCTCTCTCCACTCACATTGTCTACCTTTAAGACTTGATTACCTGTAAAGACTCGCATTCCAACCATTATTTTATAAATTGATTTTGTGTCTTTATATGCCCTGTTTGTGAACAGAACTCCCACTTACCCGATGAAGGGGCAGCGCTCCGAAAGCTAGTGGCTTGTGCTACCAAATAAACCTGTTGGACTTTAACCTGGTGTTGTGAGACTTCTTACTGTGTTTACCCCAGTCCAACGCCGGCATCTCCACATCATGATTTTATTGTCCCATACAATATCAGAATAATGCATTATTGAACAAAATGGGGACACTGTTTAAAGGATGTTAAAAGAAGAGATTGTAAAATTTGATGGCATAGTGGCATCTGAATGTCCTGGTATGTGAACCTCAAAGCTACTACAAGTAGTTAGGACAGCAAATTGAAGTTTATTGTAAGGGGAATGGAAGTTTTACTGCAGATGTACAGGGCCTTGGTAAGACCACATCTGGAGTGCTTTCTACGGTTCTGGTCTTTTTGGAAAAAATATATAATTGTATCAAAAGAAATTCAGAGAAAGTTCACTCGACTCATTCCTGTGATGAGAGACTTATATTATGAACAAAAGTTGAACAGATTGGGCCTGTACCTCATGGAGGTTAGTAGAAAAGGTGGTGATTTATTGAAACAGAAGATCCTGAGTGGACTTAATAGGATAGATACCGGGGGATGTGGGAGAGTGTAGACATAGAGGACACAGTTTAAGAATAAGAAGTCTCCCTTTTAAGACAGAGATGAGGGTCATTAGTATGTGGAATTCTTTTCCTCGGAAAGCAGTGGAGGCTGGGTCATTGAAGTCATTTAAAGCAGAGATAGACAGATTTTGAGGGTGTCGCGGGTTAGGGGGAGCAGACAGAGAAGTGGAGTTAAGACCACCAGCAGATCATTCATGATCTTATTGAATGGTGGAGCAGGCTCAAAGGGCTGCATGGTCTATTCCTGCTCCTGAATCTGATGTTCCTATGATATTTTCATAAACAATTATTCTCCCTAGACCCCCATGTAATATTGATGATGAGAATTTAGTTATATGTTGTTCATCCCTTGCTGCAGTCTGATAGATGGGAAACTTCATTAAAGGGTTCAAAAAAGGCAAACAAACTTGATTTGATTTGATTCATTATTGTCACATATATTAGCAAACAGTGAAAAGTATTGTTTCTTGCGTGCTATACAGACAAAACATACCGTTCATAGAGAAGGAAACGAGAGAGTGCAAAATGTAGTGTTACAGTCATAGCTAGGGTGTAGAGAAAGATCAACTTAATGTAAGGTAGGTCCATTCAAAAGTCTGACAGCAGCAGGGAAGAAGCTATTTTTGAGTCGGTTGGTATGTGACCTCAGACTTTTGTATCTTTTTCCCAACGGAAGAAGGTGGAAGAGAGAATGTCCAGGGTGCATGGGGTCCTTAATTATGCTGGCTGCTTTGCCGAGGCAGTGGGAGTGTAGACAGAGCCAATGGATGGGAGGCTGGTTCGTGTGATGGATTGGGCTACATTGATGACCTTTCGTAGTTTCTTGCAGTCTTGGGCAGAGCAGGAGCCATACCAAGCTGTGATACAACCAGAAAGAATGTTTTCTATGGTGCATCTATAAAGATTGGTGAGGGTTGTAGCTGACATGCCAAATTTCCTTAGTCTTCTGAGAAAGTAGAGGTGTTGGTGGGCAGATCAACTGATGGGGGTATTTGCAGACATCTTCAACCTCTCTTTACAACAATCTGAGGTCCCTATTTGCTTTAAGAAGACGACCATCATCCTGGTACCTAAGAAAAGCCAAGCAGCGTGCCTTAATGACTATCGTCCAGTGGCTCTGACATCCATCATTAAAGTTAAAGTTTATTTATTAGTCACAAGTAAGGCTTCCATTAACACTGCAATGAAGTTACTGTGAAATTCCCCTAGTCGCCACAGTCCGGCACCTGTTCGGGTCAATGCATCTAACCAGCACGTCTTTCAGAATGTGGGAGGAAACCGGAGCACCTGGAGAAAACCCATACAGACACGGGGAGAATGTGCAAACTCTACACAGACAATAACCCAAGCCGGGAATCGAATCTGGCTCTCTGGCATTGTGAAGCAGCAGTGCTAACCACTGTGCTACTGTAACGGTTGGTACGTGACCTCAGACTTTTGTATCTTTTTCCCGATGGAAGAAGGTGAAAGAGTGCTTCAAATGGCTAGTTGTGGTACGAATCAATTCCAGTCTCCTGGACTGCTTAGATCCACCACTGTTTGCAGGTCCACGGCAGACCCATTTCCCTGGCTAAGCACTCAACCCTGGAACACCTAGGTAATAAAGACACCTAAGACAGACTCCTATTTATTGACTACAGCTCAGTATTCAACACCATTATTCCCATGAAACCCATGTCCAAACTCCATGGCCTGGGCCTCGGCTCCTCCCTCTGAAACTGGATCCTAAACTTCCTAACTTACAGATCACAAACTTCACCACTAGATGGTAGCATTGCACTGAATAATGAATTTTATTGATAAATTCTCTACATATTTCTCAGAAATATCCCTAAAGTTAGGATAGAGATGTATCACTGATTCAAAGTGGTACATACTTAATTATGTAGAATAAATGGGTGCAGGCATTGATTCAAAAAACAATATGATTTGTAAAATAAGAAGCAAATTCACCAGAATGATATCAAGAATGAGGGGGTCCAGTTTATTTCTTTTAAGTTTATTAGTGTCAAAGTTGGCTTACATTAACACTGCAATGAAGTTACTGTGAAAATCCCCTAGTTGCTACACTTGGGTGCCTGTTTGGATCAATGAACCTAACCAGCACGTCTTTTGGACTGTGGGAGGAAACTGGAGCAGCCAGAGGAAACCCACGCAGACACGGGGAGAACGTGCAGACTCCGCACAGACAGTGACCCAAGCCGGGAATCAAACCCGGGTCCCTGGCGCTGTGAGGCAACAGTGCTAACCACTGTACCCTTCGTGTGGAGAGATTTAAAAAACTGTATTGTACTTTAGAGCAAAGAAGGTTAAAAAGAAATTTAATAGTGGTGTTCAGAATTATGAAAGGTTTTGATATTTTGCTAGCGTGAACCTTTCCATTGACAGTAAAGTGAATAATCCGAGAACAAATTTAAGATAAATCAGATGGGGAGGCGAGATTTTTTTTTTACACAGTCATTGGGATTGGGAATACACACCTGAAATGCTGGTGAAAGCAGACTCGATATTAAGTATATCTTTTATTACTGCTACTATTTGCTTGTTCCTCATTCATTATTTTTTGTATTTAATGAAGTGCTTCCATACACAAACATGATTAAAAAGGTAGTTTTAACTGTTATATTAAATGTTGGATTATGAGGAAAACAGATGGTAGCAGGCTCGATGGGCCGAATGGCCTCTTTCCGCACTATAGGGATTCCATGATTCTATGACAACTTGGAAAGCTCTTTCAAAGAGGTAGCAGAGGCACAGTGCAGCAAACGGTGCCTCCTTTGTTAGAGGATTCAATGGTTAGAATGATTTGAGATTTATATATAATAACCACTTCATTCATTTCAAAGCTAATCTTCCACCATGCAGGGCACAGTGTTAACATGAGTAGGAAAATTCAAGCACAGCTTTAAAATGCAGTAATCATTTGACACCTGTAGTGTACAAACAGAAATTGAGCTAACGCTACAATGCTGAAGTTAAATTGTTGGCCAGGACTTAATTGCTTGCCAATTAAGTCAGAATGATTTGATTTGATTTGATTTGATTTATTATTGTCATATGTGTTAACATACGGTGAAAAGTATTGTTTCTTGCGCGCTATACAGACGAAACATACCGTTCATAGAGAAGGAAACGAGAGAGTGCAGAATGTAGTGTTTTTAAAAGAGTTAGAATGAAGTTTTAGAAGCATAGAATTAGAAGGTATGCTGGGTACCGCTTGCAAGAAGTCGCCTCGTTCCAGAGCCATCCTGGAATGAGGGAGAAAGGCCATTCTATTTGCATGTATAACTGGAGACATCATCCAGAGAGGAGAAATACCACACCATAACAGGAAGTTAGTTACAGGTATATAATAAGCTGTGAACCTAATATTCAGGAGCAATGTTTAGAGTGGTTCAATGAGGTTTTGACTGAGGTATATGCAATGTGGGAAGATGATTCCAAAGGATCTTAAATAACTCTTGTTCTGCTTTGTGTGGTTTTGAAAATAACCACCACAAATAATCTCTACTGAATTTTTCCAATCACAGGAGGTGTCCAAGGTAACCTCTGGATCTACCACAAATTTGGATCTTTTTAACATGGGCATCGCTGGCTAAGCAAACATTTATTCCCTATCCCTCATTGCCCTTGAGAAGGTGGTGGTGAGCTGCCTCCTCGAACTGTTGCAACCCATGTGGTGTAGGTACATTACTACTTAGTAGTACATTACTACTAAGGAGGGAGTTCCAGGACTTGACCCAGCGGCAATGAAGGAACGGTGATGTATTTCCAAGTCAGGATGGTGAGTGGCTTGGTGAGTACCTGCAGTGCATCTTGTTTACATACTGCTGCCACAGTATGTCAGTGGTGGAGGGAGTGAATGTTTGTGGATGGAGTGCCAATCAAGCGAGCTGCTTTATCCTGGATGGTGTCTAGCTTTTTGAGTGTTGTTGGAGCTGCACTCATCCAGGCAAGTATTACATAATAGTCCTAACCTGTGCCTTGTGGATGATGGACAGGCTTTCAGGAGCCAGGAGGTGAGTTACTTCAGGATTCCTAGCCTCTGACCAGCATGTCCCAAAGTTTTATGCGACTGGTCCACTTCAGTTTATGGTCTCTTCCCCCTCCCCGCACCTCACCCAGGAAATTTTCAGTGGTAATGCCATTGAATAGCAAGGGCCTATTAGATTCTTGGAGATGATCGTGGCCTGAATATTTTCCAGGTCCTTCTGCATTTGGATATGGACTGCCTCTGCATCTGAGTCGTCGCGAATGGTGCTGAACATTGTACAATCATCATTCTGATGATGGAAGGAAGGTCATTGGTGAAGCAGCTGAAGACACTACCCTGAGGAACTCCTACAGTGATGTCCTGGAACTGATATGATTGACCTCCAAAAACCACAACTGTCGTCTTTTGTGCTAGGTATCTCTCTAATCCATGACTGCAGTGTTGTTAGGGCTCCTTGATGCCGCACTCAGTCAAATGCTGCCTTGATGTCAAGGGCAGTCATTCTCACTTAACCTCTGGCATTCAGCTCTTTTGTCCATGTTTGAACCAAGGCTGTGATGAGGTTAGGCGCAGAGTGACCATGGTGGAACCCAAATTGAGCGTCCATGAGCGGGTTATTGCTGAGTAAGCGCCACTTGATAGTATTGTTGATGACTCCTTCCATCACTTTACTGATGACTGAGAGCTAGATTGTGGTTAAGTACAATTCTACTGTTGCTGCTGGTCCACATTGCTCCATGGTTGCCCAGTATTGAGTTGCTCGATCTGTTTGAAATTTAGCACAGTGGTAGTGCCACACAACACATTGAAGAGTACCCTGTATGAGAAGATAGGACTTTGTCTTCAAAAGGACTCTGCGGTGGTCACTCCTTCCAATACTATCATGGACAGATGCATCTTGGGCAGGCAGATGAGGTCAAGTATATTTTTTTCTCTTTGTTCCCTCACCACAGCAATTTCCTTTGGCACTTGGCCTGCTCATTCAGCAGTGGTGTTATTGAGCCTCACTTGGTGACGTACATTGAAATTCAGAGTGCATTCTGTGCACTGAATACTGATGGGTGGTACTGTTGCTTGTTTACAGGACTTTCCTGGGCAATTTTCCACATTGCCAGGTGGATGCCAGATTTGTAGATGTATTGGGACAGCTTTTCTAGGGCTATGGCAAATTCTGGAGCGCAAGTCTTCAGTACTATTGCTGGGATATTGTCAAGGCCCATAACCTTTACAGTATCCAGTGCCTTCAGCCGTTTCTTGATATCACGAGGAGTGAATCAAACTTGCTGGAGACTGACATCTGTGATGTTGGAGACCTCCGGAGGAGACAGAGATGGATTGCAAAAACATCAGCTTTATCTTATGTACTGATGTGGTCATTAAGGATGGGGATATTTGTGGAACTTCCTCCTTCAATGAGTTGTTTAATTATCCACTGCTATTCATGATTGGATATAGCAGGACTGCAGGTCTTGGATCTGATCCTTTGGTTGTGGGATCACATAGTTCTGTCTGCCGCTTGCTGCTTATGCTGTTTCACACGCAATCAGTCCTGTGATGTAACTTCACCAAGTTGACACCTCATTTTTAGGTGCCTAGTTCTGCTTCTGACATGCCCTCCTGCATTCTTCATTGAACCAGGGTTGATCGCCCATTATGATAGTAATGGTAGCATGAGGGATATGCCGGGCTATGAGATTACAGATTGCGGTCGAGTACAATTCTACTGTTGCTGCTGGTCCACATTGCTCCATGATTGCCCAGTATTGAGTTGCTCGATCTGTTTGAAATTTAGCACAGTGGTAGTGCCACACAATACATTGCAGAGTACCCTGTATGAGAAGGTAGGACTTTGTCTTCAAAAGGACTCTGTGGTGGTCACTCTGACTGATACTGTCATGGACAGGTGCATCTTGGGCAGGCAGATGAGGTCAAGTATATATTTTTTCTCTTGTTTGTTCCCTCATCACAGCAATTTCCTTTGGCACTTGGTCAGCTCATTCTGCAGTGGTATTACTGAGCCTTGCTTGGTAATGTACATTGAAATTCAGAGTGCATTCTATGCCCTGAGTCCTTCCTCCAAGTGACATTCTACATGGAGGGGTACTCAGTCATCAGCTGAGGGGGTGGTGCATGGTAATCAGCAGAAGGTTTCCTTGTGCATGTTTGACACGATACCATGAGATTTCATGGATTCTGGAAGCAATGTTGAGGACTCTCAGGGCAACTCCCTCCCGACTATAGACAGTGTGCCGCCACCGCCTCTGAATCTGTCCTGGCAGTGGGACAGGCCATACCCAGGGTTGGTGATGGTGGTGGCTGGGACATTATCCATGAGTATGACTCCGTCAGGCTGTTGCTTGACTGGTCTGTGAGACAGCTCTCCCAATTTTGGCACAAGCACCCAAATGTTTGTAAGAAGGATTTATAGGGTTGACCTGGCTGAGTTTGTCATTGCCGTTTCCAGTGCTTAGATCGATGCCAGGTGCTCCGCCCTGTTTCATACAACTGAATAGTTTGCTGGGCCATTTCAGATGCCAGTTAAAAATCAACCACATTGCTGTGGATCTGGAGTCCACATCAAATTTCCTTCATTAACGAAGTTGTAGTGGAATTCAAACCTTGGCCGCCCAGGTCTCTGGATTACTAGCCTAGTGACAGTAAAACTGACTTTGATTCTATTATAAAACCCTCACCTGTCAACAAAATCACAATTTTAATAAAATTGTAAATATTCTTCTCTCTCTTCCGAAGGCATGAATTACTGAATTATTTGATGAATTATAATGCTGTGTATTTGTGCTGGTTCTCTTCTGATAACTTTTTAGTCAAACATCAATAAGCATTGGTGAATTATGATGTGAACTTGAAGCCCGAGTAAAGACAGAAAATGTCGAAAATACTCTAGCAGCACCCGTGGGGAACATTACACATTGAGAGGCAGCTACAGGATACCAAGATGCCAGGTCATGTGTTTAATGACATAATTGTGCACTGTGCACAACTATACATCAAGCTGATTGTCCATTTAATATTTTTAAAGAAACAATTTCTTGTTTCACTACTGTACAACTCAAAGGGTGAAATCAAATCTCTGTGTACATGTGATTTGGCATGATTTTAAAACTACCTTCACAAACCAAGTTTAGTAACTTACAAAGCCTTCCTCATCTCCTTGCATGTTTTGGTGAGGAGTCAGATTTTGGACTGGTTAGCTTTGGTTCAATACTCTCATGATCCTGTTTGTTCCTCAGAAATTGCTACTTCGGACTTTGAACTCTGAATTGGTTCACATTCTGGCAAGAGCTCATGAACAAATGGATCAAATGGGCAGCACGGTGGCACAATGCTTCGCACTGCTGCTGCCTCACAGCACCAAGGACCTGGGTTCGATTCCCGGCTTGGGTCACCGTCTGTGTGGAGTTTGCACGTTCTCCTCGTGTGGGTTTCCTCCGGGAACTCCGGTTTCCTCCCACAGTCCAAAAGACGTGCTGGTTAGGTGTATTGGCCATGCTAAATTCTCCCTCAGTGTTACCCAAGCAGGCGCTGGAGTGTGGCGACTAGTGGATTTTCACAGTAACTTCATTGCAGTGTTAATGTAAGCCTACTTGTGACACTAATAAATAAATTTTACTTTATCATTCTCAAGTTTTGGTTCATGTCTCGCTAGGGTGCACATCAACATTTCTTACCTTTCCATCAAGTTCAACCGAGTAGCTTTTAGTTCCACAAACTTCTGCTACATTTTCCACATCTTACTTGTATGTTTTGTGAGGTGGGTTCAATAGAAAAATGCTCACAGGAACATAGGTAAAAGGAGCAGGCCACTCAGCCTGTCGAGCCTGCTCCGTCATTTAATACAATTATCGCTGATCGGACACTTCAATGTCTTTTACACCCATTATAATTTCTCTTGAAACTGCAGCCCCTTTGACTTGTGTCATTCTGATATCTTTGATTGAACTGTTTGCATTCAACTTTAACAGTCAATTCTGGTAGAACTAGAATCATACAACTCCTGTTTCATGCTAAAGTTTGAGCACCCAGACAGCGCTTGTTTCATGATTGCCTCTTTAACTATTCTTTCTTTATCTATCCCACCAGATCTTTCAGCTGCTTCATTTCATTCACGATAGTAAGGGGGACTAAAGGCATGTTTGATACCGTTTGCTCCCTGAACTTTTGCAATAAAGCAGAATGAAATTGAGGGCCATTATCTGAGACACACTCTTCAGGTAATCCATTGCCAGCAAAAATGGACTTTAATTCAACCATGGTTCGTTCAGAATTGGTGTTTGGCCCATGTGCTTTACTTTGATCTATTTTGAGCAGCTACCATTGAGCACCAAGGAATTGTCATTCTTCTTTTCACAGAAGTGCACTGACACGGTGGCACAGTGGTGAGAACTGCTGCCTCACAGCGCCAGGGACCCAGGTTCAATTCCGGCCTTGGGTCATTGTCTGTGTGGAGTTTGCACATTCTTCCCGTGTCTGCGTGGGTTTCCCCTGGGTGCTCCAGTTCCCTCCCACAGTCCAAAGATGTGCGGGTTAGGTTGATTGGCCATGCTAAATTGACACTAGCATCAGGGGGATTAGTGGGTAAATGTGGGGGGTTACGGGCCTGGGTGGGATTGTGGTTCAGACAGGCTTGATGGGCCGAATGACCGCCTTCTGTACTGTATTGATTCTATGAAGAACTCTTGGAAATGGCTGATCCACCCATGACTATAAAGGTATTTTTGACGGCTTATTTCTACAGTTTCGGTAGTACACTTGTTATCATTTATTCCAGGTCTAGACCAGGCCAATTAACAAATGCTCTTATAAATGATTTAGACTTGAATGTAGGAGGATTGATCAGTAAGTTCTCGGATGATATAAAAATTGGTTGGGGGGCAAATAGTGAGGGGTATAGCCAGAGATTACAGGAGGATATAGACGGGCTAGTCAAGATGTCAAATGGCTGAGTGGCAAATGGAACTCAATCCAGCTAAGTGTGAGGTGATGGACTTCGGCAGGACAAAAAAGACAAGGGAATACATGATGAACGGCAGTACCCTGGGAAGCACCAACGATCAGAGGGACATTGTGTGCATGTACATTAAGGTAGCAGAACAGTGGTAACAGGATAAAGTGGTTAAGAAGGCATATGATATACTTTCCTTTATTAGCCGAAGCATTGGCCACAGCTAGAGTATTATGTGCAGTTCTGGAATCCACCTTAGAGTAATAGCACTGGAAGGGATGCAGAGATGATTGACCAGGATGTTGTCTGTTCTGGAGAGATTGGATACACTGGGGTGGTTTTCCTTGGAGCAGAGGAGACTGAAGGGGGACGTGATTGAGATATATAACATTATGAGGGGCATTGATGGAATAAACAGGAAGAAACTTTGCTGGAAGGATCAATGGCTGGGGGCATAAGTTTAAGGTAAGGGGCAGGAGGTTCAGAGGGTATTTAAGGAAAAGACTTTTCACCAAGAGGGTGGTGAGAGTCTGGAATTCGCTGCCTGAAAGGGTGGAGGAGGCAGAGAGCCTCATTATAATTCAGAAGTATTTAAACGTGCACTTGTGATGTCAAGGCATACAAGGCTATGGGCCAAGAGCTGGGAAATGGGGTTAGAATAGTTAGGTAATTGTTTTTGACCGGCACAATGCGATGGGCTGAAGGGCCTTTTCTGTGCTGTGGACCTCTATGATTCTACGACTATGACTCTTGCTATAGATTTCATACTGCGTGTTCAGTGTACAGTTCTGACAGAAACCTATCCATTAAGTAGTTAGGTACCATCATTCTATGACCCCCAATGATACAACCCTGAACATATGTCAAATCATGATGATTATGGAATGCTTTCAGTTTCTTACTATCTCTACATACAATTCTTGGGAGATTGGTGATGGATACTATTTGTTATCCAGTGCTTGATTGTGACTTTGCAGTTGCTACATAATCTAAGACTTGGACACTACAGTAAGCCCCGTTTTAAGTTGCCTCATTCAGCATTGCTTTGCTTCAGCATCCTGGATAATGGGGCCAGTATGCACGCTTAGCTTTGGGATTTCCGCTTTACTTTGTAGCTTGATTCGATCTTGTTGCCCATGTCTGTAACATACTGAGAGGTTTTTGCAAAAAATGACAAACTCCAAAATGGCCAACCCGTGTGTTTATGATTGTGAACAGCGCAGACTCACAACGTAAGAATACATCACAGAAACAGAGTTTATGGGTGGGATTTTACCGCTTCGCTCATCCTGAATCCCTAAAATACCGCCCAAGGTCAACAGACCTTCCCATTGTCCATCCCTCGCCCCCTCCGCTTCACGTGGTGGGTGGGGCAGTAAAATTCTGGCAAATGTTTCAGCTCAATGGCATCTTGTCAGAACTGTTCTCATCCAAAGTTCATTTTGTGCACTCCCAGCAAATGTCAGTAGAGAACAAATATCGGTAGAGGGCCCCTTGACATTCCTCCCAATGTTGGATGTTGAGGGCCAATTATAATTCCATTTATTAGAATAGACAGGAAGGAAAAGGTGGTGGGGTCGCGCTATTAATAAGAGATAATATCAGGGTAGTACTGAGGGATGACATAGGCTCTGAGGAACAAAACGTGGAATCATTATGGGTAGAGATGAGGAATAGTAGAGGGAGAAAGACACTAGTAGGTGTGGTATATAGGCCCCCAAATAATAATGTTGAGGTAGGGAGGGCTATAAACAAGCAGATAAGGGATGCGTGTAAAAACGGAACGGCAATAATCATGGGGGACTTCAACATACACATTGACTGGCAGACTCAAGTCGGTAAGGGTGGAATGGAGGAAGAGTTCTTAGAATGCTGTCGGGATAGTTTCCTTGAACAGCATGTTACGGAACCGACGAGGGAACGAGCTATTTTGGATCTGGTATTGTGTAACGAGGTAGGTAGAATTAAGGATCTTATTGTGAAGGACCCTCTTGGGTCTAGTGACCACAATATGGTCGAATTTCTGATTCAGATGGAAGAGGAGAAAGTTTGGTCCCAAACCAGTGTCCTCTGTTTGAACAGAGGGAAATATGATAGGATGAGGGATGAATTGGCTAAGGTAGACTGGGAGAGCAGGCTGGCAGGTAGGATAGCTGAGGAACAGTGGAGGATTTTTAAAGAGATCCTTTTCAGTTCTCAGCAAAAATATATTCCAGCAAAAAACAAGGATTGTAAGAAAAGGGAGAACCAGCCGTGGATAACGAAGGAAATAAAGGAGAGTATTAAAATAAAAACAGCTGCGTACAGAGTGGCCAAAAATAGTGGAGAAACAAGTGATTGGGAAAAATTTAAGAAACAACAAAGAGAGACTAAGAAAGCGATAAAGAAAGGAAGGATAGACTATGAAGCTAGGCTAGCAATTAGTATAAAAAATGATAGTAAAAGTTTTTATAAATATATAAAAAGGAATAGAGTGGCTAGAGTGAATGTTGGACCCTTGGAGGACGAGAGGGGGGAGTTAATAGTGGGAAATGAGGATATGGCTGAGTCTTTAAATAAGTTTTTTGTGTCGGTCTTCACGGTGGAGGACACAAATAGTTTGCCAAATATTAACGATAGAGGGTTGGCAGCAGGAGGAATACTTAATACAATTAATGTTACCAGAGAGGCAGTGCTGGGTAGACTAATGGGACTGAAGGTGGACAAGTCCCCGGGTCCGGATGGAATGCATCCCAGGGTATTGAAAGAAATGTCAGAGGTAATAGTGGATGCGTTAGTGATTATTTATCAAAACTCGTTGCATTCTGGGGTAGTGCCGGTTGATTGGAAAACGGCTAATGTTACGCCGCTGTTTAAAAAAGGAAGGAGACAAAAGGCGGGTAACTATAGGCCGGTCAGCTTAACGTCTGTAGTAGGGAAAATGCTGGAATCCATTATTAAAGAGGAGATAGCAGGGCATCTGGATAGAAATGGTTCGATCAATCAGACGCAGCATGGATTCATGAGGGGAAAGTCCTGCTTGACGAACATGTTGGATTTTTATGAAGATGTGACTAGGGCGGTTGATGGAGGAGAACCGGTGGATGCGGTGTTTTTGGATTTCCAAAAGGCGTTTGATAAGGTGCCCCATAAAAGGCTGCTGAAGAAGATTAGGGCACACGGAGTTGGGGGTAGTGTGTTAAAGTGGATTGGGGACTGGCTATCTGACAGGAAGCAAAGAGTCGGAATAAATGGGTGTTTTTCCGGTTGGAGGAAGGTAACTAGTGGCGTGCCGCAGGGATCGGTACTCGGGCCGCAACTATTTACCATTTATATAGATGATCTGGAGGAGGGGACGGAGTGTAGGGTAACGAAGTTTGCAGACGACACAAAGATAAGTGGAAAAGTGAATCGTGTGGAGGACGGAGAAGATCTGCAGAGAGATTTGGACAGGCTGAGTGAGTGGGCGACGATATGGCAAATGGAGTATAGCGTTGATAAATGCGAGGTTATACACTTTGGAGGAAATAATAACAAATGGGATTACTATCTCAATGGAAACAAATTAAAACATGCTACCGTGCAAAGGGACCTGGGGGTCCTTGTGCATGAGACGCAAAAGCCCAGTCTGCAGGTACAACAGGTGATCAAGAAGGCAAATGGGATGTGGCCTATATTGCGAGGGGGATAGAATATAAAAGCAGGGATGTCTTGATGCACCTGTACAGGGCATTGGTGAGGCTGCAGCTGGAATACTGTGTGCAGTATTGGTCCCCTTATATGAGGAAGGATATATTGGCATTGGAGGGAGTGCAGAGAAGGTTCACCAGGTTGATACCGGAGATGAGGGATTTGGATTATGAGGAGAGGCTGAGGAGATTGGGTTTGTACTCGTTGGAGTTTAGAAGGATGAGGGGGGATCTTATGGAGACTTATAAGATAATGCGGGGGCTGGATAGGGTGGAGGCGGAGAGATTCTTTCCACTTAGTAAGGAAGTTAAAACTAGAGGACACAACCTCAAAATAAAGGGGGGTCGGTTTAAGACAGAGTTGAGGAGGAACTTCTTCTCCCAGAGGGTGGTGAATCTCTGGAATTCTCTGCCCACTGAGGTGGTGGAGGCTACCTCGCTGAATATGTTTAAAGCGCGGATGGATGGATTCCTGATCGGTAAGGGAATTAAGGGTTATGGGGATCAGGCAGGTAAGTGGTACTGATCCACGTCAGATCAGCCATGATCTTATTGAATGGCGGGGCAGGCTCGAGGGGCTAGATGGCCTACTCCTGCTCCTATTTCTTATGTTCTTATGTAACCAGGACTGTGACCAGTCAACACAGCGTTGAATTAAACTCCTGTGGTCTCACAATGTAGTGTTCGCAATTAAATGCTTCAATTATGTTAAAAAGAAATTCTAAGGATCCAATTCAGCATTTTATCATAATTGGTTTAGTCCATGTTTCCATTTAATGAAAGCATTGTGGTCTTTATGCTATTTAATCTGAAATGCAATTTTTGATTAAGTTGATACAATTCGCAGATTATCTCAGGTTTTGTTGGTGATTTTAAGCTTGATGTGGTCAGATGTTGGTTTCTTTAAAGAAACAATATCTGTGGACGGAATGGAATCTTTTTTTAAACCCTGCATTTCTAGCAAGATACAGGACCTGGGAAGCACCAAGGATCAGAGGGACATTGGTGTTCATGTACATTGGCCTCTTGTATAATAGGTTCATTCAGAGGTATTCTTTATCTGTGGCCTATCCTCTATAGAGGATAATATGGTCATTGGAGTTGAATATGTGGGTTTTTAATTAAAGTCTTTAAACCTTTAAAAAATGCTGCAGGCAGTTACTATATCCTTCAGGAAACTCTAGGTGCAATTAATGTACAGCTGCAAGAAATTTAAAATTGCAACAACTAATTCAGCCAATTTATTTTAGCAGCAGATGATATACGTGATAACATGACAACATAAATAGCTAGACGGAGTTCAGACTTTGATGTTGCTTTTTCTAAGAGTATTTTCGAACTGTTAAGTATTGAGTTTGATTTGCCTGGTACTGATAAGCAGTGGTCTGTGTAATATGAGCCAAGGGAAGCAAATTATCATTAAAGTTCATATTTTTTTAACTGAAAGAAGGATTTTCTCAAGATTAATTCCAAAAGCTCAAAACATGTCAGAATTATACTATTTGTATAAAGAGCTCACAACTGAGGAAACGTTTCCTTGACTACATTTTAAGTTTAACATACTGTTAAAACTTTAGTTAAGTTCATGACTTTTGCTCCCCATATTTTCTCTTTATTACTTTCCCCCTCCCAGTTATTAATTGTTATTTTTGCTTAATTTCCTGTGCATCTTCTCTCCATTTTCTCACCGTGCATTCACTCGTTTTCCAACATATCTCTTTTTCGTACTACAGCTATTTGCTGTCGAGTTGTAAGGGTGGCATGGTGGCACAATGGTTAGCACTGCTGCCTCACAGCGCCAGGGGCCCGGGTTCAATTCCCCCTTGGGTCACTATCTGTGTGGAGTCTGCACATTCTCCCCTTGTCTGCATGGATTTCCTCCGGGTGCTCTGGTTTCTTCCCACAGTCTGAAAGACGTGCTGGTTAGATGCATTGGCCAAGCTAAATACCCCCTCAGTGTACCCGAACAGGCGCCGGAGTGTGGCGACTAGGGAATTTTCACAGTAACTTCACTGCAGTGTTAATGTAAGTCTACTTGTGACACTGATAAATAATAAATGAACTGCAGTCTCTGTTATCAAGTATGATATCTGGCCAAGTTGCATCAGCTTCTCTTTGTTTCATGATAACACAAAGGAGATATTTTCTACTTTTAAGTTTGTGAATGACCAATTTTTAAAACATACTGCAAATTTTCCTCAGGTACTGCTTATATATTCATATTGATTGGGGTTTTAACTCTCTCTTCCATTGCAGATGGGTAATAGTTAATCTTTTGTGGTCAGAAGTGGAATCCTTGTTCTCCTGTGGCTTACTCCCTCCCCCTCCAAACCTTTTTCCCTCTGTGAACTTATTCCCTATTCCTCTCTGCCTCTGACCTTTATTTTCTTCAGCAAACTTCTTACTTCATTTAATTCTCCTCCTACAGTGAATAACTCGGAGTAAATCTGGAGTACAAAATGGGTGCCTTTAGCACTGTTTGTAAGGATTTTGATTGGTTTGCGGTACCAACTGGTTAACATGTCGCAGTACCATATGGTCAGCACAAAGCATAATTGGGCTCTGATTCTTTCTCCAGTCCATACTAATCACATTAGCAACTTCACAGGCATGTGACAGTGTTGCTATATTAATAAAAACTTTAAGGAGTGTGCTCATGTTTAATAAAAATGACACGTTAATCAATACACTAGCATACGTATGAAAAATTAGATCAATGGGAAATTATTACCCTGTTGCTATGATTCTGCAGAAGTGCAGCAATAAAAGCCAATTAATAGCTGCCTTGTTTCTCCAGAGGATGCAGTGAAAGATCAATTTTTTTTTTCCTTCGGTTGCTATGGCTTCTCATGATATTTCCAAAGTCGAATATCTGGAGTTTTTAAAGTCAATTTTTAGAAATATGTTCATTACCAGTGGCCAGTGGAATATTATCAGATGTCCAGTTATACAACCAATGTCTCATATCCTACCCCTTTATACAATAAGGTAAATACCAAGTTATTCGCAATTGACTTACAGTATTCAATCATACACAATGGGTGGAGTTTTATTGCCGCTTTACGCCCGTTTTGCATGCAAAAATGCATCTGGAATTAGACATTGACCATCTCTGCCCCCAAACCCAAACTGAATGTCTTTGATTGCACTCGTCTTCAGTAGTGTGAATTCCCAACTCCCTTATCATGGGTAATCTTGCAATGCCATGACACCAGGACGTGACCGGACTTGAAATACAGCTTCGGCCAGAGGAAGTGAGAATCAATGTGAAAGATTCAGCTCGCAAACCTTGCAGTGGACGAGGACAGTTTGCTTGGTCCTGTAGGAATGCACACTTAAGCCCATTAATGGACTGCATAGAAAGATGGGGAATGTCCTATACAGTTACTGAAAATGTTTTCATTTTTGCTGCAAAGTTACAAATCCTGTGATGCTGATTTAAAATCAAGCCTTGGACCTTTACCATTGAGCTAAATTGTTTCACAACAGTTTAGCCCTGACAATTTAATCATTCAAAATGGAATGATTCAATGATTTGAATGAAGCAATGTCAATAACGAAGCATAGTGAGAGTTTAGTACCAAAATGTTTGAATTATCTAGTAATTTGAATTTAGCAATTATAGGTTTATTAGACCGTATACATTTATGTTACTCGCTGTTTCTCTTACTCTGGGAATGGGGGGGTAGAGGTTATGATCAAATCAGCCATGATCTCATTGAATTGTGGCAGGTTGGTTAAGAAGGTTAAGGCTCATGGGATACAAAGAGAGGTGGCTAGGTGGGTAGAGAACTGGCTAGGCCACAGGAGACAGAGGGTAGCAGTCGAAGCGTCTTTTTCCGGCTGGAGGTCTGTGACCAGTGGTGTTCCGCAGGGCTCTGTACTGGGACCTCTGCTATTTGAGATATATATAAATGATTTGGAAGAAGGTGTAACTGGTGTTATCAGCAAGTTTGCGGATGACACGAAGATGGCTGGACTTGCGGATAGCGATGAACATTGTCGGACAATACAGCAGGATATAGATAGGCTGGAAAATTGGGCGGAGAAATGGCAGATGGAATTTAATCCAGATAAACGCGAAGTGATGCATTTTGGAAGAACTAATGTAGGGGGGAGTTATACAATAAATGGCAGAGCCATCAAGAGTATAGAAACACAGAGGGACCTAGGTGTGCAAGTCCACAAATCCTTGAAGGTGGCAACACAGGTGGAGAAGGTGGTGAAGAAGGCATATGGTATGCTTGCCTTTATAGGATGGGGTATAGAGTATAAAAGCTGGAGTCTGATGTTGCAACTGCATAGAACGCTCGTTAGGCCACATTTGGAGTACTGCATCCAGTTCTGGTCGCCGCACTACTAGAAGGACGTGGAGGCTTTAGAGAGAGTGCAGAGAAGGTTTACCAGGATGTTGCCTGGTATGGAGGGTCTTAGCTATGAGGAGAGATTGGGTAAACTGGGCTTGTTCTCCCTGGAAAGATGGAGAATGAGGGGAGACCTAATAGAGGTGTACAAAATTATGAAGGGTATAGATAGGGTGAACAGTGGGAAGCTTTTTCCCAGGTCGGAGGTGACGATCACAAGGGGTCACGGGCTCAAGGTGAGAGGGGCGAGGTATAACTCAGATATCAGAGGGACGTTTTTTACACAGAGTGGTGGGGGCCTGGAATGCACTGCCAAGTAGGGTGGTGGAGGCAGACACGCTGACATCGTTTAAAACTTACCTGGATAGTTACATGAGCAGTCTGGGAATGGAGGGATACAAACGAATGGTCTAGTTGGACCAATGAGCGGCACAGGTTTGGAGGGCCGAAGGGCCTGTTTCCTGTGCTGTACTGTTCTTTGTTCTTTTGTGGAGCAGACTCAAGAGTTTGAGTGGCCTACTCCTACTTCTAATTTTATGCTCGGATGTACTCTCTTGTTATTGTCTTGCTCCTATTTTTGCTACTGCTTAAATCATTTTGTCCACATTTTGTCCTCTGTATTCATTAGTATAACCTGTTCCTCCCTCTTGTCATCTTCTACGCTGCATAATCCTCTACATCTCCACTTTTCTTTTCAATGGCTCGCTGCTGCCTCTTTGTTTCTCTTTTTTTCCCATTTCCCTGTCCTTTTTCATCCCTCCAACTTTCCTTGATTCTTTCCATTCTTCTGTGTTCTCTTTCTATAAAGACTACATGACAGCTAAACTGGTTGCCATGTGTTACTTTTGCATTGGCAGACTGCAAATGAGGTGTGCTGGACTTCTGTGTTTACCATAAACCTAAAATATATTAGATATCTTTCTTGCCTTTTCTGTGTTGTCTTATTAAGACATGTTTTTAGTGCTGCTAGTGACTGACTACTTTGATTCAAGTCTGGCTGCCACCTTAGTGGATTTTAACAATTCTTTCAAAAGCATGAGTTTGATTTCATATCCTTAATTATTACATTTCCCCTAAATTCTGTGTACTTTGAGTAATGGTGTTGCAAAGACAAACTGTCTGGCAAGCTTTCTTGAGTTTAAAACCAAAAGGGGTTTGTTTTATTGACTCAGATAAAGATATAAAAATACTCGTTAAGGTAAACCCATGCATCTCAACCTTCACAACCCACACACAAACATGCAGAATTACAAGCTATACAGAAGGTAGTTACTTTTGAGTCAAATTAATATTCAGTGCTAAAAAGTTAAAGAAAGAGTCCACTGTTCATAGAAACACGGAAATATAGAAGGTAGGAGCAGGAGGAGGCCATTTGGCCCTTCGAGCCTGCACCGCCATTCATTACAATCATGGCTGATCATCCAATAGCCTCCTCCTGTTTTTTTCCCATAACCTTTGATCCCATTCGCCCCAAGTTCTATATCCAGCCGACTCTTGAATATTCAATGTTTTGACAACTACTTCCTGTGGTAATGAATTCCACAGGCTCACCGCTCGTTGGGTGAAAAAATGTCTCCTCACCTCCGTCATAAATAGTCTACCCTGAATCCCCAGACTGTGACCCCTGGTTCTGGACCACCCCACCATCAGGAATATCCTCTCTGCATCTACCCTGTCTAGTCCTGTTAGAATTTTATAAGTCTCTATGAGATCCCCCCCCCCCCCCCCATTCATCTGAACACCAGCAAAAACAATCCTAACCTAGTCAATCTCTCCTCATACATCAGTCCCGCCATCCCCAGAATCAGTCTGGTAAACCTTCGCTGCACTCCTTCGAGAGCAAGAGCATCCTTCCTCAGAAAAGGAGACCAAAACTGCACACAATACTCTAGATGTGGCATCACCAAGAGTACTTTGCAGCTATCTGTGACTATAGCAGAATTTGTTTTCTCCATGATGATCTTAAATTTTCAGTGGAGTTGAAACCCATGAAAAAACTGTAATTGCGAGTGACAATTTGTTTTTAAAATTTAATCCATCTTTTCCAGAATTCTATGAACTTTGCACCTTAGGTTCTTTTTGATGGAAATTCTCTATCTCTGTGCTGGATTTTTAAACCGTAAACAATAAGGCCTTAACTTAAGAGAAGAGAGAATTACTGCCCTTTTGGCAGATTCTTCCAACTAATGTTTTAGCAGCTTATCTGTTGTGCTCAAAAGATATTTTAAAAATGGTTATTCCAGTCACTTGATCCTCATAGTGATATCAGAAGATGTTTGTCTAACTGATGTCATGGCCAAGGTAATTCAATTCTGTAATGTCCCAGCTATTAGCCCGTTTGATGAGATAGACAAAACACCTTTTCCTGTGACTATTGTCCTACTAGGCTTTCAGTCTCCACTTGAGCCTTATCGATGAGCAAATGTAAGATCCAGTGTAGTTTCACTAAATCTTTTGAAGTAATTCTTGACATCAGCAGGTGTGAGATTCCATAGAAAGATGTGATGACATATCTGAATTGGAATTCCCATTGGAACCGGTCAACTTGTAATATCAGATGTCAGGTGACTTGTGGCAGCCAGCTTAAGTCGGTGTCAGTTTTTAAAAAAAGTCCTTTCTAAATGGTTCAATATATGTTTGATCAGCCACTGAAATTAAAGCTTAAAACCACTTGTGTACAAATCATATCATTGCGACAACATAGATTGTGAAATGCAGTTAAAATGGGAAGAAAAAACATTTTTAAAAGATTACTGGATACTATAATAAATTAACAGCATAGCCATAGTGGACAAAGATTAGTTTATGTCAAATTCATGTAAAGAAAATCTATGGGAAAATTAGAGAGAGCTATTATAAGACAGATATGAAAACACACTACACAGGACATTAAGTAAATATCAGTGCTTGAGAGAAAACACTCATCAAACCATTAGGCTTTATGCACATTAAAATAATTTGATGTATGAAAGACATTTTTATTGGTCATAAGGAGTGAGTTCAAGAAGAATCACCTTTTACTTTGATTTTCCTGTAGACTTTCCAAAATATTTGTTCCAACACATTTTTCCCAGCTTTTTTAAACTAAGTTTGAGGGTAGTTTTGCTTATGCTGTCTGATAACTGGGTCATTACTGCCTGGTCTCATTTCCCTTTAGGCTTTCAAGAATTGTCAAAATGAGATTTTTTTTCCTTCAAAATTCCATCTGTTTGCATTGTATTTGACCTATCGAAAAAGTAAAATTACATAATTCTCACTTTTTATTCTTTCATGGGTTATGTGGGTGTCACTGGCGAAACCCATCACTCATTGCCTTTGAGCTGAGTGGCTTGTCAGACCATTTCAGAGTGGAGTTGCTATGGATCTGGAGTTACAGGTCAGCCAGGCCAGGTAAAGATGGCCGAAGTTCTTTCTTCAAGAACAACCGTGAAGCAGATGGGTTTTTAAAACAATCAATGATGGTTGTCATAATGAGCATTACTGAGCCTAGCTTTCAATTCCAGATCTATTGAATTTAGATTCCAGCAGCTACCTTGGTGGGATTTTGAGCCTGTGCTCCCAGAACATTAGTTTGGGCTTTTGGATTACCAGTCCTGGTGACATTACCACCACGCCACCATCTCCAACATACCATATCTCCTCAGCTCCAGTTTCACCTTTAAGTGCCAATGGCTTAGAGACCTCAATCAGTTGTAAACTTGAATACTATGCATTAACTGCCTGATTTAACTCATGTTGCCAGCCATCTGAAAACCTCTTTGCTCATGTTGTTTTTTCAATATGAGCATTTTGCTTCCCATGGCACTTCAGCTAGGAATTTCAGTGATAACTGGAAAAATGGAATTGCAACGACAGGGAAATAATTTGAACAATAGTTTGGATCTTCAGTCAGTTCTTCAGTAAGCAATGCCAGAGAGGCAAAATGCAAAGGTAGACTTTAAGGGGATGTGGGCATCACTGGCAAGGCCTTTGTTGCCCTTCCCTAATTGCCCTTGAACTGTTTAACCATTTCAGAGGGCAGTTAGGAGTCAACCACATTGCTGTGGGTCTGGAGCTACATGTAGGCCAGTCCAGGATGGCTGATTTCCTTTCCTGAAGGACATTCGTGAACCAGTTGGGTTTTTACAGCAATTGACAATAGCTTCCTGGTCACCATTAGGCTAGTTTTTGAATTCCAGATTAATAATTGAAGTTAAATTCTATCATCTGCCATGGTGGGATTTGAACCCATGTCCCCAGGACATTAGCCTGGGCCACGACTTTTTTCCAATTCTGACTGCAATCTTAGTGGATTTTAACAATTCCTTCATAAGCATGATTTCATATTCTGAATTGCTACATTTCCCCATAAAGTCCAGTAATCTTACCACTATGCCATTGCCTCCCCCTTTGGGTTTTTACACATCAATTATGTGACAAACACATTTGTATTTCTGGTCCTACATTTCAGGTTTTCCCCAAGATTATGCACTTTAAATTATTCTCCCAAGTTATAAAATGTCTTCAAAGTGCATAAAGGCTTTAATTTTAAGAGCGGTCACAGTCAAATTCCCCTGAGAACTTTTTATTGAAGAATGTCTCAGGATGGATAAGCCATTGAAATAAGAGATAAAATAGTTGTTTGTTTTAGTAAGATTTAGACATTATTTTAATTGTGTTATAAATCAGGCACAGATTGGCTACAATTTTGAGTCTAAAGGTCAGAATTATTTTTGCAGTTCTGGTTACACTTTTAGCAACAATCAGATTGTTTGAGAAAATTTTGTTTGAGGCGATCTGTTTCAGGAAATTCTGAACTAGAAATCTGTAGTTACCAGGTATGACACATAAGTAAACTTACATTAAATCCGTTTTCATAATTTAAACAAAACCTTTCAACAAAATGATTCTGAAACATCAAGCATTGTTCTGCACGTTAGCAGTGAGGTGAAAACATTTATAGAAAAATTAATCCTTAGGATTTTTAGCATTGGTCATATTTATCTCAAGTGAACAAAAACTTGCACTGTAAACCATTATGCAATACTTCAATGAGGGTGGCACAGTGGTTAGCACTGCTGCCTCATAGCACCAGGGACCTGGGTTTGATTCCTGTCTTGGGTCACTGTGTGGAGTCTGCATGCTCTCCCCGTGTCTGTGTGGGCTTCCTCCGGGTGCTCTGGTTTCCTCCCACAATCCAAAAGACTTGCTGGTAAGGTGCATTGGCCATGCTAAATTCCCCCTCAGTGTGTCTGAATAGGCGCCAGAATGTGGCGACTAGGGGATTTTCACAGTAACTTCACTGCAAGTGTTAGCGTAAGCCTACTTGTGACATTAATAAATAAACTTAAACAGTTACCTCAACTTCAGCTCCTCACACTCCACTCTCTGTAAGGACTCCAACCCATTCTTCCAGTTTCTCCACCTGTGTTACAGCTGTTCTGTTGCTATCCCCTTTGAAAATGGTGCTGCTGACATGTCTGCTTTTTTCCTTAACCAAGGTCTTCCCCACCTTTTGGGTGACAGGGCACTCAACTTGGTTCAAACATTTCCCACACCTCTGCCCTTACCCCTTCCCCTCCCTCCCAGACACATGATAGGGCTCTGCTTGACTTCACATTCCACCACATTAGCCTCTGCAGTCAAAGGATTATCCTCCACCATTTCTGCCAACTCCAGTACGATGCTACCATGAAACACATCTTCCCCTCACCACCCCACCCCCTCTGTCAGCATTCCATCGGGGCTGCTCCACTCCTTTCCCCTCCCACCCCCCAACACCCTGGTCTACGCTCAATCATGCTCAACTCCCCATCCCCTTCCCACAGCATCTTCCCTTGCATTCACAGAAGGTGCAGCACAGGCCCCATTACTTCCTCCCTCAGTTCAAGGCCCTAACAAATCCTTTTGAGTTAAGCAGCATTTCTGTTGCACTTCCTTCAATTTGGTCTACTGTATTTGTTGCACCCAATCTGGTCTCTACATTGAAGTGACTAAATGTAGACTGGGTGAACATTTTGCAGAACACGTTCATTCAGTCTGGAAGCATGACCCCAATCTTGCGTACCGTTTTAACTCAGCAACTTGCTCTCATGCCCACATACCCACCCTTGGCCTGCTGCAATGTCGCAGTGAAGCCTAGCACAAGCTGGAGGAGCAGCACCTCATCTTCCAGTTTGGCACGTTACAGCCCTTGGCACTAAATGTTGCATTCGGAAGCTTTAGATTGTGACCTTTCTCCTCCGTCTTAAACCCCTTTTATAAATATCCCATACATATATTGCCTCAGTGCAACCCCCTCCTCCTCCTCCCAGATCAGGTCATCTGTCTTTGGATCTTAAAGTTGCTCAGCTCTATCACATTCTCCCTCTCGTCAGTGCTGATGAAGAGCCAAAAGGACCCGAAACGTTAACTCTGCTTTCTCTCTCCTTACAGTTACTGCCAGACCTGCTGACTTTTTCCAGCATTCTCTGTTCTAGTTTCAGATTCCAGCATCTGCAGTATTTTGCTTATTCTTGTCACTGGTGTTTTATTGTTTAGTTTGGTGTTCTTTTCTTTGCCTTCTGAAATGCTTTGGGACATCCTTCTGCACTAAAGGTAATATTTAGACAGGCATTGTTTTTGTTGATAATATCATCAAGATTCAGTTTTTGACTAATATTTAAAATAATGGACAGGACCTAATCACATACATTTTGACATTCGCCATCATCCATTCACAAACATCCTTTATTTAAAAGGATTTCAGATGGTTAGACACTTTTAACTTTTACCAGTTGCAGAAGAACCTTAACAATGAAAGCTTCACAAAGTCGGTTAAAATGGTTTAAACTGTTCGTGGAGTTTTACCATCATCTACATCAATGCAGAAAGTCTTCACTGGGGCAGGTTTCAGTTCACATTAACAAAGCATTCAGAATCTTGGCTGCATTCTATTTTGATTATTGCCATTTGACATTGGAAGCTTATGTTAAGGAAAATATGTCAGAACGCAATGACAAATTTCTGCCGCTGTATAGTTTTTCCGAGCCAGCCTTCCCCTTAATCTAACTGAACAAAAATATATGTTTGGAAGGTTAGTATTTCTGGAATGTAAGATAGACAAAAGGAAAATGTGCAACAAAAAAAAATCTCAGTGGTCAAACCCTTGCAGACAAAGGATCTTTATTCCCTCGATCGTTTGCCTTCATTGCTTCTTTCAAAAGTGTTGGCAGTATATGAAAGCAACTGGTTTTGAACATTTTTATGCAGTTTAATGTTTTCAGCCCAAGTTTTACCATTTATAGGTTTGTCTTTCAATGGCATGTAGTCCTACATTTGTTTTTCATAAACACCACATGAGAGCTGTTTAAAGGTTTATGGGAGATTCCTGTGCATTTTTTATACTTATTGAAAAGCGTTAATATTGTGTTTGATTGACTTATTAGGTAACAGTTTTAAATTGAAGGTGATTAACTAAATAAACAACATTGCTTCTAGTTTCTCCCATAATTTATCATTCACATGTTGCTTGCTAGCTCAGTTGACTTTAGCTCAACCTAATGTCTCATCTACTGTACAAAACAGGATGCCAGATTTATGAGCAACCTCTGATGTCGGCTCAGTATGTTAAACAAGATGTCCTCAAAAGCCCTCAACTCCATGGCCTGGACCATTTTCAGCAACTTGTGAACAAGCTGGCCATTCAGAATTCACATGCAGGAAAATATGATTACAACTTCTCAGCAGCCGATCTACTCTCTCACAGACACTTGCACCAATGGGGGCAATTCTCCCAGTCCACTGCGCTGCTCTAGCAGTAAGAAAATCTAACAACACCGGGTTAAAGTCCAACAGGTTTATTTGGTAGCAAAAGCCACGAGCTTTCGGAACAGGCTGTCCCGACGTCAGGTGGGTGGGAGTTCTGATTACCAACAGGGCACAAAGACACAAACTCAATTTGTATGAATAATGATTGGAATGTGACTCTTTACAGCTAATCAAGTCTGAAAGGTACAGACAGTGTGAGTGGAGGGAGCATTAAGCACAGGTTAAAGAGATGTGTATTATCTCCAGACAGGTCAGCTACTGAGATTTTGCACATCCAGGCAGGTTGTGGGGGTTACAGATAGTGTGACATGAACCCAATATCCCGGTTGAGGCCGTCCTCATGTGCGGAACCTGGCTATCAGTCTCTGCTCAGTGACTCTGCGCTGTCGTGTGTCGTGAAGGCCGCCTTGGAGAACGCTTACCTGGAGATCAGAGGCCGAATGCCCGTGACCGCTGAAGTGCTCCCCAACAGGAAGAGAACACTCTTGCCAGGTGATTGTCGAGCGGTGTTCATTCATCCGTTGTCGTAGCGTCTGCATGGTTTCCCCAATGTACCATGCCTCGGGACATCCTTTCCTGCAGCGTAACAGGTAGACAACGTTGGCCGAGTTGCAAGAGTATGTACCGTGTAGCTGGTGGATGGTGTTCTCGCGTGAGATGATGGCATCCGTGTCGATGATCCGGCACGTCTTGCGGAGGTTGCTGTGGCAGGGTTGTGTGGTGTCGTGGTCACTGTTCTCCTGAAGGCTGGGTAGTTTGCTGCGGACAATGGTCTGTTTGAGGTTTTGCGGTTGTTTGAAAGCAAGAAGTGGGGGTGTGGGGATGGCCTTGGCGAGATGTTCGTCTTCATCAATGACACGTTGAAGGCTCCGGAGGAGATGTAGCTTCTCCGCTCCAGGCTCCGCACTGTGTCCCGTGTTTGTCTTCTGAGGAGGTCGGTGCGGTTTTTCGCTGTGGCGCATCGGAACTGTCGATCGATGAGTCGAGCGCCATATCCTGTTCTTATCAGGGCATCTTTCAGCGTCAGGAGGTGCCTGTTGCGATCCTCCTCATCCAAGCAGATTCTGTGTATTCGGAGGGCTTGTCCGTAGGGGATGGCTTCTTTAACGTGTTTAGGGTGGAAGCTGGAGAAGTGGAGCATCGTGAGGTTATCCGTGGGCTTGCGGTACAGTGAGGTGCTGAGGTGACCGTCCTTAATGGAGATTCGTGTGTCCAAGAATGCAACCGGTTCCGGAGAGTAGTCCATGGTGAGTCTGATGGTGGGATGGAACTTGTTGATGTCATCATATAGTTGTTCATCCCCTACGGACAAGCCCTCCGTATACACAGGATCTGCTCGGATGTGGAGGATCTCCAGACACTGTCTGTACCTTTAAGACTTGATTAGCTGTAAAGAATCACATTCCAATCATTATTCATGTAAATTGAGTTTGTGTCTTTGTGCCCTGTTTGTAATCAGAACTCCCACCCACCTGACGTCGGGACAGCCTGTTCCGAAAGCTAGTGGCTTTTGCTACCAAATAAACCTGTTGGACTTTAACCTGGTGTTGTTAGACTTCTTACTGTGTTTACCCCAGTCCAACGCCCGCATCTCCACATCTCTGCTCTAGCAGCGCAGCAGACCGGGAAACATAAGCGGAGGCCATTTAGCGGGCTTCCCACGCTGGGGGCCACGGTCTCCGAGCGTCTCCAGCCGCTGGATTTCTGGCGTCGTCGGCTCCATGCCAGAAATCAGCACGGAACTGATTAAAATATTTGAACTCTAATTTAAATCCCATTAAGTTAGGGATTTGCCTGGAACAGCCTGGCCCACGGGAAGTGTCCAAGGGCAAATTGACACTGCCCGCCCTGACCAGGGAATTTCAAAGGTTTCAGAGGACAGAGTCAATAATGACTTTCCTATCCCAGAATGCTGTATGAATTCACCATCTTGAAACTGAACAGCACCTTTCCCAGGGCAGCAAGGACAAATGAAGGCACTAGGCCCCCATCCCGAGGGAGAGGCCCGAGGTCAAGTCCTCTTCCCCAGCCTGAGCCCACCCAATCCACAGATATCCTTGGGGGACCCTCTCTCTCTCTGCAGCCTGGCAGCAGCAGAGGGGCACATGGGCACACCGCTTTGCATAATCAACATGCTCTTGACGGCTTTGGGCGGGATCCTGATTGGGGGCAGCCAGGAGCGTCGCAATGGGTTTGCTGCCCGGCAGGAATCCCATTTTAGTCCCGGCAGGCTGTCAGGATTCCCCCCAGGGGCAAGCAGGCTCGGTGAATCCCAGCCAAAGAAAAAAAAAGTGATAAATTATTTTCTATAAATACGCATACAAAGAATAATAATAGTAATCTACCCTGAAATGTGCAGTAAAACAAAGATAAACCTCTACTAAAACCTTGATTTTTAACTCAGGATGATAAGTAAAAATGGAATCAATCTGAGGCTCCCCAATGTGAGGACTGGACCATGCCAACTCCCAAGTTTCATCAACAACATCATCCAGCTCCAACACTTTCCTGAAGTCAGCAACAATGACGAGGATAAAAGCAAATCATTGCTGGTGCAGGAATCTGAAACAAAGATGTTGGAAAATCTCAGCAGGTCTGACAACATCTGTGGAGAGAGAACAGAGCCAACATTTCGAGTCTGGATGACCCTTCATCAGAGCTAAAAAGTGAGTTGAGATTTACACTGCTGCGATGAAGGTGTAGAGGAGCTGTTGGGGCTGGATAGCGAGCCAGCAGTTGGTGGAGATGGGAGAGATTGGCAAAGATGTCATGGACAAAAAGACAAAGAGAATGTAAACGGTGGTGATCATGGCTAAGAAGGGTGCTGATAGCAGCACATGACGAGATCAGAATGTGTAAATGGCAGAACAAAGGTAAGCAGAGTGTCAAAGGACAACCTGAGACATGTAACTGATGGCCCGAGTGGGGTTGGGGGAGGGGAGTCAGTGGCAAGGGAAAAAAGATGGATAGCGAGATTTTTAAAAAAATGAAAAATGAAACAATGGAAGAAACAGAAATAGATTTTTAAAAATAAGAATGATAGGAGCCTACATGCAGCAGCGGGGTACATGGAGCAACCACTCCATCAGAAGCATCAAGAATCTCAAATAAGTGTTAATTGGAGTTCAAGAGAAAAGCCCTTCATTGACTGGATCTAGAAGAATGAGGGGGAGATTTTATAGAAACATATAAGATTATGAAGGGAATAGATAAGAAGTTTCCACTGGCAGACGAAACTAGAACTAGGGGGCACGGCCTCAAATTAAGGGGGAGCAGATTTAGGACTGAGTTGAGGAGGAACTTCTTCACCCAAAGGGTTGAGTGTCTGTGGAATTC
This sequence comes from Mustelus asterias, assembly GCF_964213995.1. NCBI lineage: Eukaryota > Metazoa > Chordata > Chondrichthyes > Carcharhiniformes > Triakidae > Mustelus > Mustelus asterias. Next base: position 58,140,293 of record NC_135821.1, on the reverse strand, counting down.
CCTGCCCAGTGAAGCAGTTGAGACTACCTCATTGAATGTTTTTAAGGCAAGGATAGATAAATTTTTGTACAGTAAAGAAATTAAGTGTAATGGTGGGCAGGTGGGTAATTGGAGCTGTGTCCGTGAAAAAATCAGCCATGATCTTATTGAATGGTGGAGCAGGCCAGATGGCCTACTCCTGCTCCTAGTTCTTATGTTCTTATTATGAGTCATAGCTCACACAAAGGAGGATGTGTGTAATTGTTTCTCGCCAATCATTGTAGCCCCAGGACATTGTTACAGGAGTTTCTGCTGAGAAATATCAATGACTTGCATCTGCGTCAGTAATGATACTACAATACTTCAGAAGATCTTTTTATTCAATGTTTTTAAATTGATACATCAGTAGATTGAGATGTGTTGAATGCTTTTAAATTGATGCCTCGATAGAATGAGCAGTAATTATTAACATTTGGAAAACTCCAGTGGGATACTAAAAATGAAGTTAACTATTTCTCATTGAATAATTTGCTACAGCAACCCTGGTTCAGTTCAACCAGTGATAAGTTGGTGTCCTGCACAGAAGGCATAGATTTCAGCTGACAACACTGGGAGAATTCCTCAGATAGTTGTGGTGATGCGTGAAATATTTGTTGGTAGTTCATGCATACTTTTAGAGCACTACAGGATGTTGACATGCTCTGTATACGTGGTACTAACGTGAATTTGGCTGAAGCAATACTCACCCTTAAAATAATATGATGGAAGCATTGGACAGGTCAGATAGCATTCCTGGAGAGTACAAATAAGTTTTGAATGTGGCCGTTTCAAAAATCGATTGCGTCAATCTATTTATGAAGACTGAAAGAGCAGACAATGAGGACATTAAGATAATATTTTATCACTCGGCAGATATGTGGGGGCCAACAATTTGCAAGAATAACCCCATCCCATATCCTTCCCGGACTATTCTTCTTCTTTTAGACAGTTCCTGAGAATCAAAGATGACTTGCTTCCTCTCTGGTTCGATGGGTTATAAGTTGGCTGATCAGTCTAATCCTTTCTCAGGAGACTAAGGAAATTGGGCATATCTGCTACAACTCTTATCAACTTCTACAGATGCACCATAGAAAATATTCTTGCTGGTTGTATCACAACTTGGTATGGTTCCTGCTCTGTCCAAGACTGCAAGGAACTACAAAGAGTTGTGAATGAAGCCCAGAACATCACTCAAACCAGCCTCCCGTCCATTGACACTGTCCACACTTCCCGCTGCCTTGGAAAAGCAGCCAGCATAATCAAGGACCCCACGCACCCAGGACATACTCTTTTCCACCTTCTGCCGTCAGGAAAAAGATACAAAAGTCTGAGATCACGCACCAACCGACTCAAAAACAGCTTATTCCCTGCTGCCATCAGACTTTTGAATGGACCTACCTTGCAGTAAGTTGATCTTTCCCAATACCCTAGCTATGACTGTAACACTACATTCTGCATTCTCTCCTTTCCTTCTCTAAGTAGGGTATGCTTTGTCTGTATAGCACACAAGAAACAATACTTTTCACTGTATACTAATGCATGTGACAGTAATAAATCAAATCAAATCCATGATCTCCAGACTCTGTCACATGCAGGGCAGGTGGTGCTTGAAGGGTGGGCATATGGACGATTTGGAGGTTTGCATTCTCCCTCCGATTCCACAACGTGCCATCTGCACATTCCCAACAAAGTCTCTGTGTTGGTGCATTCCCAGATGAACCTTCTCCATTTTGGTTAGTTGACCACAAGTCAGGGGCTCCCATGAGGCAGCAAGGATGTTTGAGCTCTTCAGGGATGCTGTGAGGACATCCCTAAAATATCTGCACTATCCCTCTGGGGGTCTCCTTCCACGACTGAGTTCCGAATAGAGGAGTTGCTTCAGGATTGTGGTGTCAAGCTTACAAACTGCATATGATCAGCGGAGCTGTTTTTGAGTGGTTGGCACTTTAATCATGGGCAAGTTAGCTTGGGAGTAGATACTGCTCTTGGACTGTCTTCCTTGTCACCTGATTCGGAGGATCTTGTAAAGGTACTGCTCATGGTACATTTCCAAAGTGTTGTGGTGTCTGCTGTAGGTTGACCAAGACTCCAAAAGATAAACGAGTTTTTAAGTTTGTTTATTAGTGTCACAAGTAGGCTTACATTAACACTGCAATGAAGTTACTGTGAAAATCCCCTAGCCTGTTCGGGAACACTGAGGGAGAATTTAGCATGGCCAATGCACCTAACCAGCACATCTTTTGGACTGTGGGGGCAACTAGAGCACCCGGAGGAAACCCACTCAGACATGGGGAGAACGTGCAAACTCCACACAGACAGTGAACCAAGCTGGGAATCAAACCTGGGTCCCTGGCGTTGTGAGGCAGCGGTGCTAACCACTGTGCCACCAGAGTTTGTGAATCACTGCTGCCCAATAAACCACGACCTTAGTCTCGGGTTTTGAGATCCAGTTCTTCAGATATTCTTTTCCTGATATAATATACAAAATAAAATCAAAACAGGATATGCTGGAAAATTCCAGCAGTTCTGGCAACACCTGTGCAAAGAAATACATTTCACATTTTGAGTCCATATGACTCTCCTCAGTCGGCTGAAGACTGAGCTGGCACATTGGAGGTGATGGTGAATTTTATTGTTTATGTCTGCCTTTGAAGAAGGTATGGAAGGAGAAAAAGGAAAAGAAGAAAGTTGAACTCCTGTCCTGCCCACACGCAATGCATACACAACATTCTTTAAACCTCACAAAGATACATGCTGGCACTGCAAAGGGAGGTGGTGGCGTATTGGTACCGTCACTAGATTAATAATCCAGAGACTCAGGGGAAGATCTGGGGACCCGGGTTCAAATTCCACCATGGCAGATGTTGAAATTCAAATTCAATAAAAATCTGTAATTAGGAGTCTAATGATGACTATGAAACCATTATCGGTTGTCATGAAAGTAAACATCTGTTTCACTAATGTCCTTTAGGGAAAGAAATCTGCCATCCTTAGCTGGCCTTACATGTGACTCATGTGCAATGTGGTTGACTCTCAACTGCCCTCTGAAATGGGGAGATAAGGATATGCAACAGATGCTGGCCCGGCCATTAATGTCCACATCTTGTAAATGAATGAAAAAAATACCATTGAAACTTTGAAACATGGATAATTTCTAATAAAAGTATCAGGAGGGGACTATATAAGCATTGGCAAAAAACATTTGAAACTTTTGACACTCAGTGTTTGTTGATTAAGATTTCCTTGCTTTTGCTTTTCCTCCTTATGCTTTCTCTCCTTTCCTCTGTGCTGACACTCTTTATTTTTTCCGCTTTGTTACATGTAACCCCCTGCTGACCACTATATGGGGCTACTATTTAAATATTCAATCAACAGGATCCCGAATTCCTAGCGGTTGATGTTGATTTGGCTAATTTCCTGTTTACCCATAAATGTCAGTACTGTAATCGGAATAACAAAAATAAATTTAATAACAAATATAATTAACAGACATACAACAGGTAAAGAATCCCAAACCGAAGATCTTCCCACCAAACAGTTTCAACCCTAAAAAAAAATGTTCACAACATCACCAAGAGCTCTGATCTATAACCGTTGGGGCCCACCCGTTGGTGCACACATGGGGAACCTTGTCCTCAGTAGCACACTTGTAGATACTGTTCCAGTTGGATTGTATAGTCTCCACCAATTACTCACGACACACACACACACACACACACACACACACAGAGTCCAGGAGAGACACACGTGTGGAAGAGGCAGAGGTGCCTCGAGCTATCCGTGCAGCAACGTAGGTCCAGTGCGCTGAAGGTTGTCCTCCTCGGCAGCAATGAAAAGAACAGGCAGGAGAACGCCTGGCTGCCTCTCACTCCAAACCGAATTCTCACTGCCTGGGAAAAGCTCCTCTTCAAAACGTGACTATCTCTCTCTCTGCACACACCCTGCCTTACCCCGCAGCTGCTTCACTTCCTGGTGCCTTTTTTTTTCCTCCCGCCCCCAGAGCAATCCGATTGGCCCAGCCCACATCACTCAACAAACAGCATCCTGTTCAGCAAACAGGACACTGAAACCCACAAGGGACAAAGAACACTTATAAATGTCTTCCCTGCAAATCCCCATTTTTCTCAGCCCCTTACATACATCTGCACCCTTTTTTTTTCTTCCTTTTTTTAATCCAAGCCACTGTACTATCATTATTTACACCACCAGTAAAAGCAGTTTTACAATCACAATCAGAGAGTCAGAGATATGTTCCAGGGATCGGGGGTTCTACTTTTGACAAATTTTATGACAGGATGACTTATTTTTGCACTGGAGAATGCTATAACACTTCCACTGAAACCTTAGTCAAAAAACAAAAATGAAGGAATAGTGTTTGTGCTTGCTGCAGAATAAAAAAAAGATAATTACCATTAAATACTAATAAAATACTAATAAACAGGATAGCATGATGGCACAGTGGTTAGCACTGCTGCCTCACATCTCCAGGGTCCTGAGTTCGATTCCTGGCTTGAGTCACTGTCTGCATTCTCCCCATGACTGCGTGGGTTTCCTCCAGTTTCCTCCCACAGTCCGAAAGACGTGCTGGTTAGTTGCATTGGCCATGCAAAGTTCTCCCTCAGTGTACCTGAACAGGCGCTGGAGTGTGGGGACTCGGGGATTTTCACAGTAACTTCATTGCAGTGTTAATGTAAGCCTACTTGTGACACTAATAAAATAAACTTTAAAACTTTTAAGTCCACATATAGCAGCCCTTTATATTACATTTATTTCTCTTCAAATAGAGGGTGAGGAGATGCAGTTACTTTGACTCTTTAAATAAAGAAAAGAGGAGTGATGTCTATATTGTACGGCACTATTAGTTACCCAAGGCTGACAGTATCATGTTGAAGTAATTTCCTGCTTGGGTATGTGACTACAGACAGACACTGTACACGCAGACCAATCTATTTCATTTTTTATTACCATGTTAGTGCTTTCAGACTTTGGTGAGAATTCTAACCTCTGGAAAGTAAAAATCCCATTTGTAAACATTGGCTCATGTCTTCACAGTGCCTTCCTTTCCCATATATGATCAGCATTTGGTTTAATCAATTTGTCAGTTTTAAAAATGTTAATTTTAAGCTCCTTGTTATCGATTAGAAGATGTAGCCAATGGAGCATGAAATACAATTAACAGTAAGTCGCTCCAATTACTTTTCTCCAGTGAATTGAGCAGACCCGACTCTATACAACTTTAAAGATAGGCGGGAAATCTGCAATTAGGATTTTATCAAGGATTCTTTTAAACCATCTGCTGGATTGTGGGGCAGAGGGTGATATACTTTCGGACTCCCTTCTCCTCCCTTCCGAAAAGTGGTTTCCTTTCTATTCTTCACATCTCCTAGAAACACATCCACCCCCCCCCCACATCCCCCACTCCAACTCTGTGAATCAGCAATGCTGATCACTGTGCCACCGTGAAGCCCCAAAGTTGTCAACTACAATGCCTGTGTAACTGCTGTTACCAGTTTAAAAAAAGGACTTGTATTATGCCTTCTGTGTCCCAAAGCAACTTAGAACCAATGAAGTACATTGGGTGGCACGGTGACAGTGGTCAGCACTGCTGCCTCACAGCGCTGGGGACCTGGGTTCGAATCCTGGCTTGGGCCACTGTCTGTGTAGAGTTTGCACATTCTCCCTGTGTTTCCTCTGGGTGCTCTGGTTTCCTCCCACAGTCCAAAGATGTACGGGTTAGGTGGATTGGTCATGCTAAATTACCCCTTAGTGTCAGGGGACTAGCTAGGGTAAATGCATGGGCTTCTGGGGATAGGGCCTAGGTGGGATTGTAGTTGGTGCAGATTCGATGGGCCGAATGGCCGCCTTCTGCACTGTAGGATCCTATCTGTCCCGGGATGCGTAGATTAGAGGGATTAGTGGGTAAATATGAGGGTTAGAGGGATTAGCAGGTAAATATGTAGGGATACGGGGATAGGGCCCCGAGTGGGATTGTTGTCAGTGCAGACTCGATGGGCCGAATGGCCTCTTTCTGCACTGTAGGGTTTCTATGGTTTCTATAAGTACATGTATTTTTTTTGAAGTGTTGTCATTGTTGTAATGTAGGAATATGTATTCTTGTAATATGTTGTTCCACTAACACAAGTGTAGATTCTACAAGTGTAGAAGTAGGGCATTGCATCCCAAAGTTTCTCCTTCCTGACATAAAAGAGGCCACAAAGGTCCAATTTCTACATCTGTGCCAAAGCGATACAACATTCTAAGTGATACAGTGTAATTCATTTGAATGCCAGCAGGTGACAGTATTTATTAAACTTAGTTTCTAACCAATCCCTCCATTGACATAAAATCCTTGGATTCGAAATGACAACTTGGGATAATAGACAACGTCGGATAATAGTTCTAAATGCTTCATGCGTTTGTCCAGAATTCCTTTCTATGTGATTTTAGTGAGAGTAGATTTTAAATGGGTAACTGGGTTATTACCTCCATTAAAATAATGGGGCAGGGATTTAAGGCAAGTGTTTTAATACATTTGAACAGTAATATCCCATTGTGTATTTCAAGTTAGACTAATTTAGCTTTCTGTGCTCAAAATTTCATGACGGTACTTTAGGAGTAACGTTTGACTCTGGTGGCAAACCCTGATGTCCAGCCAGCAAGGCAATGTTAGTTGACAGGTGGAGTGCCACTTTCCTAAGAACCAGTTGTTTCTTGTTCTGTGAGCTGAAGTTCCCCTTACTCCCACCTGATATATTATGTGCGGCACGGCGGCACAGCGGTTAGCACTGCTGCCTCACAGCGTCAGAGACCCGGGTTCGATTCCCGGCTTGGGTCACTGTCTGCACATTCTCCCTGTGTCTGCGTGGGTGCTCCGGTTTCCTCCCACAGTCCGAAAGACGTGCTGGTTAGGTGCATTGGCCATGCTAAATTCTCCCTCAATGTAGCCGAACAGGCGCCGGGGTGTGGTGACCAGGGGAGTTTCACAGTAACTTCATTGCAGTGTTAATGTAAGCCCACTTGTGGCAATAATAAATAAACTTCATGGCATTGTTGCTTCACTTGCCATGATGTAAATGTGTTGCTTCCTCAATTGTTCACAGTCTCAAAGAGTGAAAGAACCAGAGGACAAAAACTGTTAAGAGACTGTATTAACACATCCACGTGCTCTGACAAATTAACATTCTCTGTAGCTCTCTTCTGTTGTAAGGACAGGGAAGGAACAATGCTCTTGTACATAATCAAATGAAGTGAAGATATTTCTATAATTCCTTTCATGGCCATACATCCTCCAACGTGCTTTACAAACATGGAGGTTCTGTTGTAATGCAGGCAACAAAACAGTCAATTTGTGCAGAGCAAGCTTCCACAAGCAGTAATATGATAAAACCCAGATCATCTGTTCTTGTGATGTTGATTGAGGGATAAGTATTGGACAGGACTCGAGGGAAATGTCATGGGATCTTTCATGTCCATCTGAGAGGGTTGGCTTAATATCCCACATGATAAACCTGTCTGACAGTGTGGCACATCCTCAGTAATCCACCGGAGTGTCAGCCTTGAACTTGATGCTGGAGTAGGACTTGAACCCACAACCTTCTGATTCAGGCAAGAGTGCTCCCAACTGAGGCAAGGCTGATACAGATCAGGGCATGATGGTGATAAAATTAGTTCAGGAAGATTTGGAGCTGGATTTTCACCTGGCGAGGATGATTCGGCAGCCCTTTAAAAATGGTGGACAGGTCCCAATTCCGAGATTCCCTACCCCATTCCCAGGAGTTCTGGTTTTAAGGTTGTGGCCTGCTTCAGGTCTCAAGCCCATAACCTGCACGCCCAATTTGGCTGGCATTATTGTCTGAGTTCTTAGAGAGTGATGGTTCACAGCGCCTGAGAAGTGACATGAATAATAGTCTGCATGAGGGAAGCTTTCAAAGCGTAAGTTCAAAAAGTCCCCTTGTACTCTCCCCCATGACAACCCAGGCCTCACACCCATTCCCTATAGCCCCTCATGCATCCCATGTCAAGGTAAGCCCGCCTCTCACCGTCGTGGCCCCTTATGCCCTAGCCCCACACCAAATTTTTGCACTTCAATGCCCTTTCATCCACTATACACGGTATAGAAGCAATTAAGTATTCTTAGCTGAGACCCTGTTTGTAATATTCTAACTGTGTTCAAGGGTTGTGGGTTTTAAACAAATATGTGGTTTGAATTAGTAGATTCAAGCTAACAACAAAATATATATTCTAGGGCTTCTTGCCTGTACAGAGTATAAACTGAAACAAAAACAGCAGCCTCTTCAACACCCTAATGGCATCACCATCAAATCATGTGATCAACACTTAAAGCAATCTTGTAACTAGTTAAATATATAACTCTGTTAACGTATCTGAACCCCAGGAAAAAACATTGCTTGATTGACAGCTCTGTCTTTCTGATCTATGCTTTCAATTTCATCATAGAACCTATACAATGCAGAAGAAAGCCATTTGGCCCACAGGGTCTGCACCAATCTCCAACAGAGCATCTTACCCAGGCCCTATCCCTGCAACCTCACGTATTTTCCTGGCTAATTACCCTAACTTACACGTCTTGGGATACTAAGAGGAAATTTAGCATGGCCAATCCATCTAACCCGCACATCTTTGGACTGCGGGAGGAAAGCGGAACACCCGGAGGAAACCCACGCAGACACGGTGAGTGCAAACTCCACACAGTCACCAAATGTCAGAATTGAACCCAGGTCCTTGGCACGGTGAGGCAGCAGTGGTAACCATTGTGCCATCGTGCCCACCCATGATGTCTATTTATATAAGATAAAGGGGGTTCAAGTGCTGGCAGTTTTGATACTTTTAAAAGGACAATAGGACAATTAACATTTTTATTGTGCTGAAGTAAAAAAATGTTTTGTAAGTGGAAAGTTATCGATGAATGGGTTTTAAAACTTTATTTTACACATCCTCCTGTCACTATAGTGTCCATTGCTTCTATACATCATATAGTGGGTGAAAGCCCATGGGAGTGCCACAGTTTGGCATAAGGGCATGTGGGGCCATAGATATGTTTGGCAGGCATAGCTTGGCATAATGAGCATGAATGGACATGGAGGTTGTTTAGGGGGCTTGCAAGGCATTGGGGTTGAGTGGAGGGTATGAGATGGCATCAAAAGTGTGTGGGGGTGAGGGTCAGAGGGCCTTTCTGTTTTCATTATTTTTCGAATGAAGTCCCACAGCACTGAGGTAAGCATCTTAAACAACCTATCTCTGCACTTGGCAAGCCTGCTATGGCTGCCTTTGAATTTTCTCCTGGGTTGGCTGGCCCGACTGCAGTCCCCAGCTACAATCCCATCTTGTGGTACTTTTCCTAACTCCTGCTACCTGCCTTGAGGAAGAAAACCCAACCCTGTGGGATTGGGTATATGGGAGTTTTAGAAGATTGAGAGCAGAGGGATGAACATCAAGAGTGGTGTGGTGGCATTGGAGTCGGGTCATCAATTGTTAGTATGGATTCTTCAATTAATTCTTAACTTAATTCAGAATTTAATTTAATTCAGAATTCTATAAGAATGGGCAGTAATTATAAGAAACGGAAAGAGAAAATGCTGGAAATACTCAGCCAGTCAGGCAGCATCTGTGGAGAGAGAAACTGTGTTAATAGTTCAGGTAATTTTCTCTTTATTTCAAATTTCCAGCACCTGCAGTAATGTAACTTTTGTTTTAGTATTTATAAAGAATGGATTAGAAATTTCTGTCTACGAATTATTAAAAGAAATCAATTAGTGTATAAAAAAGTAAATGATATCCAAACTCAATTAGAGACACAGTCATTCTTTTTATTACTTTCTAACAACCTTAGGGTTATCTTCATAAAGATTATTCAGTGTCAGATTTTATTTTGAACTGATTACATAAAGACAGAAATCTTAGATGTATTTCTTAATATTTTTATAAAGTGAAATAAATTAAAAATGCTTTCATTGCTTAATTTTTCTGCTATATGTTGTTCACCCTAATTAAAAGCTTAAAGTTTATTTATTGGTATCACAAGTAGGCTTACATTAACCCTACAGTCAAGTTACTGTGAGAATCCCCTTGTCACCACACTTCGGCGCCTGTTCGGCTACCCTGAGGGAGACTTTAGCATGGCCAATGCATCTAACCAGCACGTCTTTCAGACTGTGGGAGGAAACTGGAGCACCTGGAGGAAACCCACGCAGACACAGGGAGAACAGACACAGACAGTGACCCAAGCTGGGAATCGAACCCAGGTCCCTGGCGCTGTGAAGCAGCAGTGCTAACCACTGTGCCACCATAATTAAACACACATATCAAAATGTACTTAGGATTTCACTTTGAAATATTGAGATATATTCCAATAATTTGGATATACCAGAGAAGTGAAAGCAATTTTACGACAAACAATTATTTATTTAAAAAGAGCCAAGTGAATCAATAACTCAATAGTTTGGATTTTCCTGGCTTTTTTGTTACAAAGCAGAATTTTCCATTCATTTCTCCTCACTACTCAAGGTCCTCTAGTTACCAGCTCTGTTTTGCCTGACTCCAGACTCTCTCTAACATATTCCAGATGGAGTTTTTCCCCAAAGGGATGTTTTGCATATTTCTACCAGTCCTGAATAAAACATACAAACTTGGATTGCAGCACTAAAACCACCGTGATCCAGTGGAAGGATCTAGCAAAACTCAAAGAGCTGATAGCGCCAAATGGCATCAGTGCACGACGATTATTACATTGTTGAAAGTATGGAGATTATAATGGTAATGTTTACTTCGCAAGTTTTGCTTGATTACCTTAGTGGAATTTGGAAGGAATTTCAAAGGATTTTGACTCACTATAAAATACACTCACTACAAGTGTTGTGTTTGTTTATTCTTTACTCTGATAGTTGAACATTTTAGGTCCACGAGTACAAGTTGTACTTATGAATTGACAACATAGCTTCAGTGGATATTGTGGTCTTTTCTTTGTTGTACATTTTCTCAACTAAATATTTATTTTGCTGCTGATACCCAACCCCACACCCTCCTTCTTCTCCCCCCTGCGTTTTCATTGGGTTCCAATCTAAGCTCATCACAACCACTTGCACACCAATGCAGTCTTTCTCAGTACATCAGAACTTTGGAGCTCCTCCTCTTCCTCAAATTTCCTTTCCTCCAACAGTCTACAGGCTCAGTAAGAAGTCTCACAACACCAGGTTAAAGTCCAACTGGTTTATTTAAATAAACCTATTGGGCTTTAACCTGGTGTTGTGAGACTTCTTACTCTGCCTACCCAAGTCCAACACCGGCAACTCCACATCATGTCTACAGGCTGTTAGAGCCCAAGCTTTTGCACACTTTTTTCCTTTATCATAGAATCATGGAATCCCTACAGTGCCATTCAACCCATTGAGTCTGCACTGACCACAATCCCACCCAGGCCCTATTCCCGTAACCCCGCATATTTACCCTGCTAATCCCCTGACACTAGGATCAATTTAGTATGGCCAATCAACCTAACCTGCACATCTTTGAACTGTGGGAGGAAACCGGAGTACCCGGAGGAAACCCATGCAGACATGGGGAGAGTGTGCAAACTCCACACAGACAGTCACCCAAGGCCGGAATTGAACCCGGGTCCCTGGTGCTGTGAGGCAGCAGTGTTAACCACTGAGCCACCATGTCATATTCTTTTGAACCCTCTAGATATAATATGCCAGAAGCTGTGGCTTTTTTTTTTGCCAGGTTTTTCAATAATATAACAAAAGATCTAAACAACTTTTACATGGAATTATGTAGAATGTAAACAGACCAGTTTTCCAACCAGTCCATGCCAGTGTTTGTGATCCACTCAGGCTTCCTCCCATTCTACCTGGTACAATCCAGCAGGCAGCAATTGCTATGCAAACCAAAACCCAAAAGGAAACTTGGCAAGCTTATCACAACTCTTTTTTCTTTTTGTATTTTGACCATGAGAAGATAAGTATACTGATGTCAGAAGACACAAATTCTAGTTACTCTTTTAAATCTTAAAATAAAACATATCAACAAAATAAAGGGGAAAAAACTTAAACACACAGGATTACATTTACACAGTTAAGATTAGTCTTTCCCCAAAAATATTTCCTATTTGGTTAGATTTATAAACAAACACCCCTTTCAATTCTTTATAGATATTTAATCTATGATATCCAATAAATGTTACCACAAGGCAAACCCACTTTTGTTGTAGGGAAGGTATGCCATTGGCTTCTCACTCATTCCCACTCTGCTGTGGAAATTCAAGAAACTTTAAAACAAAACTCTACTTTCCGATAAGCAGGCATGTTTCTGGGATGGCTGGAAAGCTGCTTCAAGCTGTCTCTTCACAGTTCTTTTCCCAGCACATAGCAGCACTCCAGGAGATCTTACATGGCCACCCCCAACATAGTAGTCTTTTATCTCTTTAACTTGATTCCATTGTCCATATCCTTCTTCAAAACTTACCCTTCCAAGAGTATAAAAATCTTTCACATTCTCCTTATTGCTCCACACTTTTGGGTCAAATAAAATTTAATAACCTTGCCTTATTTATTTCTAACCTTTACCAAGTTATGACCCCTTATTATTCCATTTTGAAATGTAACAGCTCAAAATCCAAACCCTCCCTTACCTCCAAATGCAAATTTCTATCCAATTTATTTACTTACAGAAAATTCAACCTGTCCATATTTACTTCAAATGCATGTCTTTCACACTTATACCCTTCGATGCCCTAAACCTTGTACCCCAACTGTCTTCAGTTTAATTAAGTTAGTCACACATACACACACAAACAGAATAACACAATAAACCCCAAAAATGTTAAAAACAATACAATTTTTCCTCACATACCTCATCCAACTCCATCAGCAAAGCTTTCTATTTCCTTCGTGCTCATAACATCCCCTTAAATACATCTATATTATTCACCTCAATTGCTTCCTGAATAGCAAATTTCACACTTTCACCATCTCTGGGTAAAGACGTTTCTGCTAAATTTATAAATAAATGATTACTTGGTGATTATCACATATTGATGGCCTTTAGTTTTGCTCCTCCACACAAGTAGAAACACTCTCATTCTGGCCACTCTGTCAATTTTAAAGATCTCTCTTCGGTCACTCCTTAGCCTTCTCCTTTCAAGAGAAAATGGACCTATCCTACTCATCATTTCCTGTTATAATTGGATCTGAATTTTCATGTGACATTTCTTGTTCTTCCCCTCCTGAAGACGTCAACATGTTGCTACATATAGTGCCATGGGGATTGACATCCTGAAGTTTTTTGTATGTCTAAATGTCCATGGTTCACCTGTGGAGACTTGACAATGAGTACCAACATGCTATTTGACAATGAGAGTATCAACGATAGCCTCTTCACCCAAAATTCAACTGTGAACCTCCAACAGGGATAATTCGAGACCAATCAACAGCTGGGACGCTGAATGATGAGCCGCTCTCTGAGTTGCTTGTATTCCTGCTACCGCACCACATCTGACATCTGGGGATTCAATCTTGTACTTGTTCCAGTTTGTGTAGAGGCTGTTGAGGAAATTTAGTAAGGTGCCTCTTTTACACAAGTACATTGACCAATAAAACAAAGTTCCGACTTTTTGAAAGACAGATTTGTAATTACATAGTACTTTAACAAATCACCTAGCAATGTCTCAAGGTCGTGAATGAAGCCCAATCCATCACGCAAACGAGCCTCCCATCCGTTGACTCTGTCTACACTTCCTGTTGCTTCAGCAAAGCAACTAGCATAATTAAGAACCCCACACACCCCGGATATTCTTTCTTCCACCTTTTCCGTTGGGAAAAAGATACAAAAGTCTGAGGTCATGTACCAACCAACACAAGAACAGTTTCTTCCCTGCTGCCATCAGACGTTTGAATGGACCTACCCTGCATTAAGTTGATCTTTCGCTACACCCTAGCTATGGCTGTAACACTACATTCTGCACCCTCTCCTTTCCTTCTCTATGAATGGTATGCTTTGTTTGTATAGCGCGCAAGAATCAATATTTTTCACTGTATGCTAATGCATGTGACAATAATAAATCAAATCAAAACACTTCTCTTGAATTACTTTGATGTGCAGTGACTGGTATGTGGGCAAATGCAGCAGTATGTTGTACACTATTATCTCAGACATCAGAAGACTGAATAACCAAGTAATTTGTTTTCCAATACTACTGTAAAAGAAAATAATGTTGATCACAACACTAGAAGAATAGAGGTTTTGAATTGAGTCATGGAACCTTTAATAGCCGCATGAAACATATCTGAAGGGTAGTGTCAATCTAGATTATGTTCAAGTGTTGGAGTGAAACTTGAACTTACAAATGTTTGAATCAGAGGGGTTTATTACAATAGGTTCACATGTACACAATGATTTGGTATGGATGATTCTGTGATGTAGGGGATTAGCGCACCATTGTACCACTGTGTCAATGTTGATTTTGCCTCCTTGTGCGGTTTCTTTCTTCAGGCAGCTCGAGTTGGGGGAAGGTGGTGCTGAGTGAAAGTTATGTGCGTCTGCAAGTCCAGTCTTTTTGTCAAGACACAATTCATGCTAAATAGGTGTCTCGTAGACAGGGAAGTTAGCTGAAAGCCCAGGGGAAAACATGAACATTCAAAATCGTAATTTAGACTTAACAGAATCTAGTGTTGTGCTCTGTATAGGGGCTGAGGGACTGACTGTGTGAAGCTTTCTATTGCAAATGGTCTGTGGGGAGAATAAAAGTGTTATATAACTATTGCTTTACAACTGTTAAAAGTGGGTTGTTTTGTCAGCAAACATGATGGCAATTTCACACGAACAACAAATTGATAAATGGCCCGATTTTGTTTTGGGTGGTGTTGGTTGTCAGGACACCTGGACAACTATTGGGCAAGTGCGGCATGTGCTTACAGTGGGAGTGATCGTAAGCAGCTGCGTTTCCTGGTTCCGCCCGAGATCAATGAAAGAACACAATATTACGCTGCCTGGCCATTTAAGTACCGGCCAGCGTGAAACACGTCCAGATAGGGTCTGCGAGGCAGGCTGGGGCAGGAGTGTGGAAAGTGCCAGGTTTAATGGCGCCATGGTGGGACGTTTAAAGGTAGCAGCCAGAGAATGTTGAAGACATCGGAGGAAGCAGAAGGAGCTCTGCATCATGGCAGCACCTGGAAGACACTCCAGCAGAAGAGCGCTTCAAGTGGGTGGCAAGCCCACAGATTCTTAGATGACTGCCTATGTGCTCTTGTGAAGGCAATGAGTGCCAGGAGTTACATCCTGATGCTGCAGGATGGCAAGAGAAGGTCTATTCACCTCACCAGGAAGGCCTGGGCAGAGGTGACAGCTGAGATCAGTGGGCATGACCTGGTCTGGCACATGTGAATGCAGTGCTGGAAAAGGTTCAGTGTTCTTCTGTGCTGTGGGCCATCAGCAGCAGAATTGTACTCAATCACAGCCTGTAACCTCATGTCACAGCTTATGCCGCACTCTACTATTCCAAACCAAGTCAGCCTTAGTTCAATGAAGCATGGAAGAGGACATGTCAGGAGCAACACCATGCATTTCTAAAAATGAGATGTCAACCCGGTGAAGCCAAACAACGTAAGCAGCAAGTAATAGACAGAGCTAAGCGATTTCATACCCAACAGATCAGATTCAAGCTCTGCAGTCCTGCCACATTCAGCGGTGAATGATGGTGAACAATTAAACAACTCACTGCAGGAGAAGGCTCCACAAGTATCTTCATCCTCATTGATGGAGGAGCCCAGCACATCAGTGCAAAAGATAAGGCATCCGCAATAATCTTCAGCCAGAAGTGCCGAGTGGATGTTCCATCTTGGCTTCCTCCGGAAGTTCTCAGTATCACAGATGTCAGTCCTCAGCCAAATTTGGTGCACCACTCCACATGATATCAAGAAATGGCTGAAGGCACTGGATACTGCAAAGGCTATGGGGCCCTGACAATATTCCAGCAATAGTACTGAAGACTCAAGCTTCAGAACTTGCCGCGATCCTAGCCAAGCTGTTCCAGTATTGCTACAGCACTGGCATCTATCCAGCAATGTGAAAAATTTTCCAGGTATGTCATGCACACAAGAAATGGGACAAATCCAACCAGGCCAATTACTGCCCCTTCAGTCTACTCTTGATCATCAGTAAAGTGATGGAAGGGATTATCAACAGCGCTGGCAAGCGGCATTTTCTCAGCAATAATCTACTCACGGATGCTCAGTTTGGGTTCTGCCAGGTTCATTCAGCTCCTGACCTCATTTACAGCCTTGGTTGCCTTTTAGGGAAGGAAATCTGCTGTCCTTACCTGATCTGGCCTACATGTGACTCCAGAGCAACAGCAATGTGGCTGATTCTCAATTGCTCTTTAAAATGGCCTAGCCAAGGGCAACTAGGGAGAGGCAATAAATGCTGAACACCAGTGACACCCATGTCCCACGAATGAATAAAACAAGAAATGCTGTAAAGGCAAAAGACCCTGAGGAACCAGCAGCTCCATCTTACTTTCACTGCTGGTTTTCCCCAATGCTGTTGAAGTATTTTGAAGACTAAATAAGGAAAACATGTGGGAGAATTAACTTAGGAAAACTTTAGGAAACGTTTTCATTATGTCAGTTTTCCAATCTACCTTTTTTTAAGGATTTTTAAAGTTTACCCTAATTAACAACACAGATGCTGACTCAGCGCAATACTTATTTTGACGAGTATACTTTGCCCAGTGCTTTCCACTTACTTTCTGGATTTTCTAGATTGGCTTTGTCCTTTTTGAGTGGCTTCCAATATTTTTGGAGCCAATGTGATAATCTTTACTGGTCCTTGGTGGGACTTGTTTAAATCATTAAATTTTTACAAGGTTTTGTTTTGTCTTGATTTATCTTTTCTTCTAACATCTCATAAAAGTCCAGCCATCATCAAGAGTTTTTCGGTCACCTCAGAAGCCAAGGGAAATTGGGTGGTGCAGTTGGTTGGACAGTTGTTTTTCCAGTTGACTCTAGCCCAAGCTGATGAAATGAAAGTTTCCTTCCATCTGCTGGTTGTAAAAGTTCTATCTGAATTAAGTTGGACTCATCGCAACCCAACAACCCAGCTATATGCAGGATTAAATGTACTTGCGTAGTTTAGATGAACAGAAATTGGGACATCAATAGAAATGAGAAATGTTGTACAAGAAACAGCAGACCTTGAAATGGAAGGTATTTCATTCCATTTCATTCTCTAAAAGTAACATCCCATACCTTATGAGTACAAACATAAACACGCAACACTAACTATATGCTGAGCTGCAGAGACAGTGTGGCCAGAATTTTACTGGCATGCCCAGCCTGGAATCAGGGTGGGTGAGGCTCACAGAACGGAATTCTCCATTGGCCTTGGGCGGGATTTTATGAGTCTCGCCCGAGCGATTGTCGTAAAATCCCAGCCTATAAATCTAAGATGGAAGTTCAGAGAGACCATGCAGAAGTGATGGGAAAGAAATTCAAGTTTTGAATCTAGGCGTTCTCAATGTAAGTTTAAGTTTTTTAAGTTCATGTTTTATTGTCACAAGTGAGCTTACATTAACACTGCAATGAAGTTACTGTGAAAATCCCCTAGTCGCCACACTCTGGCGCCTGTTCGGCTACACTGAGGGAGAATTTAGCATGGCCAATACACCTAACCAGCATGTCTTCGGACTGTGGGAGGAAACCCACGCAGACACGGGGAGAACGTGCAGGCTCCGCACAGACAGTAACCCAAGCCGGGAATCGAACCCAGGTCCCTGGTGCTGCGGGAGAGCAGCAGTGCTAACCACTGTGCCACTGTGCACTCTTATTTTGCATGCGTGCTCTGCAATATTGTTTTATTGCACTGATCATCAAAGCTTACATTTTTTCTTTCCTCTTTCGCATCTGTAACAAATTGTACAAGTGACTGCTGTGTGAAGAATGGCCTTCGTCACTGGCACCGAGTGAGAGACAACAAGTTGCTTCTTTCCAAGCTTCATCCACCGAAAGCATGAACTTTATTTGGTGTGATTCATGAAATGTGACCGGATCTGAGTAATTGTGGGCACAAACTCTTGCAGAAAGTTGGTTACCTGCCATCTAAAACTCAATGAATGAACTGATCTTTATATGGAATGAGCTGCCAGAGGAGGTGGTGGAGGTACAACTATAATATTTAAAAAACATTTGGACAGGTACATGGATAGGAAAGATTTAGAGGGATTTGGGCCAACCGCAGGCAGATGGGATGAGTTCAGTTTAGGAAGCCTGGTAAGCGTGGACAAGTTGGGCCAAAGGGCCTGTTTCCGTGCTGTATATCTCTATGATACTATGGGCGTGATTTTGCGGACTTGCTTGTCCCGAAACCGTAAAATCCCGCCTGAGGTCAACGGACTCTCCCATTGTCCACTCCTCACCTGCTCCGATTCCCATGGCGGGTGGGGCGATTGAATTCCAACGTATGACTATTACATAAAATTATGTGGAATCTATGCCTGGAAACAGGTCATTCTATGGCCTGTTCCATGTTTGTAACTATGCCAATGCTTATAGGCAACCTGCTTCCACTCTAATAACCTCTTCCCACATGGTCAAGGTTATTTATGTATTTGGTAAATAATAATGGCCTTAGAAGGATACAGCTTGCAGGACACCACTTCCCACATTCAACCAGTATGAAAAATCTTTCTTTACCCCTACCTTCTATTGTCTGCTCTGTAGCCATCTTTCTGTTTGTTCTGTTATCAATCCCTGACTTCACATGCCTTGACTTTTGGCATGCATCTCGTATGTACCAGAAACACATTCATAGAGTGGGTGGAAATTCCATTCTGTCTGGTCCGCCCCCCTCGGACTCTGGCCCAAGAATGTCCAGGTTTACAGTTATATGCTTTCAAGAGGAAAGACTCAATATGTTCAAAGTTCAAAGTTTATTTATAAGTGTCACAAGTAGACTTACATTAACACTGCAATGAAGTTACTGTGAAAATCCCCTATTCGCCACAAGCTGGTGCCTGTTCGGGTACACTGAGAGAGAATTTAGCATAGCCAATGCACCTAACCAGCACACCTTTGGACTGTGGGAAGAAACCGGAGCACTTGGAGGAAGCCCACGTAGACACGGGGAGAACGTGCAGACTCCTCAAAGACAGTGACCCAAGCCAGGAATCAAATGCAGATCCCTAGCACTGTGAGGCAGCAGTGCTAACCACTGTGCCACCCAGTGAGGTCACTTGCTAGCATATTTAATTCTGAAATATTGCATACGAGTATTATTGAAGGTGTTCACTCCACATCCTGGTGCTGAGATGCTGTTTGAGCAATGAACTGCCTTGAAACCATACTTTGGAAGTACCTTTTGAGAGCAGTATTCTAAAAATTGGTATTTGAAATGCTCTATTGTCTGTTCCACAAAGCTCCGTGACTGTACAGCAACCTCTCTTATAGGTTTACATAATCACACAGTTTTAAAAAGTCGTCAATACTGCAGGCAAAATCTTTCATGTCCTCCAAATTAAATTGGCTTTGGTAAAGACTGCTACGTAAATGGAGATGGAAAGACTATTCATATTTCATACCCTCGGTTCAAAAGTTCTGAATCAAAACAACTTTGTACATAAAAGAGAGGATGTAATGCGCAAAGCCCGTGTTTGAGATGTAGAAGTGCTTTATCCAGAGAAGAATTGCATTTAATTATTGGCTCAGGCTGAGCGAAAAAGATCAGCAACACCAGGAAGCAACTAATGGATGAAAACCTGAATTGTTCACAATTCCGGAGGAAAAGATTGAATTCCCTATTGCCGAGTGCTGGCATTGCGTAACCATTACGAAACATACTAAAAAAGACCACGCATGCTTAGATTCTCTCTGTTGCACATTCTGACACTGCTGGTTCTGTCCCATGGAAATTGTAATGATGAAAGACTGCTCAGTGCATTGGACCGACCAAGGTCTGGTTACTAAAATGTCCCGTGTGTGAAATTTAATAAGAGTGAAAATTGGTGCATTTGGCTTAGCCCCTCAAATGTTATGTTCTTGTTGTGACATTTGAGAATTAACTATCTGACGTTAAGCAATATAACATTGCCATAAGTATTAAACTGACAGCATTGAATAAAATACATTTTCGGTACTTACTTAAATTGAGTTTATTTTATTGAAATATAATCCAATCTATGATTTCTGTGGTTGTCCTGCCGCACACTGGAATCAATAAGTTTATTTGAGAGCTCAAGGGGGGCCCTGTCATAAACCAACAGGCCGTGAAGAAGACCAGAAAGATGATGCAGTAATTGTTTGAAGGATTCTAGTGGTTCTGGAGGACCATTGGGTGGCACAGTGGTTAGCACTGCTGCCTCACAGTGGGGGGGAATTTTACCATTTTGAGTCGAAGTGCCGGAACTGGGCGTCAAATAGATCCGCGCCTGGAATCCTCTTTCCAGCGCGCCCATACGCGTTTTGCCGGCTCCAGCCCGATCCGCACTGTGGCCGGGGCTTAGCGCTGGCGGACTGATCAGAGCTCTGAACTGCACATGCATAGTTCGAAAAAAATCTGACAGTGCGCCCGGGCGCGGAAAAAAAAGCAGAAAGTGGAGAGAGCGGCTCTCTGACGTTCATAAGACCATAAGACCATAAGACATAGGAGCGGAAGTAAGGCCATTCAGCCCATCGAGTCCACTCCACCATTCAATCATGGTTGATTTCAACTCCATTTACCCGCTCTCTCCCCATAGCCCTTAATTCCTCGAGAAATCAAGAATTTATCAATTTCTGTCTTGAAGACGCTTAACGTCTCGGCCTCCACAGCCCTCTGTGGCAATGAATTCCACAGACCTACCACTCTCTGGCTGAAGAAATTTCTCCTCATCTCTGTTCTAAAGTGACTCCCTTTTATTCTAAGGCTGTGCCCCCGCGTCCTAGTCTCCCCTGCTAATGGAAACAACTTCCCTACGTCCATCCTATCTAAGCCGTTCATTATCTTGTAAGTTTCTATTAGATCTCCCCTCAACCTCCTAAACTCCAATGAATACAATCCCACGATCCTCAGACGTTCATCGTATGTCAGGCCTACCATTCCCGGGATCATCCGTGTGAATCTCCGCTGGACCCGCTCCAGTGCCAGTATGTCCTTCCTGAGGTGTGGGGCCCAAAATTGCTCACAGTACTCCAAATGGGGCCTAACCAGTGCTTTATAAAGCCTCAGAAGTACATCCTTGCTTTTGTATTCCAAGCCTCTTGAGATAAATGACAACATTACATTTGCTTTCTTAATTACGGACTCAACCTGCAAGTTTACCTTTAGAGAATCCTGGACTAGGACTCCCAAGTCCCTTTGCACTTTAGCATTATGAATTTTGTCACCGTTTAGAAAATAGTCCATGCCTCTATTCTTTTTTCCAAAGTGCAAGACCTCGCACTTGCCCACGTTGAATTTCATCAGCCACTTCTTGGACCACTCTCCTAAACTGTCTAAATCTTTCTGCAGCCTCCCCACCTCCTCAATACTACCTGCCCCTCCACCTATCTTTGTATCATCGGCAAACTTGGCCAGAATGCCCCCAGTCCCGTCATCTAGATCGTTAATATATAAAGAGAACAGCTGTGGCCCCAACACTGAACCCTGCGGGACACCACTTGTCACCGGTTGCCATTCTGAGAAAGAACCTTTTATCCCAACTCTCTGCCTTCTGTCTGACAGCCAATCGTCAATCCATGTTAGTACCTTGCCTCGAATACCATGGGCCCATCCTCTGGTCAGGGGGGGTGCGGGGGGGGTGGGAGGGGAGGGGGTGAGACTGATCATCCCCTGGGGGGAGTGGGAGGAGAGGGGGTGTGACGTAGCATCCCCTGGAGGGGGGAGGAGATGGGGTGTGACCGATCATCCCCTGGTGGGGGGGAGGAGAGGGGGTGTGACGTATCATCCTCTGGTCGGGGGGTTCCGCTGCCTGTCTGCGGCCGATCCCTCCTGGCACCATCACTGGTTCACTACCAACCACAGCCATCTCTCCTGCTCTCTCGCACCTGCAGGGAAGAGTATTATTTTTAGATGGAAAGTGATTGTCTTAAATCAAATGCTTCTTCGGAAAACTCAAGCGGAGGCTGTTTAGCAGGCTTCCCGCTGGGCGCCATGGCCTCCGCGAGTCTCCAGCTGCCAGATTTCCGGCGCCATCAGCTCCACACCAGAAATCAGCATGGAGCTGCATAAATTATTCACATCATCATTATAATATAATTAGCATGTAATTAGCAGGCCTGGGACTGAAGTCTCCAGGCTCGCTAGACTCTCCACCCCAACAGGTGTGTTTCACTCCAGTGAGGTTTACAATAGCTCCCCACTAGTGGGGAGTTGGTGGCCCAACCCTGCTGGAGTGAGGCAGGGCCATAAAATATTGCTTAAATTGGAACTAATAGAGGTAGGTTAGCAGTTAAGAATTGTATCCCATCATGTTTAAGTATTCCAGTCGTTAAATGTTAAGCTGATTCATTTGTTATAGTTAAACTGTATTGTTAAGTAAAGCATGTTCTGATATAAGCTTCCAAGTATGTCAATCGAACCACACCTAGAGTGAAACACCTTATCCTCACACTAATGCCAGAATAGAAAAACGTTTGGGTTCCAGTTGGGCTTCATAACATGCTTTCTGGTTTCTGCTCTGGGACCCTAACACAATTCTAAAGCTGCAAATGAATATGTTCATTGAAATCAAGTGGAATTCTCCCAAAAAAATTCTATGTGTCGAATTTGCATAAAAACTGGAGTAAATCCCATTGTTTTTTTCAGTGGGATTTTCAAAATGAATCTCCCACACTCTGTGTACTGTAGAGTGCACGAGCGAGAATATCATTAAAAATCTGTCGGCGGGGCCTATTCCCACCCGAGAGGCTGGCAGCATAGCACTGAGTGGACCACTGCGCATGCGCCGATTTGTCAGCGCCGAGATTGGCACATGCGCATTAGCCTCACATTGCTGGTCTCCCGATTGCAGGCCCTGCAACCCCGCATAGCTGCCCCTTCGATCCCCCTGCCCCAATTGCTGGCCTCCCCGACGTGTTCGGGCCAGCCCCAGCACCTCCCCTCCCCTGGCCTGCCTCAATCTCCCCTTCCCCCTGCAGTCCCGATCTCCCTCCCCCCCCTCCCCCCAGAGGCCCTGCTCCCTATAAGCCCTGCCCCCTCTGGCCACATCCCCTTGCCACTGCCCAATGCCCAGTGGGCAGTGTCAAGTTGCCTACTTGGGCATTGCCACTTTGCCCCTTGGGCAGTGCCAGAGGGCCAGGCTGGCACTGCCAAGCTGGCAATGCCCAGGAGGCAGTTCCCTTTCCCCCGCCCCTCTGGGGAACCTTCATGGTCTCCTTTCACTCCAGTGGGGTCAGGCCGCTAGCTCCCCACAAGTGAGGAGCAATTGTAAACCCCACTGGAGTGAAACACTTCTGGTGGGGAGAGAGATGCTAGCGGGCCCAGAGATCTCAGTCGCAAGCCCACTAATTACAGTTAAATCCCCATTTGAATAATTTATTCAGCTCCGCGGTGACTCGTGGAGGCTGTGGCGCCCAGCAGGAAGCCTGCGAAACTGCCTCCACGCGAGTCTCTCAGCCCGCTCTGCTGTCAAAGCAACACAGCCGGCTGGGAGAATCATCCCATCATTTTTAAATAGTGATTGAAAGTGCCAAAATATCACAATTTTGTGGCACTTTAATAAGGAATGACCCAGATTTCGAAACATCAACTTTCACTTCAATTACCTGATGCTAATGAAACAGTAATGTCTGCAAAATAAAGTAAGAGGTCTCACTGAGTCATTAACACTGACAAAGTGTCTGGCAATATTTTGATGTGGAGATGCCAATGTTGGACTGGGGTAAACACAGTAAGAAGTCTCACAACACCAGGTTAAAGTCCAACAGGTTTATTTGGTAGCAAAAGCCACTAGCTTTCGGAGCGCTCACTGCTCCTTCGTCAGGTAAGTGGGAGTTCTCCCACTTACCTGACGAAGGAGCAGTGCTCCGAAAGCTAATATTTTGAAACAGGGACATTGGATGTTAATGTCCCAACTGCTATTTTAGTTCCGGTTTGGTTGTCACATACATGGTGCCTGCTTCAGCAGGTGAAACCGAGGAGACTCAGCCAGGGTAAATGTTGAAATATTATTTTGGGGCCTGGAAGAGCACTCCTGCTTCTTGTGTTTTTATAATGGTATAAAAGGCACCAATCACTCATAAGGGATTAGGTAAACGCATAGTGGGTTTATTTATTGAGATTATGCACATGTGAACAGATTCACTTGTACAGAGAGCTTGAAGACATCAGCAGCAGAATTGCATGTCCTGCATTCAACTCACCGGCTGAAGTGAAACGGAGACTAGTTCACATGACACACTTCCCATTTAGTGATGGCATGCTGCTATCCCTAAAGGCATATATTACAACATCCCCCTTTCTTTTTAAAGATCTTTCATCACCCTTCTAAGGCAGTAGAACTATTTACTTTACATATTCATGTTTAGATACCATTACATAAGTGAAGAATCTATTAGTCTCCAAACCATAATCTGCTGATTTGCCCAGATTTTGTAATGCTGACCTTGTCTGGAGGCTTCTGATCATAGTCACCTGTTGGCTTGTTGTTCTTCAATATTGTTCTGTTGCATTTAGGATATTGTCCTCGATGTAGTAGGGCTGTACAGTAGTTGAGGAGCTGGAATGCGTCTGATTTCCCCTTGGGAATGCCTCTTACTCCTGTGTGTGTAATAACTGAATAGTGGCTACAAGAAATCTTTCTCTGATCTAGAACTTATATGCCATAAATTTCTGTGGAGGTTTTTCCAATCATCTTCTTGGTGTAAGTCCCACGGAAACCCTGGGGAAATGGCATAATTGGCAGATACATTATTTCTCTGCCGATCATCCACCAAAGGTACAGCAAATGATCAGGAAAGCTCTGGTGGAAATACAAAACCAATAGTGCTTAACAGCGCTAAGAATATTCTTAGACAATTTATTTTATATTTTTGTGCATTTCCTCATTCCAGCCTCTGCCACATTTCTGGACATCCAGTAATGCACGTTTTCAAACAGAATCCAGACAAATGAAGTGGGGCCGGGGGGTGGGGGGGGTGTGGGGGGGGGGGGGGGGGGAGGACTTCACAGCAATGCAAATGTCTGTCTTATGGACCAGTGGCGTCTCTCTAGACGCAGTAGTTTCATGAATGCAGATACACAGAAACATATAGCTTGCTGTTAAGTTTTCAATAGCAGCTGCTTTGGACAAATGACAGGAGAACCTCCACAACTGGATTAAACAAGGCAGAGCTGCAATACATCCCTGTAGAATGTTTGACATGGTCCATGCAGTATTGCTTTCTTGACTGGTAAAGATATTAAAGGACATAGAGACAAAAGCAGAAATCTAAAGGTAAGAGAATGAAAATGAAAGAGCACGCTCAAATTTCCTACTCACCTTCTGAGCTAAATAATAAGACATGGATTTCCGACTTCAGATATATAATATCATATTTTAGGCAGTGACTTAGCTCCATACATGAAATTTAATGTATACCACAAATTCATACATTAAATTTCATGTATGCCACAAATTAATGCATAAGGCATGAAACTTAGTTGAGCGTAAACAAATTTGGTGCTAGTTTTTAGGTGAATTTTAAGTGGCTGGTATCAAGGATACTGATGTGCATGCTGTTATAGTATAATGTATATGCAAACTATATAATAATGTAATTATATGTAATTGTAAACAAGTCTTTTCATTTTAATTCCAAAGATAATGCCAATATCAAGTACAGATGTTTCAACATCCGAAGAAAGTACAAACATATATCCAATTTATTCTTGTCTTCAGCACTGTGTGGACATTTCGAGTGACTTATTCTGAGTTTCTGACTCATGTCAGTATAAAATTTGTTTCCAATCACTCTTTAAAAATCTCCTACTGTGCACCAGCATTCCTGAGAGGTGAGGTGTTAAATCCTGAAGCTAACTTGTAGCGTCTGTCTTCACAGCATACGTATTAGTCTTTGTAGGTTAGCTGAGAGGAACTCTTTTATACAAGTCCCTTGATTTTATCACGATAAACCTGATTTGAATGTGGGAAAGCAACTATACTGCGTCAGCCATCTCCACAGCTCATTTGGGCCGCGTTTATGTGAGAAATATACTTGTGCAATTAAATCCACAAGCAGCAAAGTACTTAATCCAGATTTATTTGCATGACGGAGACTCTTCTCAGTATAACTTGTCAGTTTTCTTTTATTGAAGACGTCTTCAGCCAGTAAGAAAACAGACTGTGTAGGGCATAAACTGGCTCAAAGAGAATGTGGGCATTCAAGACATATGGCATTCAGCTGTGGAGACCTTTTCTTGTTTATTGCCCAAAATTCCCAGATGTTATAAGTCTCAGGCGCAAGTCTGTCTGAGGAGGGTCCAGGCAGTTTACACTTTGGGAGCTCACACTGCAGACATAAATGTACAATTTAGAAAATTTCCTATAGTTGCTGATGATCTTGGCTCGGCTTGAAGTGTTTTACACAATTCACAGTATTTACATTGTCCACAAGCAATAAATGTGTTTCCATGAAATGTCTTTGCTGAAAATCATCCCTTGGCCACTGTGTGCAAGCAAAACCTGACATCCTGGCTGTACAGACATAATATAGATCTCAGGTCTTTATTTCACAAGAGATGCTTGAGGCATTTTTAAACACAGGGTACAAACCAGTAGATAGAAACCAGCTACCATATCACTACAGTGGAAGCTGGAAACATGGTCACTGATGCACCATCAATCGAGCAAAGACTAGTTTGTATGCAAGAACAAATAGGCTTTTATTAGCAAAAGACTTGGAGCACACCCATGCCGATGAACTGGTCCAGACTGAGGCAGGGGGGTGGGGAGCAGTCGCCTTTATACCTGGACCGGGGGGGAGGAGTCTCGGGTAGGGCCGGTAGGGATGTGTCCAGGCATGTCACATATACAGGTAATAAGCTAACAGTGGTTTACCACATTCACCCCCTGTTTAAAAAAGAGTCCGACGGGGGTGAGGTGGGTGGAACGATATTTACAGAATTACAAATTTAGTCTCTCTGGGGGCTTGATCTGCCGCTGTGACCGCCGTAGTGCCGGTTGTGGTGTCGGTTCAGGTGACCGCGGTGTTGGTTCAGGTGCCAGGTCGTAGTCGCTCGAGTCGTCTGTAGTCCCTTCAGATTGTCAGGTGCGTGGTGGCGGCTCCTGGGGCTCAGACGTGCTGTATACGGGGGCTAGGGGAGTGTGCTGTGGCCCTGGTGCTGTATGGACAACGTTGGGGGTGTAGTGGTCCCTGGGGCACCTGCGGGTGCCAGGTCTTGAATAGAGACCGTGTCCTCCCGCCCGTCGGGTTTTAGTATCTGCTCCATCCCAAAACTTTTGCTAATAAAATTGATGCACCATCAATCGAGCAAAGACTAGTTTGTATGCAAGAACAAATAAGCTTTTATTAGCAAAAGACTTGGAGCACACCCATGCCGATGAACGGGTCCAGACTGAGGCAGGGGGGTGGGGAGCAGTCGCCTTTGTACCTGGACCAGGGGGGGGGGAAGAGTCTTGGGTAGGGCCGGCAGGGATGTGTCCAGGCATGTCACATATACAGGTAATAAGCTAACAGTGGTTTACCACAGCCACCAAAGAACATGCTTTATAGAAGCTCAGAATCAGCCTGGAAAGTGTTGGACTCAGTTGTACCACACCTTAGCAGATGACAGAAAAATTGGTGGTGTGGTAAATTGTGAGGAGCAAAGCCTTAGATTACAGAATGATACAGTCACTCTGGTCAGATGGGCAGACCCGTGTCAAATGGAATTTAACTTTGAAAAGGGTGAGGTAATGCATTTTGGGAGGACTAACAAGGCAAGGAAACATACAATGAATGGGCCAACTCTAGGAAGAACAGAGGATCAGAGGGACCTTGGAGTGCATGTCCATAGATCCCTAAAGGCAGCAGGACAAGTAGATAAGGTGGTTAAGAAGGCATATGGGATACTTGCCTTTATTGACTGAGGCATAGAATATAAGAGCAGGGAGGTTAAGATAGAGCTGTATGAAATGCTTGTTAGGCCACAGCTAGAGTACTGTGTGCAGTTCTGGTTGCCACATTATAGGAAGGGTGATTGCCCTAGAAAGGGTGCAGAGGAGATTCACCAGGATATTGCCTGGGCTGGAGTGTTTCTGCCACCAAGGGGGACTGGATAGTCTGGGGTTGTTTTCCTTGGAGCAGTGAAAGCTGAGAGGGGACCTGATTGAGGTGTATAAACTTATGAGGGGCATGGATAGGAAGGCACATTTCCCCTGAGCAGAGGAGTCAATAACCAAGGGGACATAGATTTATGTTAAGGGGCAGGAGGTTCGTAGGAGTTGTGAGGAAAATCTTTTTCACCCAGAGGGTGGTGGGAATCTGGAATTCACTGCCTGAAAGAGTGGTGCAGGCCAAAATCTTCACAACACTTAGGAAGTATTTAGATGAGCACTTGAAATGCCATAGCATACAAAGCTAGGGGCCACGTGCTGAAAAATGGGATTAGAATCGATAAGTGCTTGATGGCGAACGCAGACACGATGTAAAACTGTATGGTTCTATCATTCTATGACCTTGGAATAATGGATCTAACCAAACTTAGAACTGTTCTGCTTTCTGAGCCACAGAATAACCAGGGTGTAAATTTACCAGCTTCTGGGTAAGGTATTGGATGAAATTTTGGCCTTGTTATTGCCAATGGGAGAAAATTCTTGTACAAAATTGCTCCAAGTACATCGCTTTTCTTTGCTTACAATCACATGAATACAGAATATCTGACTCACTGTTGATTTACCTTTCATACAATCCATTTACAAAAACAATAAATGTAGATGACAAGAAATCTTACACTAAATTCCTTCCCTCGCTGTTTTCCGACTCAGTTTGACAGCCTATGTTAATATTAGTCCACAAACCCCATGCCAAATGCTGCTTTTGGCGGATAGACCAGGCAAAATTAAAGAGAGCTGACAATCCTGCCTCTGGGAATGTTGCAGAAGCTCTTGCGAATCTCTACTTACCTTACACTTAATTGTAGCTCTCTGAGTGGAACCATTGTGCTTAAGTTTCTTTGATACTTTAGTTGCAAACTGTTGAATGGGTCAATGTTTCAGTACACTTAGCAAGTGATTATCTGCTTCAATACTTTGTCTTTAATGCCAATTTTCTTTTCTCTGGTCTCCATGCTTATCAAGGTGCAAAGATCATTGTGTTGCAGTACGAAAACAATTTCAATGCTTACACAGTGACCGTTATACGGACACAATTCAGCTACTGTCCTTGCACAGCTTCATGTAAAATGATGCATTTAAACCATCCTCGGTAGTACAGTAGCTTCTGTACCAATGTGGAAGTTCTGTATTAAACCCCGATCTAATTAATGTGTAATTTCAGATGTCAGTTTGTTTTCCTTGACAGTCAGACATAAGTATTATCAGAGAGCAAAGTACTTGACTTCTTGCCTAAGCTGACTGGCTTTAAACCCAGGCCCAAGAGGTGAAAGAATATAATACCTGTGTAAGCATGTCAATCTTCATGGACATTATCAATGTATACCCATTCTATATCAAAGAGAGGTTGCATACACTCCATCTGAGCCATAGAACATAGAACATAGAACATAGAACATTACAGCGCAGAACAGGCCCTTCGGCCCACGATGTTGCACCGACCAGTTAAAAAAAAAACTGTGACCCTCCAACCTAAACCAATTTCTTTTCGTCCATGAACCTATCTACGGATCTCTTAAACGCCCCCAAACTAGGCGCATTTACTACTGATGCTGGCAGGGCATTCCAATCCCTCACCACCCTCTGGGTAAAGAACCTACCCCTGACATCGGTTCTATAACTACCCCCCCTCAATTTAAAGCCATGCCCCCTCGTGCTGGATTTCTCCATCAGAGGAAAAAGGCTATCACTATCCACCCTATCTAAACCTCTAATCATCTTATATGTTTCAATAAGATCCCCTCTTAGCCGCCGCCTTTCCAGCGAAAACAATCCCAAATCCCTCAGCCTCTCCTCATAGGATCTCCCCTCCATACCAGGCAACATCCTGGTAAACCTCCTCTGCACCCTCTCCAAAGCCTCCACATCCTTCCTGTAATGTGGGGACCAGAACTGCACACAGTACTCCAAGTGCGGCCGCACCAGAGTTGTGTACAGTTGCAACATAACGCTACGACTCCTAAATTCAATCCCCCTACCAATAAACGCCAAGACACCATATGCCTTCTTAACAACCTTATCTACTTGATTCCCAACTTTCAGTGCTAACCACTATGGTGGCATAGTGGTTAGCACTGCTGCCTTACAGGGACCCATGTTCAATTCCCAACTTGGGTCACTGTCTGTGCAGAGTCTGCACATTCTCCCCGTGTCTGCGTGGGTTTCCTCTGGGTGCTCCGGTTTCCTCCCACAATCCGAAAGGCGTGCTGGTTAGGTGTACTGGCCATGCTAAAATTCTCCCTCAGTGTACCCGAACTGAGTGTGGCGACTAGGGGATTTTTCACAGTAACTTCGTTGCAGTGTTAATGGAAGCCTACTTGTGACACTAATAAATAAACTTTATCTGTTGGAGTTTTTTAGTTGACTGGAGAATGTTTTAATATGTGAATGGGATTTTCCCAAAAAATGATGTGTTATTTTGGATGAGGAAACTGCTGGCATGGATCAGATTGCAATTTTTGGGAGGGGGCGAGTTTTGCACCGGTTTTGAGAGGGGCGAGTTCTGTGAAGCCAGCAAGCCCAACTTCAGAGAGATTGGGTGCCATTTTTAAAGGGGTCAACTCCCAACCCCACTGGTGTTGCTATGGTTACCCTGTCTGCTGGACAGGTTCTGAGGCTGAGGCTGACATTCCATCCCAGGCGCCACTAACACTGACAAGAATCAGGTCTGGCAGCTGTTGCCCCCAATCAAGGGAGCTCACCAGGTTAACACGGCTCCTCATATTGCATGGACTCTGCATGTTGCCTTCAAAAACCCATCTCGTGATACTCACCAGAGTGCTTCTCCACCATCTGTCTGAACCACAAGCCATTCCTGGAAGCTGTTGCAACAGACGTCCAGGTGGGTGCACTCTTGTCTATGCTTCAGGAGTTACCAATGGGGACCGCCTCACAGCAACCCGCCATGGCGATGATGTAGCAGCTTCCCGGTGGCCCTCACCTTCTACACCACTGGGTTCTTTCAGGGCCTCCAGCGATGACCTTTGTGGCAACACCCAGTCCTCTGTACACAAGCGCATCTGTGAGGTGACGGATGCCCTGTATGCCAAGGCAGGTCACTACATCAACTTTGACATGGGTCAGGGCCAACAGGAAGCGCGGGCTGCAGCCTTTGTCGCCATCACTAGGTTGCCCCATCTGCAGGGGGCTATAGCTGACACGCACTTCGCCCTGCGGGCCCCAAACAATCAAGGGGTTCCTTCATTAACAGGAAAGGTTTCCACTCCATGAATCAGACTGTGTGCGACCATTTTCTGAACATCATGCAGATGTGTGCATGGTACACGGCGAGAGTGCACGATAGCTACATCCTGCGGAGATTGGACATCCCCGGGCTCTTCAAGGACCAGTCCAGGGTGCCCTGGTGACTTGTGGAGGACAAGGGCTACCTGCAAAGGTCATGACTGATGACGCCAGTGTGGAGGTGGAGACCCACGACAATGAGGCTCACATTGCCACCCGATCCGCCATCAAGTGGTACATCTGGCCACTGAAGATGTGGTTCCATTGCCTGAACTGCTCTGGCAGTGCCTTCCAGTGCAGCCACCTGAAGTCTCCCACATCATTGTGGTCTCCTGTGCGCTCCACCACCTGTCTCACCCATTAAGCAGCTGTTGGACATATATTTATTTAAAAATATCATTGTCTGTGTTTACATGGATTGGCACTTCCCATTTCACATTTATGATCTTTGAACATTTTGAAATATAAATGCAATTCTTTCTTTTATTTATTTTATTCCTTCATGGGATGTGGACATCGCTGGCTAGGCCAGCATTTATTGCCCATCCCTAATTCTCCTTGAGAAGGTGTGCTGAGCCGCCTTCTTGAATTGCTGCAGTCCATGTGGTGTAGGTACATCAACAATGCTGTTAGGGAGGTAGTTCCAGGATTTTGACCCAGCAACAATGAAAAACAGATATATATATATATATATCCAAGTCAGGGTGGATGTGGAGGTGAATTTCCAGGTTGTGGTGATCCCCTGTGCCTGCTGCCCTTGCCCTTCTATTTGATAATGCCGTGGGTTTAGAAGGTGTTGTCTAAAGGGCCTTGGTGAGTTTCTGCCGTGCAACTTGTAGATGGTGCCTCTGTTCATCGGTGGTGGAGGGATTGAACGTTTGTGGATGGGGTGCCAATCAAGCAGACTGCTTTGTCCTCAATGGTGTGGAGCTTCTTGAGTGTTGTTGGAACTGCACTCATCCAGGCAAGGGGAGAGTATTTCATCACACTCCTGACTTGTACCTTGTTGGACATGCTTTGAAGAGTCAGGAGGTGAAATACTCACTGCAAGATTCCTAACCTGTGCACTGCTCTTGTAGCCACGGTATTTATATGCTCTGATACCAGAGATGAGGGATGTTGATTATGAGGAGAGACTGAGCAGATTGGGTTTGTACTCGTTGGAATTTAGAAGGCTTATAGGTCTCTTTAGAGCTGGGATTTTCCAGACCTGTGTTGGGAGATTCAGTGGCCCCGCCTGAAATGTCCATCCTGCACTTCAGAAGTACTTAATTAGCTGTGAAAACCTTTGGGACACCCTGAAATCATGGACAATGCTGTATAACTGTCAGGCTGTCCATAATGTAAAGCTAGAATTTTACAATAAAGATGCCTGACCCGGAAGCGCATACAATCATGCGAGGAGACGTTGGACATGTGTCCCAGTGTCATTGCACCCTTCAGTCAGCGGACGTGCACATAACTTGAAAGTGCACCCATTGCCAATCAGGAAGACACTTTATAAATTAATTTAAACAATATTTGACTGGGATTTTATGTTTCCCGTCTGCCTTTATGGTTGGCGAGCAGGCCGTTTGGACGGACAATCTTTACATTTAAGCTGCAACCTCGATCCAAGGCGGGATGAAATTCAGGGTTGAAATAAAATTTAGAGATGTGTCTGGGGACCGAGGTCTGTGTATGATCAACCGGGATATTGGGTTTATGTCACACTATTTCACATAAATATTTCTGCTTTTTTCCTCCTGAGTCTTTATCATGCGATCCTAGAATCAGAATTTATGTCACACTATTTGTAACTCCCACAGTTGCGTGGACCTGCAGAGTTTCACTGGCTGTCTTGTCTGGAGACAATACACATCTTTTTAGCCTGTCTTGATGCTCTCTCCACTCCCATTGTTTTGTTTCTTAAAGACTGGATTAGTTGTAAGTATTCGCATTCCAACCATTATTCATGTAAATTGAGTCTGTGTCTTATAAGTTCTGTTTGTGAACAGAATTCCCACTCACCTGAAGAAGGGGCTCAGAGCCTCGAAAGCTTGTGTGGCTTTTGCTACCAAATAAACCTGTTGGACTTTAACCTGGTGTTGTTAAACTTCTTACTGTGTTTACCCCAGTCCAACGCCGGCATCTCCACATCATGATTGTGCTGCCAAGACACTTGTGGCGTAGATTCTCTGCTGATATTTATTTTTTGCAGGGGTCTGCAATGCCCTCAGACAGCTCTGCAGTGGCTGCCCCCCTGAGGGCGCATATTGGAACTGCCAGTTCTCTCTTTCCCTTTTCTCAGCACCTGTCCTCTTTCTACATTCCCCAGGGCAGTGCTCAACCTTTTACAGAGTGAGTTTGACAGTGTAATATCATGTTAACAACATGATCTTGGGCAGGAACAGGTTTCACATTCACTCCTGCCCACGCCAACTGCACACCCCAAATGTAAAATTCAGGAGCCCAGCCTCCTTCATTATTTGTGGTCTATTGAATGTCCGGAAGTATGCACATAGATTAATAGTTTGGATTGGTGATAAACATCCACCTAGCACCAAGGCATTGCAAGTTCAAGAGAAAGAAGTTTAATATCTCAACCCTAAAGCAGCTCAATGAAGGGAGGAATTCCAAGTACAGCTCACACACAATCCAGAAAATGCTCACACACCAAACTCAATTTCAGAACAATGGAATCAAATGAAGTCAGCTGGCCTCCTTTGCACAGACCATTGAGTTTGAGTATCGTCATCCCCAGGGATGGTTCAATGAAAATGATGCTGAAATATGTGACCCCCCTAGAACAAAAATGAGCAACCTTCATTACATGACAGAAAGCAAGGTTGCCAGTCAAGAAGGCAGCATCCCAACAGTACAAGGCTGACACTCAAATCCAGAAAATAAAGGACATGTGTTGGGAAGAGAAAGCTTGAGTGATCCAACAATATACAGGCCATCTTGACATGTAAAGCTTTTTTTGAAGCCATACAGGACCAACTACAGGCCCATGTCAAATGGACAAAATCCCCAGTGCTCACAGGATGGTGCTTCTCTTCGTAGGGATGACAACACCATTCATCAACACTGGAAAAACCTTTTCAACAATTTGAATCCACATTCGCAGCTATCTTCAGGTTATTCCCCAGTACCCTTCGGTAGATCTCGTGGCGAACCTTCATTGATGGGATGGAAAACCGGCAGCCCTGATGGTATCCCAGTTGAGGTGTTCAAAGACTTCACCTGGAAAACCATGGGTATCATTCACTCTTCCAACAGATTTGGGAGGGAACAGAACTCCCCCACCTTCTCCAACCCTGACATCAGGAGTGCCCCTGACGATTGTGCTGGGGAGGGGGGATGGGCAGGTGTGGGTGGGAGAATACCCATACCTCAGTGATAGTGATGGGGTGGAGGGGGGGTGGGGTGGAATTCAAATTCAATGCTGATTGGGGCAGCAGTGCTAACCATTGTACCACCGTGCTGCCTAAATGCAGAGAATGGCATCTCTGCCCTCAGAATTGTAAAGTGTTAAGCCAACCCTTGAAAATGCTGATTGGGGCACCATTTAAAGGTGGCACCTTAGTCTCTGTGGAATGGGCCTTGCTGACTCTATCGGGCTCCACTCCGCCAAACTGTCAGCGAAAACCCCAACCATTCATTTTCTTTTCTGAGTGCCTGAAAATATGGAGAGATACACACCGGTTCTCAGTCAGAGCCCCGAAGCATTTTGAAAACGTCTGGGAAAATACTGCCCTGCATTTCAACACACTTCAGGCATGACTTTCCTCCCCTGTTGTGCTGGTCGAGTAGTGTAGCGGGGCAGGAAATTTCAGCGGGAGAGAAAAAATCCGATCTGTGCCCAGTGTCCAGCAGGCCATGATCTTCCTGGGCCATTTTTTTGTGACGTGATCATCCTCGCGCCCAGGAATGTTGCGAGGCTGATTTAAACATTCAATTAAATATTTAAATATTCATCACCCTATTTAAATCTGTTTAGCGAGCTCCAGCCACTATTGTCTGTTGGGGGGAGGTGGGGCGACGAACATGGGGATCTGTGATGGGTCTATTTGGGGTCTTGGGGGGTGGGGTGTTGACAGATCTCCAATATATTGTGTAGACTGGTACACGGTATATTGGAGATCAGGGCACATGCCTAGCTGTCTGCAGTTAGCTCCCCGGCAAGTTTCAGCAGAAAATCTTTCTGATATTTTTCAATTTTAGTTAAATATACGAAGAAATAGCTGTTTTACATGGGAAATAATTGTCTTTATTACCTTATATGAAAAAATATTGTTTTTGGAAGTGAAAAAGTGTCATAGCATCATGCAATTTTTGTACAAGATTAAATATTCCCCATAACTCTGGTAATTTTATGAAGGAATTGGAATCGGAGAAAGAAAATCAAAAATGATAAGTATTTAACTGTAACCTAACATCTGTAGCCATTTATGTTGTACCAGTAATCAATAAAGAGTTGCCTTTTTACCAAGGTTCTTCATCGTTTCCAAGTGGATTACTTTTTGCCATCTTTGCCATCCTTTGGGGCACATCAAGATGTACCTAACCTTGACCCTTCAAAGCAAAAGAACTTGATTTTGTGAAGTGCTGCGTTCATCTGTTTAAGTGTCCAAATCCTAATGGGAATATCATTCGCTTCCAATCCTTACGTTCATAAATGAACTGTTGTTGTTTATCTGCTGCGGTGAAGTGTTTTCTATTGTCTCAATTCATTCTCCCAACCCAAACATATGTATTAAGCTCATATCAATACAGTGAGACATTTAAAAGTGAGAAATGAGGCACTTAGACGTGAAAGATTAGAAGCCCATCGACAAGAAAAAGTTGCAGGTATTGTTTTACAGGGCAACAGCAAAATATTTAGTAAGTCTTCTCAATGTAAGAGGAAATTACCCACAGTATAGGTCAAAAAAGTTTTGGGAGGAAGTTTCGCACATTCTGTGCACTGAAAACAAACTACCCATCTTCTTGACCAGGCTGGTTTTGAGGAATGCACATGTTGCTACCATGTGGCCCTCAGGAGGAAATGAAGAGAGGCATGCATGGAATTTAAGGTCAAATGAAGGACAACAATCAGCATGGGTTAGTGTACTAGTTCATGGGGAATGTATTGGGATTGCTTTGATTTGCAAGGGCTCAGTGTACTAGTTCATGAGTGGGAGGGTGAGCAGCGAGATAGATGCAGAGATGCTTCAATGTGATTTGGACAGGCTGAGTGTCTCGGCATATGCATGGTAGATGCAGTATAATGTGCATAAATGTGAGGTTATCCACTTTGGTAGCAATAATAGGAATTCAGATTACTACTTGAATGGGTGTAAATTGAGAGAGATGGATACTCAGCAAGACCTTGGTTTCCTCATATCTTAGTCACTGAAAGTAAGTGCGCAGGTATAGCAGGCATTAAAGAAGGCAACTGGTGTGTTGGCCTTCATAGCGAGAGTATAGGAATAGGGATGTTTTGCTGCAATTGTATAGGGCGTTGGTGAGGCGACACCTGGAGTATTGTGAACAGTTTTGGTGTCATCTGAAGAAAGATGTCTTTGCTATAGAGGGAATACAGCGAAGGTTTACCAGGCTGATTCCTGAGATGGCAGGTCTGCCATGTGAGGAGGGACTAAGTCGGTTAGGATTATATTCACTGGAGTTTAGAAGAGTGAGAGGAGATCTCATAGAAACTTATAAAATTTTAACAGGATTAGACAAGCTAGATTCAGAAAGAATGTTCCCAATGATGGGGTGTCCAAAACTAGGGGGTCATAGTTTGAGCATAAGGAGTAAACCTTTTAGGACTGAAGTGAGGAGAAGTTTCTTCACCCAGAGTGTGATGAATGTGTGGAATTTACTACCACAGAAGGTAGTTGAGGCTAAAATGTTGTCTGATTTCAAGAAGAATTTAGATATAGCTCTTGGGGCTAAATGAATCAAGGGATATGGGGGGGAAAGGGGATAAGGATATTGAATCCAATGATCAGCCATGATCAAAATGAATGGCGGATCAGTCTCGAAGGGCCCTACTCCTCCTTCTAGTTTCTACGGGAATATATTGGGTTTGTAACTGAAACTGTAAGTTGTCTTTCTTGCTGCAGCTTTAATGCAAGTGGAAACTCTTCATCATTGGGCTCATTCCTATCACTTTTCAAGAGTTTACAGTTTTACACCTCTTTACAGTTCTGAGGGCCATACTCTGCATTTGGACAGCATGATGGCACAGTGGTCTGCTGGGGACCCGGGTTCGATTCCCGGTTTGGATCAGTGTCTGTGCGGAGTCTGCATGTTCTCCCCATGTCTGCGTGGGTTTCCTCCGGGTGCTCTGGTCTCCTCCCACAGTCTGAAAGACGTGCCGGTTAGGTGCATTGGCCATGCTAAATTCTCCCTCAGTGTACCCGAACAGGTGCCGGAGTGTGGCGACTAGGGGGTCTTCACAGTAACGGGTCACGGGCTCAAGGTGAGAGGGGCGAAGTATAAATCAGATATTAGAGGGATGTTTTTTACACAGAGGGTGGTGGGGGCCTGGAATGCGCTGCCAAGTAGGGTGGTGGAGGCAGACACGCTGACATCGTTTAAGACTTACCTGGATAGTCACATGAGCAGCCTGGGAATGGAGGGATACAAACGATTGGTCTAGTTGGACCAAGGAGTGGCACAGGCTTGGAGGGCCGAAGGGTCTGTTTCATGTGCTGTACTGTTCTTTGTTCTTTGTTCTAACTTCATTGCGGTGTTAATGTAAGCCTACTTGTGACACGAATAAATAAACTTAAACTTAGCATGGCTTGTACCGGAAATGTATCATCATTGCTGGAGGCTTCTGTAATATAGTTGCATTTTGAAACTTGCCACCGAGAGCAAGTTTATCTGGTTTGTCTCCGAGTGTGGGCTAGTATAATTGATTTGCTATATTTTAAAGGAACGTTGGAACATGAGTAGGCCATGCAACCCTTTGAATCTGTTCCACCATCCAACTAGACCTCATTCATCCGCCTTTGTTTCATGTCTATTTATATCCTTGCCTCTCAAAAATTAATCCTAGCTTTGAGCATTTAATTGACCCAGAATTTGCAACTTTATGTGGGAGAGAGTTCCCAATTTCCCCTTCAAAAAAAAAATTTCCTGATTTCACTCCAGACAATTGCTGAAAACACTCAACCGGCCAGGCTGCCTCTGTGAAGGGAGGGAAAAGAACTCAAGTCCACTATGAAGCTCTCCTCTCGAATTTCTTTCTCTCTCACTTGGCTCAGTGTTCTGGTATTCCTGTGTAATTCTGCTACTGTTATCTGCACTGCGGGCCATGTAATTAGTTGAGAAAGCACAGGAGGGTGAGCTGTCTATGAAAGATCTGGAATAGCAATCATATTTAGCCAGAACTGTAAAGAGTTCCCGATTGCTATTTGTTCCAAATTTGTGCAGTTGCCCAACTTGAAGCTGTGGTAGGTTCAGCTCAGAGGTACGGTGTTCTGATAACTTATCATGCAAGATTTATTCAAATTTACACATGAATCCAATGCCGCTTTTGCGTAGTAAAGTATAGTTTGAAGGAGCTTTGTTAAATGTATAGTTATTACGGATTGCCATGAAGAAACAGAGACAACAAGACATTCATTTTGTTAGTGCCTAATCGTATCTTAGAAACATCTCAAAACAATTCACTTATGATGGACAATTGTGTGGGCAATTGATATGCATTATATCAGAATTTGCAACATTGCAATGTATCACGGTGAGGAATTTGCCGAAAACAATTGCAAGAGCCACAGATTCCAGCTTGGGTCACTGTCTGTGTGGAGTTTGCACATTTTCCCCATGTCTGTGTGGGTTTTCTCCGGGTGCTCCGGTTTCCAAAGATGTGCGGCTTAGGTGGATTGGCCATGCTAAATTGCTCCATAGTTTCAGGGGGACTAGCTAGGTAAATGCATGGGGTTGTGGGGATAGGGCCTGGGTGGGAGTGTGGTCGGTGGGCTGAATGGCCTCCTTCTGCCGTGTAGGATTCTATGATTCTATAAGTATCTATGCAAGTAAATTGTTGACATTCTGTTCAACATAGGGCGAGATTCTCTGGCCTCCCATCAGCATTGTTCTCGGTGGCGGGAGGCAGCGTGCTGTTCAATGGCGGCAGGATCTTCTGGTTCTGCCGCTGTCAATGGGGATTCCAATTGAAGCTGCCATGCTGCTGGAAAACCTGCAGCAGGGGTGTGCCGCTGACGGGACCGGAGAATCCCGTCGGCGTGAATGGCCGGATAATTCTGATCATATGATCCAAAAGGATTGAAGTGATCCAGTTGTAATAAATTGGGCTCATTCTCGGTCCCATTGAATACAGTGTTCACATCAATTAGATTTACTTCAATTAAGTTGTTACACTTAGTAGGGAATATCTAAAGTGTATATTTATTTAGTTTTAGGATGTGTTATTTAACAATATCACTACATTACACACAAGTAATTTAATTAGAACATACATTGTACAAACAATGAGTTTTGAAGTAATTTGCTCATCATTGACTAAAGCATCTGGCATACAATGAATGAGTCTTTTCTGTGAGTTAGTTACATGAATGCTACATATTCAATAGAGTGTTGCTATGTGGATGGACTGAATTTATTTATTAGGGATGGCTCTATACAATATAGATGGCTATATGCAATCCTGTCAGAAATAAAACTGGTCTGAAACCAATTGATAAAATCAGTTTATGGCATCTGTTTTGTGCTAGCCTCCACAATCCAATTTGTTACATTACAGAATGGAGTTTAGCTCATGGATGCCCAGTATCTAAGTTGACACCAACTCTATATAAGCAAGCATATAATTTTTTAGGAATTATCTTAGAAGATAATTTGCTCTCAATTGGATTTTATTGTCATGTCACAATTTCACTTGCATATACAATGTATTTTTCTATGATTTGGTACAGTTCTTTAACAGGGCTGGAATACAGAGATCTGCCGTAAAAAGGAACATTAAATGAACAAGGGCAAAAGTTGAGTCTGGAAAAACATCATAAAAATGGAATTTTTTACATGGCTAAAGATTTCTGTTGACTTGCACAGTAATTTCAAACGAAAAAAAGAAAGGAAACAGATTTTTTTGTGATTTGAACAACAGTTGGACTGATTCTCTACTGCTTCCAACAGACAAATAAACTTCACAAACTGTGAACTTTACTGTTGTAATAAAACTACTGATATTCGTTCAATGTTTTCAACATCATTTAAACCCGTAAAGCCCATTAAAAGGAATTCCACGCGTTGACTTTGATGTGAAATCTTTCTGGTTAATATTGTTAATAAAAGGCAAATTTGAAATGGTTACTATAGTCTGAAAGGAAATTGTTTGTATTTTAACAAGCCTAAAGGATCTGCTTTTAAAATGTATATATTATACAAAATACCTGTGATATCCATTATCCAGTCATAAATCTCTACATAGTATTGAATTAAATTCCCTTTAACAGAGGTGGCCGTTCCTGCAGAGGAAACCACCCACCCAGACATGTTGTTCAGAATATTGATTCATGTAAATGCTGGAAAGTATAATTCCCATAATGGTGGAATTCCACATGTATAACAAGTTCCACATTTACAATGCTAGCCTTGCATTGTTTCTGGCTGTTCTTTGCAATTTACCTGAAGGCTCCACCAGTAAAGGAATCATTAGCTAGATCCCCGCTTGAATGCATCTAGAGAAACCATGACCTCCTCCTGCATTCCCATGAATTCTTTGCTTCAAAAGGCAACAAAAGGCAAGTGACATTATTTAAACGGCTAGCTGGTGTCCCGCGGCATTGCTCACCTGGAGTTGCTTTAGAATCACAGGAAAGTGATTGGAAGTAAGTGACATTCCAGAGCATGTGAAGATTAAGAAAGGGCAAAGAGCTTAGTGCTTTGCATCATCTCAGTGCATCTCAAAGTGTTTTGTACTCACTGAAGTATGTTTGAAGTGTAGCCATTGTTCTAATGTTACAAACGCAGCAGTCAATTTGTGCACAGCCAGGTCCAAGCTGCAATATGGCAATGACAAGATAGTTGTTTTATTCATATTGTCATCAAATTGTGCCATGAGATCTCTGGAGAAAGCAGACTTGGCTTAACGATTCACCTGAAATATGTCACCTCTATCTGGACAGCATCTGACTGAAACGTCAGCCTAGGTGCTGAAGTCTCTGGCGTGGAACTTAAACCCACAGCTTGCTGACTTAGAGGTGAGAATGTTTCCACTGAGTCAAGCCACGATGGGCCGAATGGCCTAACTCTGCTCCTCTACTTTATGGTCTTATACCTTATGGTCTAAGCCAAACACCTTTTAATACTTCAATAGTGCATGTGCTGTGATATTACTCATATCGGATTTCAGGATATGCGGTTACATCCTCCTCCGTGGCCAGGAGTTTTAGAATGGCTCGTTTCCCTTCCCACCATCCGTAGAGTTTTGGCGAAACACATTCGCACTGACACTGCCTGCCCCGTTACATTTCACACTCCAACCAGCATTAATTGGCTGGAGGCGGGACTTCTGCCCCTGACTCAGGAGGGAGTCCTCCCTGTGCGACCGACTGATCTGATTGCAGAGCCAGATGCCGCAGGGCTAAGGGCTGGGACCACAACCAGTCCCCAGAGTCTGAACTTTGGGATTCCATGATCAGTTATGTTTTGCAGGTGGTGGGGGGGGGTCTCAGGGCAGGGAGGGTATTGGAGGCCTGAGGGGAGGGAGGTGTGGGGGTGTTGGTACATGGAGGAGGATTGGGTTTTGGTGGAGAGGCGAGAGTCGGGAGGGAGGTTCTGTGATTACCAGATCTTAAGCGAGCTGCTGATGGAGGGGCCACTTTCACAACTCCCACCCCCCTCACTTTTTCCATTGAGGCATGAACCCCATTTATTTTTGGGCTTCCCCCATATCCTGAAATCCTCCTGCTCGCCTGAAAATTGAGGCAGGAAATGGTGGCAAGAGCCAGCTGGCCGGCCAAAGCCTCACTCACCGCAAGTTAAAATTACAGACTAGTTGGGGCAGGCAGAACCAAGCGGGCAGCCCATCTGAGGAATTTTACACTCACTCCCCACCTACAAACCCGCCAATGGGGGACGTAAAATTCTGCCCCATAAACACCAATGTGTTTCTCATTGTATTAGCAACACTGATGTGATGGTTCAGTTCAAAAACAATTAAATGCCTATTTAAAAGCTGTGAAATAATTCACAAATTTTATTCACACTAGCATCACGACAACCCGCTATATCGGCCAATATGTTGCACAGCCAAGTATCGCCTCCAAAACATTGTTCTGGATACTGACAATTATACTTCCTTTCGCATTGAATAATGCAATTAGATGCAGAGCTACCTAATGTCATCATATTTCCCAAAGTAAAATGGACATTTTAAGGCATTAATATGGCCACCTCATAGCAAGCTCTTGCTCCCCCTCCACACCTCGACTTTATCTATTCATTATGATTCACCTAGGGCCGCCTGCTCAAGGTCACTGACTCCATTTTCTGTGTAGCTGGACAAGGGTTTCAATATTTTGGTACAGGAGATTCTGGATTGTGAGAGATGCTGCTTTTGACAAGTTGCTCTTCCAGACCCATAGTTGCAAAAGAAAAAGGAAAAATGTTAAAATGCTGGTGCACCTACAGAACTTGCATTGTACTGTCTAATGATAGGTTTATCTTTATTGCGCTTGGGCAATTTAGTGTTAAGAACAGAGACCTGTTACATTAGACCTGTGCATCTCAGCTGCTATGTTCTGACCCTGGAGTTTGCTAGTAATATGTCACTGGGCCCAGCCCTGTGGTAGGGAATTGCCCAGTGCTGGTATTTTCCTGATCTGGGAAGGGATGTTCCTGGTCTCCTTACATTATTTCCTGTGGAATCATAGAATCCCTACAGTGCAGAAGGAGGCCATTTGGATACACTCTTTAGATACTCTACATTTTAAAAAATTTGTTCACGGGATGTGGGCATCGCTGGACCAGCATTCCCGAGGGCATTTAAGAATCAGCCACATTGGGTCTGGAGTCACATGTAGGCCAGACCAGGAAAGGACAGCAGATTTCCTTCCCTAAATGACATTAGTGAAGCAGATGGGTTTTTACAACAATCGACAATGGTCATCATTAGAATTTCAATTCCAGATATTTTACAGAATTCAAATTTCACCATCTGCCGTGATGGGATTTGAACCCGGGTCCCCAGAGCATTAGCCTGGGTCTCTGGATTACTAGTCGAGCGACAACACTATTACATCATCTTCTTCCCGAAATAGGCTAAGAAAGAAATGCTTACAACAAGCTAACTTCATTAACCCAGTGCGTGGAGAGTCTGGGAGCCTTAGGGAAGGACAAGGAAGATGTCAAGGCCTGACAGGGATTGGCAAGAGTACAGTTGCAGCAATGTTTTCATTTGTTCCTGGCTATCCATGTGCAGTATCTTAGTGGCTTGGCCTTCACCTGGTGAGGATTTGGATGGTGGAACCTGAGTCATCCAAATAGCTCAGAACAAGAAAATGCAGCTTTAGTTTTTCTTTTTCTCTTGACCCCCTCCATACCATTATCATATGAGACCCAGTTCCTGCAGGAATAATGTATACTCAAGAATTTCCGAGCTCTCCTCTCGGTTCCTTTGTTTTCTGTGTCAACTTGGCATGTAAACGTTGAAGTGATCTTCAAATGTTCGGACTTGAAGGAGCACATATGCATTGACAGACATGTGCCCAATCTGCAGCCAATGCCTTGGGTAAGAAATGACCATTCATTGTACTAATGTGTGAAATACTTTTGAAGGTTTCAGTGTGCCAATACTTTATAGTGTAAGCTTCAACATGTTGAAGTTTAGGTTTACATGGTTAACAATGAAAGACCTATAAAATTCAGTGAAGGTTTGGCATGGGCCAGCAGGAAATAGGCGAGAGGTTGATCGGCAACATTTTGTAGCTCA
Organism: Mustelus asterias; assembly: GCF_964213995.1. Classification (NCBI taxonomy): domain Eukaryota; kingdom Metazoa; phylum Chordata; class Chondrichthyes; order Carcharhiniformes; family Triakidae; genus Mustelus; species Mustelus asterias. The sequence continues at coordinate 58,095,804 of NC_135821.1, read as the reverse complement.
CGTACTTGGGCCATTTACCTGCTTTTCAACAAAGTTGGTTTAATCTTTTCTGAGTTTCCAAAATGTGCCCCATCTATTTGTCAGGTTGTATGGGTGGTATATACAGTGTTGATCCTGGCTGGCATCTCCTGCTGGGTATTCTGCATTATTCTATTCCAGGAAGGGTGCCTTAGAGTGCTCAAAAAGGCATTGCTTTTTAGGCAGCACCACTTTGCAAAGCTCATGGAATAGGGGTTTTGTCCTGCGCCACTCCATCACTTTACCAGACTCATTTTGCTACCTCCTTTGCTACGCTCTACAGAAAGCTGACATGGACTCAACTGGGCTGAATGGCCCCTGTCTGTGCTGTATTGACTTTCTGATTCTACAATTTTTACATTTATTTTGCCAGCCACTGACAGTTTATTTGTCCCTTACTGTCTTCAGAAAAACTCCAAAGGGTGCGATCTTACCGGCCATTCACGCCATACTTCCGCTTCAGCGATGTCGGAGAATTTGGTACCCAGCCAAATGTCCGTCAACTGCAGCTGGATGGGAAAATCCCGCCGGCAAGAACTGTGGCAACAATCCAGTCAAAATTTTTGCCCACATGAATCCACCTTCAAGTAAATTCTCCCTTTCAATTTGGCTACAGCCCTGAAAGGGTTATTAAAGCATGCAATTTAGTCTCCACCCAACAACTTAGGGAGCCCTCAATACTGGGCCCAAAGAACTAGGAGCTTTTCATTCATAAATACAAAAGACAACCCCAAAGTTTTATTAGACAGAGTCAGTGCAAAACTTACAGGTGAGAAAGGGATTGTGGGTGGGATTTTCCGGCCACGCTCGCCCCAAGACTGGAAAATCCCGCCCGTGATCAACAGACTTTTCCAGGGTCCGTGTCCAGCCTGCTACAATTCCGGTGGTGGGCAAGAGAGGAAAATTTCTCCTTGTGTGCGAGTAAAGCTGCTCCAACTTGACTTTATATCATAATAATTTAGAGGGAATTATTTTTGCAGAAGTTTGCAGAGAAGCAAGATTGTGCCAGCTTTAAAGACACGCAAGGCTTTGCTGTACTCCAAAGAGCTTCCATACTTAACTTGTGAAATCAGCAAACCTTCGCATCTGTGTGCTATTCTCCAAATGATATACACAGAAAACAGATGTGATTTAATAACAACATTAATAACATTATTTTAGAAACTGATTGAAATAATAAACAGAAGAACATTTTGAACACAGCTCTCCGCAGCCAAAAACTCTGCCATATTTCAGTAATAGCTACAGGCCACAAAGGAATCAGAGAAAGACTTAACTTGTTTCCTTAGGCTGTGTATAATGAACAGTCATAACCCTCACAATAAAGCCATTATTTGACTTTAATAGTTGTAGTTTAAATAAAGGAGTCAATCAATTTCTTGATTTGTCTGTCGGTATAGAGAATATTTGGGCTGTTGGCTGTATTTATCTCATGCTGTATTGTTGATGATAATGTTAATCACCAGTAACATTTACTACGCACCTAGCTGGTTGTCTTTCATAAGGTGGTGATCTTTCTCGAATTGTAGTCAATGAGGTTTTGGTGCTGCTGCAAACGTTGTTGGGGATTTTCAGGACATGAGATAATGATGGGGGCAGCGATGTATGTCTGGGTCTAGACGATGAATAACTTGAACGTGAAGTTCAGCGTGATGATGGCGAGTTGCTCTAATACAGTGTTTATCAAACTTCTTTTCCGGCGACCAAGCTTTACCAAATGGCCGTCCCTCATGACCCACGCCACATGTGATGTGTAATGAAATACGATCTTTCCACTTTGTACTATTTTTTTTAGGGGTGACACAGTGGCTAGCACTACTGCCTCACAGCGCTAGGGACCCGGGTTCAATTCCGGCCTTGGGTGACTGTATGTGGAATTTGTATGTTCTCCCTGTGTCTGCGTGGGTTTCCTGCAGCTGCTCCGGTTTCCTCCCACACCGCAAGTTATGTCGATTGGCCATGCTAAATTGCCCTTAATGTCAGAGGGATCAGCAGGGTAAATACATGGGGTTACGGGGATAGGATCTGGGTGGGATTGTTGTCGGTGTAGGCTTGATGGGCTGAATGACCTCCTTCTGTACTTAGGGATTCTATTCTGATCTACGAGCATTATGTATTAAACGACGGCAGAGTCAGTTACAGATCTGTTTTCCAATTTATTTGGACCATATTCCAGTACCCAGGAAATTAGTGTCAGTACTTTACTAACTCCTCTCATCAACATATATATTCAAAATAAATCTCCGAAATCAGACAATATACTCAATACTGTGGATCACCCATCCACAGAAAATTGACTGCCATTTATTTGTGACCGATTTCTCATTTAAATGCACCTTTGGAAATGAGGAGCTGACCAGATCAACGCTCTGATTTTAGGTGGAAATTTAATAGGGCAGTTGCTGATTACTTCTGTTACCATCCCATCACTAAACCTCCCTGGTAAGTGGGATATGTCACATCAATAGCAGCATTTTGCTGCATCCACTGAAGTCTGTGGTTTATGTGTCGATTATCCTTACTCACATCCAGCCGTAATTTTAAAAAAAGTCTCAATGGTTTTCCTGTTTTTCAGACATCATCTCATTTTGAAATTGATTCAGCAATTTTTATGCACACTGGGGAAAAATAATGAATTGGATTGTGAGATAATGATAATACTTGTCAAACTCTGGAGCTATAGCCTGCTTTCATGACGTGAAATTCAAGACTCAGGCAGAGTCCACTGACCAGTCAAGTCGCAATCTAAATGGGATTTACTGTAAGTACATCTGGAGGCTGCCATTAACATAATAAATATTACAACACAATGTTTAAATGAATAAAGAGCTCCTCCTCTGTGCTCTGCGGTGCCAAGGACCATTGGCCTTTGCTCAACCCCTTCTCAATTCAGGGTGGCACGGTGGCACAGTGGTTAGCACTGCTGCCTCACTGCGCCAGGGACCCGGTTTCAATTTCAGATTCAGGTGGCTGTCTGTGTGGAGTTTGCACATTCTCCCCGTGTCTGCATGAGTTTCCTCCGGGTGCTCCGGTTTCCTCCCACGGTCCAAAGATATATTGGTTAGGTTGATTGGCCATGCTAAATTATCCATTAGTGTCAGGGGGAATGGCAGGGTGAATATGTGGGGTTACAGGAATAGGGATTGTGGTCGGTGCAGACTCGATGGGCTGAATGGCCTCCTTCTGAACTGTAGGGATTCCATGATAATTACATCCCTCTATCAATTGTTGCAAATCCCACTCCATCATTCTTGAATACCGCCCTCCCTCTCCTGATTGCCCTCTCAAATGTTGTCTCCCCACTTTCTTCCATACACCCTCTTCCCTCCCAATCATTCCCCCACGCTCATATCTATCCTCCCCCTCCTCACCATTCTTACCTCTTCCATCCAGCACTTATCTAAGGGCCGCTGCCAGTGATGCAGTGTTTCAAAATTGGAACCTTCTTCACTGGGATACCTGTCAGGTGTCTATAGCTGTCCAGTCGGAAATAATTGAGGCCCAAGTGTCAATGCTAGGTTGGGCCAAGCCACTCAAGCACAAGGATCATTCCTTTCTGCTGATGCAAACCGATTTTCCAGCCATTCATGTCAAAGCAAGAAGAGGATGAATGAACAGACTGTGTAAGACTGAGAAGCCCAAAGTTCATTGTAATTTTCAAAAGAACCTTCATATTAAGTTTGCATTATTGAGCTATACCATCTCTTTTCAACTTCATTAAAGTTTCTTTGTGAATTATGTTACATTAAGGAGAATATATTTACTTGCATTAGCCAGTGAAATAAGTGGCAACATCACTTCTTGTGAAATAACTTTCTATACTTCACCACAAGCCATCAAATTACCATTGCTGCTAACAAAAATACAGAAATGGACGCAATAGCAAATTGCGTTTAGCTGTATTACACAGATGAACACACACTGGTGTGAGCTCCAAAAGAACTGAAAATAGTATCAATACAAACAATTTATCACCTCGATGTCTTGATTTATTGCTACCTTGGAACACTTTATATGTGTTCTCCTAGGTATAATTTATTCTCACCTTAAGTGATTGTCAAAGCTCTGCTTTCTCTGATCAGAGGAATTGTCCAGTCAGTTGATTGATGGAAACTGCTATCGAACATGCTCTGTAGACAGCAACTTGTAATCTGCACATCGGGAGAAAATTGGAGCTTTCAGCAGTTGAATGGCACAGCAGTAAAGATACTGGTTTCACAGCTGCAGCTGGTTTTGTAGATGGGCTGCCAGCTAAGGGTATTTTATTAGGGCTGGAAAATTCCTTGAACCAACTTGGAAATTCATTAGTAAACATTTGGAATCTCCAGTCTTTTTTTTCCCCTTTCTTTCTCCAACGTGTTGCAGAATCAATCTAGTTGATAACTGTTCCAGCACCCAGCTCCTTGACTGCATACTGGTAGTTTTTAATCTTAGAATTAATTTATTTTGGGTAAAATTAATACAAACAATGTATTTAGTAGGATAGTTGAAAGATTCCTACTTGTTAAGTGGCAGGTAATTATGAAAGCACTGAGCATGAGTCATCCATGGTAAGTAAAATCAATTATTTTTTTACATTATCAGATAGATATTTTGAAAGCTTATTTAAATAGAAGGGGCCTTCAGCAATTGTTATGGTTCAGGTTTAAAACTCCAAAGTGTTTTATGAAGCCCGCCTGAATCATAAGTTTTGCATCTTGAATGTGGCTAGGATAAGCATGATATTTTCCACTTCAGGTGTGATTCAAAAGACCCATGAGGGAGCTTTTATCAAACAAAGTTATTTAAGAATATAGTTAACATGTATAGTAAGAAACTTAGCAAGAAATTTTATCAATTGCAAACAAGGAACAAACATGATAATGTATAACTCTTAACAAAAATATCTCCAATGTTCCAATCAAACCAATCCCATAGACAAAAGACCATTTTCACATGTTTAATACAGCACAGACTAATGCTCACGTGATACTGGGATCGAGGCCGTTAGTTGAATTCTGCAATCAAATGATCCTGAGATTCAGAACAGCTTGAAGACAAGACAGCTTCGCAAAACAAGGGACTCTGGTCCAGCCCCCAACAACAGCATATTCTCACCCTTCAGGAAAACAAATTCTTGTTCTCATCTAACCAACAAAATTTTCAAAACAACAGGGAGAGAGGGAAAACATTTCTTTTTAGCTTGATGTCCCTTCTAAAACTAAAAATTCAAACCTGAAGCTCCAAACTGAAACTGAAAATGAATCCCTGTCACCTGACCTGCCCATAGTTTTTTTTCTCCTCCCAACAATGGCATCAATTAAGGCTGTGAGCATAAATTTAAAAAACCTCTTAAAGGTACACTAACATCACAATATATGCTTATTTATTAAAGACAGGATTTTATATTGTGCAATGTGCAGTATGTGCTTTAATCCAAAAATGGGCGTGTGATTATTTTCTATTGTTTTTTAAGGCTAAAATGTCTTAATACCCTGTAGGTAAATGCCCCAGCTAATTAAAAGTGAGTGATTTTCATTTTCTCGTTCACTTAGTTCTATACTACTTGCAATTTGGCTTAAATTACTATTCAGTTACTGCAGGAGTTTAAAGTTTATGTATTAGCATCACAAGTAGGCTTACGTTAACACTGCAATAAAGTTACTGTGAAAATCTCCTAGTCGCCACACTCCGGCGCCTGTTCATGTACACTTAGGGAGAATTTAGCATGGCCAATGCACCTAACCAGCACATCTTTCGGACTGTGGGAGGAAACCCACGCAGACACAGGGAGAACGTGCAAACTCCGCACAGACAGGAAGTGAACCAGGGTCCCCTGTGCTGTGAGGCAGCAATGCTAACCACTGTGCCATTGTGTCACTCTAAACAGTCAGAACTGTGATTGATATCAATTGCGAATTGCTTATGCCTATGTAAAATATATATATAATTATATATGTGTGATTCTCCCACTCTTCACAGCCACACGATAGGTGAGTGCATTACCTATTTATGTTGCCTGTTGGTTCTTGGTGATGTTGCTTTGTCTTTTTTCTGCTTCTGTTTGATGTTGTGCGGCTGCTCCTTTTAGATGTTTTTGTATATTTATTCATGGGATGTGGGTATCACTGGCTGGCGCAGCATTTATTGCCCATCTCCAATTGCACCTGAACTAAGTGGCTTGAAAGGCCCTTTCAGACGGCAGTGAAGTGTCAACTACATTGCTGTGGGTCTTAAGTCAAATGCAGGCCAAAGCAGGCAAGGACTGCAGATTTTCTTCCCTAAAGAGTATGAGTGAAAGAGATTGGTATTTACAACAATTGACAATGGTTTCATGGCCATCATTAGACTATTAATTCCAGATTTTTCATTGAATTCAAATTTCTCCATTTGCCGTGGTGGGATTCGAACCCAATCCGCAGAGCAGTATCTTGGGTTTCTGGATTATTGGTCTAGTGACAATACTAATATGCTAATACCTCCCTCTATCTTTTCTGTCAAATCATTCTTTGAGGATCATCCTCAACACTGGTGCCCCACAAGACTGTGTCCTCAGTCCCCTACTATATTCCTTATACCCCTATGACTGTGTGGCCAAATTCCCCTCCAACTCGATTTTCAAGTTCGCTGATGACACCACCGTAGTGGGTTGGATCTCAAATGATGACGAGACAGAGTATAGGAATGAGATAGAGAATCTGGTGAACTGGTGCGGTAACAATAATCTCTTCCTCAATGTCAAACAAAATGAAGGAGATAGTCATCGACTTCAGGAAGCATAGAGGAGAACACGCCCTTGTCTACATCAACAGGAACAAAATAGAAAGGGTCAAGAACTTCAAGTTTTTAGGTGTCCTGATCACCAACCATCTGCCTTGGTCCCCCCATGCCAACACTATAGTTAAGAAAGCCCACCAACGCCTCTACTTTCTCAGAAGATTAAGGAAATTTGGCATGTCAGCTACGACTCTCAACAACTTTTACAGATGCACCATAGAAAGGCATTCTTTTTGGTTGTACCAGAGTTTGGTATGGCTTCTGCTCTGCCCAAGACCACAAGGAACTACAAAAGATTGTGAATGTAGCCCAATCCATCATGCAAACCAGCCTCCCATCATTGACTCTGTCTACACTGGCCACTGCCTCGGGAAAAGCAGCCAGCATAATTAAAGGACATTCTCTCTTCCACCTTTTTCCATCGGGAAAAAGATACAAAAGTCTGAGGTCACGTACCAACCGACTCAAGAACAGCTTCTTCCCTGCTGCCACCAGACAAATCAAATCAAATCAAAGATGAGGAAGATGTATGTTTTCCTGTCCTTCTGTTCCTTGTACTTCCCCCTGCCCATCATCACGTCCTTTATTCACGTTGGATTCTTGAAAGAATCCCTGCTGTTAGGAGGAAGCTCGCCAGTCTATATTTTTATTTGTTTGGTCCCCCACTGTTTCAGTATTTAATTCCGTTTTCATAGCTTTCCAACTCCAAAGAGTAATTCAATTTTAAGATGAATCATTTTTTTTAAACAGACCATTTTCTTTTAAATCCTATCAGGTACCAATTTCATTTTTTTAAGGGAAGTTACCTGTGAATTTCATCCCACCTCTTGGTTTTGCCATCTGAAACTCCTTTAGCAGATATGCAAGTCTTGAGGGGAATCTTTAAATCTTTCAAGTTGGGTTCAGAATGGCTTGCAGTCTATTGATACCCTGGCATCAGTGAAATCTATCTTCCTTGACTGAATTCAACATTTGGTGTAAAAGCAGATGTTGTTAACTCTGGCCATGCAAGAGTCTATGAGCAGATAAAAGCTCAAAATCGCAGATACAGTATTTAGTTTTCCAAGAAATGGCAGGACTTATGGTCAATCAATTTACACAAAAATGGGAAGTGCATTAAAACTGTAGCAGACTTCAATAGTCCTTTTTTAAAACAACCTAATGTTCTACAATGATATTTATTTCTTTTATCCATTGTTCCGAGAATAACATTATTTCTGATCTATAAAGCAAAACCTTATTACTGTGTAAACCGTTGTCACTGTCAATAAATAGCTTTGAAATCATAAATACATCTTTCAATAACAAGAGTGGAGGAAAAAACAAACTTTCAACATATTATTCTCTCACTGAGATGAATTGGAATGCTCCCACTGCTACCTTGTTGAGCTGAACTAATTAAACGCAGACCGGGAACTACCAAATCCTGATCTGAGCCGCTGAAGCATGAGACATAGAGGAAGGGAAAATTGGATTGTGAGACCCCTCAAAGCAGCCTTGCCTGCAGAAACTGCATGAGAATTGGCAAGAGGCTAAGTGTAAGGTGTTCAGTCTTACTCCTGTCCCAAATTAGGTATCCGGCCAAGGGAACCAGTGAAAGGAAAACACAGACATTATGAGCATAAGCTACTGAATATAAGTCAAATATTAGACCGAATCTCAGGACCTGCGTTTAAATCCATCTGAGGGAAAAGGGATGAATGGCCCATCTGCAGAGGGTTAGGATATTTGATTTGATTTATTATTGTCACATGTATTGGGATACAGTAAAAAGTATTGTTTCTTGCATGTTATACAGAAAAAACATACAGTTCGTAGAATACATAGGGAAGAAGGAATAGATAAGGTGCAGAATACAATAATGCAGTTACAGATAGGGTGAAGAGAAAGATCAGTTTGATATATGATTCTAAAGTCTGATGGCAGCAGGGAAGAAGCTGTTCTTGAGTCGGTTGGTACGTGACCTCAGACTTTTGTATCTTTTTCCCGACGGAAGAAGGTGGAAGAGAGAATGTCTGGGGTGCGTGGGGTCCTTGATTATGGAGGCTGCTTTCCCGAGGCAGCGGGAAGTGTAGACAGAGTCAATGGATGGGAGGCTGGTTTGTGTGATGGACTGGGCTGCATTCACAACCCTTTGTCGTTTCAATTGCAGTTTCATCACTGAATCCTGGGTTTATATTCTAACGGAGACAGGATGAAATGAAGGATTCTCTGAAGGTAGATTTGATAGTGCAATATACATCCTAATTTTAAAATTTAACCTGGACAGAATGACTGAAGTTTTCTATTTTTCATGTACAGGTTTGTGCAATGTTTTAGGATATTCCCCTTTTCTGGGACCTGAATTTTAATTGATTTCTTTTGGATGGAGTTCTTTGTTGCAATTAGTTTGTCTCACTTTAACCTATTTCCATAAACTATTTCCCATCTACAGCACTGATTTGGAAAATGTAATAGTTTAAGTTCATTAGTACTTAACAGGCTATAAAACACTTTGAGACTTCATAGAATCCTCCAGTGCAGAAGGAGGCCATTTGGCCCATTGAGTCTGCACCGACCATGATTCCACCCAGGCTCTATCCCCATAACCCCATGCATTTACCCTAGCTAGTCCCCCTGACACTAAGGGACAATTTAGCACGGCCAATCCACCTAACTAGCACATCTTTGGATTGTGGGAGGAAACCAGAGCATCCGGAAGAAACCCATGCAGACACAGGAAGAATGTACAAACTCCACACAAACAGTGATCCAAGCTGGGAATTGAACCCGGGTCCCTGGCACTATGAGGCAGCAGTGCTAACCACTGTGCCACCATCCTACCCCACACTTCTGCTGGTTGTAAAGAGTGATATAGAAACGCAAGCCTTTATTAACATGTGGATTGTAAGAAATTATAATTCTTGGAGTAGTGTGGTAAGCACTTGATGACTGCTGAGTTATTGCATTCCAGTGGTGTTGCTGGGTCATATCAAATCAGAATGTGGTAATTACAACACCGAGTAAAAAATCTTCCTGGTCTCTCATTCATTTCTCTGAAGAATACCTTTGCACATGAGACTGAAAAGAGTTACCAATCAGGGCTTGATCAATATGTTCAACATCTATCGGTAGAAAATAGGAGGGATGTGATGGCACTGGAAAGAGCGCAGAGGAGATAAAGAACAAAGAACAAAGAACAGTACAGCACAGGAAACAGGCCCTTCGGCCCTCCAAGCCTGTGCCGCTCCTTGGTCCAACTAGACCAATCGTTTGTATCCCTCCATTCCCAGGCTGCTCATGTGACTATCCAGGTAAGTCTTAAACGATGTCAGCGTGTCTGCCTCCACCACCCTACTTGGTAGTGCATTCCAGGCCCCACCACCCTCTGTGTAAAAACATCGCTCTAATATCTGAGTTATACTTCACCCCTCTCACCTTGAGCCCGTGACCCCTCGTGATCGTCACCTCTGATCTGGGAAAAAGCTTCCCACCGTTCACCCTATCTATCCCCTTCATAATCTTGTACACCTCTATTAGATCTCCCCTCATTCTCCGTCTTTCCAGGGAGAACAACCCCAGTTTACCCAATCTCTCCTCATAGCTAAGACCCTCCGTACCAGGCAACATCCTGGTAAACCTTCTCTGCACTCTCTCTAATGCCTCCACGTCCTTCTGGTAGTGCGGCGACCAGAACTGGACGCAGTACTCCAAATGTGGCCTAACCAGCGTTCTATACAGCTGCATCATCAGACTCCAGCTTTTATACTCTATACCCCGTCCTATAAAGGCAAGCATACCATATGCCTTCTTCACCACCTTCTCCACCTGTGTTGCCACCTTCAAGGATTTGTGGACTTGCACACCGAGGTCCCTCTGTGTTTCTATACTCCTGATGGCTCTGCCATTTATTGTATAACTCCTGCCTACATTATTTCTTCCAAAATGCATCACTTCGCATTTATCTGGATTAAATTCCATCTGCCACCTCTCCGCCCAATTTTCCAGCCTATCTATATCCTGCTGTATTGCCCGACAATGCTCATCACTATCCGCAAGTCCAGCCATCTTCGTGTCATCCGCAAACTTGCTGATAACACCTTCTTCCAAATCATTTATATATATCACAAATAGCAGAGGTCCCAGTACAGAGCCCTGTGGAACACCACTGGTCACAGACCTCCAGCTGGAAAAAGACCCTTCGACCGCTACCCTCTGTCTCCTATGGCCAAGCCACTTCTCCACCCATGTAGCCACTTATCCTTGTATCCCATGAGCCTTAACCTTCTTAACCAACCTGCCATGTGGAACTTCGTCAGATTTACCAGGATGTTGCCTGGGCTGGAGGATTTTAGTTATGAATGTCTCTGCCTTATGAAAAGAGATTGGATTATTTGGGGTTGTTTTCTTCAGAGACGCAGGGGGAACATGATTGAGATGTATAAAATTATGAGGGGCATAGATAGAATAGACAAGAAGAGACCGTTCCCCCTTGGTGGAGGGATGAAAGACCAGGGGCATAGGTTTAAGGTAAGGGGTCAGAGGTTTAGAGGGGATGTGAGGAAAAACTTTTCAATCAGGGGTGTGGTGGGAGTCTAGAACTCACTGCCTGAAAGGATAATGGAGGCAGAGACCCTCACAACATTTAAGAAGTATTTAGATGAGACATGCAATGCCAAGGTATACAAGGCTATGGGCCAAGTGCTGGAAAGTGGGATTATAATAGATGGGTGGTTGATTTTGACCAGCACAGATATGATAGGCTGAAGGGTCTTTTCTGTGCTGTGGACCTCTATGACTCTAAAACCTTCCGCATCCTGGATCCAGCAAACATTAATGAAATCTCCTTTTACAGTTGTCCTTCTACAGTTTCACTCACAGTAGTTCTGCTAATCTGTAGCATATGGTCCACTCAATTCTTTTGTTGATTTCTTTTCTCCGTTTCTTGTCATTAGTCTTCTGTTAATCCAACAACCATCTGTCCTTGGCAAACAATAGAGCTGGACCTTGCTCATATGGAACCTGTACAATTGCCAGACTGAAACTATTTCCCACTGTTTGCCATTCACATCTGCTGAACAGCTGAAAAAATTACGAAGGATCTTTGTGTCTGAGGCAGGATGCAATGCCGTTGGAAACTTAGTCTGACCAAACATTCTAGTCTGCAGTTAAGCCGACTGGCATAAAGATATTTTTCAAACCGTTTTGCCTAATGTCTGTGAAAATTAGCCTGAGTGTTAGTCAGGTTGAAGGCATTTATTGCGGAGTCTATCAACTCTGAATCACTAGAGGTTAAATGACCCAGTATTCCTTTCTACAATCTGCTCCGGAGATATTGAAGCATTATCATGATTTATATTGGCACTCCACCTGTTTACACGTGTCTCAGTCATTTACAGAAATCCTAGAATTACGAATGAGTCTGGAGTATGAATCTTCATATCAAATACAAATACGACAACTTCACTTTGATCAGCTGAGGAGATACCTCCTTGAATACTTATACTTGTTTCTGTGATATTTAGCATTCAAATTGGTCAAATCTAAATGATAAATACTGATTGGCCAAGAACCACTATAATACGCAGACAGACACAGAGTTTGTGTTGCACCAATCCGAAAAGCCTTTTTAAAATTTTATATCTGTGCGGTAACTCAACTCTGACGAAGGGGCATCCTGACTCAAAATGTTGGCTCTATGCTCTCTCCATAGATGCTGTCAGATCTACTGCAATTTTCCAGTATTTTCTGTTTTTAGACTCATAGCGAGTCATAGAGATATACAGCACAGAAACAGGCCCTTCAGCCCAACGCGTCCATGCCAGCCAGGTTCACGAAACTGAACTAGTCCCATTTGCCTGCGTTTGGCCCATATCCCTTTAAATCTTTCCAATCCATGTACCTGTTCAAATGTCTTTCATATGTTGTAATTGTACCCACCTCTACCACCTCCTCTGGCAGCTCATTCCATAAACGCACCACCCTCTGTGTGGAAAAAGTTGCCCTCAGGTCCCTTTTAAATCTTTCCCCTCTCACCTTAAACCTATGCCCTCTAGTTTTGGACTCCCCTACCCTGGGAAAAAGACCTTGGCTATTCAACTTATCTATGCCCCTCATGTTTTGTTTCAGATTCCAGCATCCACAGTATTTTACCTGTATCGACTTTCTGATTTGGCTCAATTTCCTACCATTGGTTTTCAGGGCCTCCTGTTTTTCATTGATTTTAATCAGGTGGCACCTGTGTATCATTATTCCCCCTTTCTGTGGAATCTTCCTGCACTATGCAGCTTCTTTATTCAATGCTGGATATATTTAACAAGCTGCCAACTGACCATCTTGAATAAGTGAGAGATTCCCCCACTGTTCCCATGAAAGTTTCCATAGCATTGCATTACTGATCTTCCCTGGCTGTTCCACGTTTTGCTTCCACTAACTGAATGAGAATGGGCAGGAGTAAGAACATAGAATCATAGAATCCCTACAGTGCAGAAGGAGGCCATTCGGCCCATCGAGTCTGCACCGACCACAATCCCACCCAGGCCCTACCCCCACATATTTTACCCACTAATCCCTCTAACCTACGCATCCCAGGACTCTAAGGGGCAATTTGTTTAACCTGGCCAATCAACCTAACCCGCACATCTTTGGACTGTGGGAGGAAACCGGAGCACCCGGAGGAAACCCACGCAGACACGAGGAGAATGTGCAAACCCCACACAGACAGTGACCCGAGCCGGGAATCGAACCCGGGACCCTGGAGCTGTGAAGCAGCAGTGCTAACCACTGTGCTACCGTGCCACCCATAAGAACTAGGAGCAGGAGTAGGCCATCTGGCCCCTCGAACCTGCTCCGCCATTCAATAAGATCATGGCTGATCTTTTTGTGGACTCAGCTCCACTTACCCGCCCGCTCACCATAACCCTTAATTCCTTTACTGTTCAAAAATTTATCTATCCTTGCTTTAAAAACATTCAATGAGGTAGCCTCAACTGCTTCACTGGGCAGGGAATTCCACAGATTCACAACCCTTTGTGGCAATTGGGCCTCTGGGTTTTGTTCCTTCTTCCATTTTGGGACAGGCTTATTTATTCTGTGCCCGACATAGTTGAACTTGACCACTAACCATGGTTAGAATATTAGGTGCAAACCAATGGACAATTCTAACATGCTCTACTATTATGGTGTCTCAGAAGCAACTGTAAAGTAACTTATGCAAACATATTATGTTAGTGGGTAACCTTTGGCTTTACAAATTGCTCATTTTCCAAAGCTTAACTGAAAACCTTCCAATGACCTGAATGTTTATCCCTACAACAGGCATACTCAACTTTTGGTTATTGATTTTTTTAAAAATTGTGATTAATGTTGGCAAAGCCACATTCATTGCATAGGGAAAGTCATAATGAGCCGTATTCTTGAACTGTTGCCATTCTTGGATCGTTTGCGATGCCTTGGGGTTTTGTATGGAATTCCAGGATTTTGATCCTGTGACTTTGAAGGACGGAAGGTGGGTGGTATATTGGTGACTCCAAGCAGGAGAACCTAATCAAAGTAGCACCGTCACTATAAAAGTTGGATATTCATTGACACGAGTAAAACAGTTTTTCCAACCAATTAGAAATCTAGAATACAAATACACAAAATCTTTTTGTTTAATCATTTTTGGAATGTGGGTGTCACTGGCTTTTATTTCCCATTCCTAATTTCTCTTGAGAAGATGGTGGTGAGCTGCCATCTTGAACCATTGCAGTCCCTGATGTGTAGATACAACCATAGTGCTGTTAGGGAGGTAGTTTGAGGATTTTGACCCAGCGACAGTGAAGAAACAGCGATATATTTCTAAGTCAGGATGGTGATTGACTTAGAGGGAAACTTCTAGCTGGTAGTGTTCCAGTGTGTCTGCATCCCTTGTCTTTCTAGATGATAGAAAGACTTGGAAGATGCTGCCAGAGAAGCCTTGGTGCAGTGAATCTTGTAGATGGTTACACGTTGCTGCCAGTGGTGGAGGGAGTGAATGTTTGTGGAGGGGGTGACAATCAAATGGGCTGCTTTGTCCTGGATGGTGTCAAGCTTCTTGAGTGTTGTTGGAGCTGCTCCCATCCAGGCAAGTGTGGAGTATCCCATCACACTCCTGACTTGTGTCTTGTAGATTGTGGACAGGCTTTGGGGAGTTAGGAAGTGAGTTACTTGCCGCAGGATTCCTAGTGTCTGACTATTCTTGTAGCCACAGTAATGGCCATAAGATAACAGTAACTGAGTGCCTTCACATTAGAACTGGTACCAATCTGTATGTATTGTTACAAAAATGATTTTAGTCAAGAAATTATATTATTTAATTCTGAAAAAATGCAGCAAAGAAAGTTTTTTTTAACAATATATTAACCACTGAATATGTTGATTGTACAATTAGTTTAGTGTAATGGTCACCATAGAAAAACTACAGTGCAGAAAGAGGCCATTCAGCCCATCTTTTCTGCACTGAAAACTACTGTCACAGCCACTTGCATGTAATGGTTATTCGCGTTCCAACCACTTGCTGTAATAGTCACTGCTGTTCCAGCCACTTCCGTTTAATGTTCACGGCTGTCACAGAAGAAAGGGATCCGTGAATGGAAGAAAAGATGGTCCTGGGTATGATAACAGACAGGCAGAACTGAATTCATTCTTTCTTATGAAAAGACAATTGAAAGGCAACATGGGATTTTAAATTGTTGATGTGAATCATGTCTATTCAAGCAAAAAATTGGAGACCACAGGGATAGAGGAATAGTAATACAAAACTGAGCAGTGAATAACGATTAAAGAATGAAACTCCTGTTGCAAACATTTTGAGTAGATCTTTATCTGAGCACAATGCTGAGTAACAGCAATGAGTGTTTGGCCAAGAGCAGCACTCAAGGTTATAAAGAATTCCAAGAGTTTCTTTGCCACCTTTATTCAGACTAACTTTGATTACAAGGTGTAGACAATTGCTTTCACAACCATATGGACTTTTCATCAGCAAAGTAAGTCTTAATAACCATGTCAAAGAATTGACTGTATTATCTTGCCACTAAAGCAGTGCAATTTATTTAAGGATAAATAAGATAATCAAATATAATGACAATAACTTGCAGTTATATTTTACGTTACTTGGATATTTAAAAAAAAGTCCCAAGGCATCTCTCAGGAGCATTCTGATGCAAAATTTGAAACAAACCACATCAGGATATATAGGTCGGGCAGCCAAAAGATTGGTCAAAGAAGTAGGTTTTAAGGAGTGTCTTAAAGGAGAAAATTAGGTGAAGAGTTGGGTGGGTTTATGGAGGAAATTCAAGACTTTAGGGCCGGGTAACTGAAGGAACAGCCGCCCGTAGTGGACCTGTTAAAACTGGGGCTGCTCAAGAGGCCAGATTTAGATGAGCACAGAAACCTTGGAAGGTTAGAGGTCTGGAAGAGATTACAGAGATAGGGAGGGCATGGCCATGAAGGAATTTGAAAGCAAGAGGTGGACTTTAATTAGGTGACGAGGATCTTGGTGACCATTAATTTCCCACTTAATGGCCTCAATTGGCAGCAGGGCAGGAAGGCCGTCCAAGAGCTTCCCTCCACAAACTTAGCTGGGACAAACGTAGGAAAGCGGGGTCCCGATCTGCCAACCTCATGCCCAATCAAATGCTCCACCACCACCAAAGTCACCATGGGTGAGGGTATTAAATTCTACCCAAGGCTATGATAGTTTTAACTCAATTGGGAACATAGGGATCTACCTTTTGAATACTGACCATGGTAAACTGATGTAAATTGTAATGTCAGATTGATATTTTGAAATTACTGCTTCATTGTCTTTGTAAGTTAAAGAGAAGAGGTGTACAGCTTTAGTTTCCTGGGAATGTTATCTTTAATTAGTCATTGGACAATTTAAATAATTTTGAGAGAGTTTGTGACAACACAAATTGGATATAATCTGTTGGAAGGATTGATCTGTTATGATTGATTCAGATCCATACTTCCATGTTCTAAAGGGATTATTTCTGCAATGAAGTGCTCTCGGTGGCAAGAAACATACAGAAATTTTCCAATTACTTGAGTTCATGAATAAAGCCAAAATCAGTAGCTATAGAGTTGTCCTTCAGATTAGCAGTTCCCAGTGGGGCTGATAAATGGATCCTTCAGTTTCCCATAAATCTGTGATAATCATAGAATCCCTACAGTGCAGACGAGGCCATTTGGTGCATCGAGTCTGCTCCCAACAGAGTACCTTACCCAGGCCCTCTCTTTATTACCCCACACATTTGCCATGGCTAATCCATTGGGCCTACACATTATGCAAAGGCTTTGGTGTTTCTTGGTGTTCACCACTTATATTTATCGCTTCTCAGCGGTGTTTAATTTCAAACTCGATTGTTGATATTCCTAAACAAGGCCTTATTGGTAAAATGGTGGCCGCCAGTCTGCAAGCCTCATTGTCGTTCAGCTTATGAACTATTAACTGCCGTCTGCTGCGATTGTTCAATGATGAGATAGAAACTAGAAGCAGGAGTAGGCCATTTGGTCCTTTGAGCCTGTTCTGCCATTCATCTTGATCATGGCTGATCATCGAATTCCATATCCTGATCCCCACTTCCCCCCCATATCCCTTGATCCCTTTAGCCCCCTGATTTCTTGAAATCAGACGACGTTTTGGCTTCAACTACTTTCTGTGGTAGTGAATTCCACACATTCACCACCCTCTGGGTGGTGAAGAAATTTCTCCTCACCTCAGTTCTAAAAGGTTTACTCCTCATCCTCAAACTATGACCCCTAGTTCTGGACTCCCCACCACTGGAAACATTCTTTCTGAATCTACCATGCCTAATCCTGTTAGAATTTTATAAGTTTCGGTGAGATTCCCCTTTCACTCTTCCAAACTCCAGTGAATATAATCCTAACTGATTTAGTCTGTCCTCATATGACAGACCTGCCATCCCAGGAATCAGCCTGGTAAACCATTTGCTGTACTTCCTCTATAGCAAGGACATCCTTTCTCAGATAAGGACACCAAAACTGCACACAATATTCCAGATGTGGCCTCACCAACGCCCTATACAAGTGCAGCAAAACATCCCTAACCCAATACTCAAATTCTCTCGCTATGAAGGCCAACATACCATTTGCCTTCTTTACTGCCTGCTGTACCTGTGCGCTTACTTTCAGCAACTGATGCACGAGGACTCCAAGGTCTCGTTGAGAATCCAGCTCTCTCAATTTACATCCATTCAAGTAATAATCTGTCTTCCTATTATTGCTACCAAAGTGGATAATCTCACATTTATCTACATTATTACTGCATCTGCCATGCAGATGCCCACTCATTCAGCCTGTCCAAATCACGCTGATCTTGAAGCTTGCATTTAATATAACACTTCTACTAGTAAATGTCAATGATGTAGAGTTCCAAATATGATGTTGCATGGGACTCTTCCATTCAGGCTTGCTGCCTTCTGAGTTCTGTCCTAGGCTGTGAACTGACCATGGACTACCTACTTTACCCTGTGGACGGTGTCACTCTCCAATCCTGTGTTGATCCTTTCCGCTGCCATACACCTTATTCTACAATGCATGCAGGTATCATCATCGCAATACAACACAGTCTTATGTCTTGACAGCCCATTCATGATTTTGGTCTGTTACTTGTGAAGGTAATTGGGTTGGTACTCTGTTTCTGGTACTTGTGTTGAGTGATAAAGTTCCTTCTACTCCGAGCATTTCTACTCAATGTCTTTTCCAATGACCATTTTATCATATTCGTTCTTGTGCATTTCTATTAGTGTGACCATTTCAGCAATCTTGTTCTGGCATGTAATCTCAGTTTCCTTATCTGGCTGAATTGTTCCTTTGTCCTTCTCTCTCTGGCACAACTTGCACAGCTGAGTGGCTTCATTTTCCAATCTCTTTTCATCTTCTGCATCAGCTAACTTCTGCATGAGCATGAGTTGTTCTTTATTTAATATATCTGCTCTCGCAATGTAATTAGATCATAATTCAAATTTTCCTAAAGTATGATTTCATTTATTATTGTCACATGTATTGATATATATTGAAAAGTATTGTTTCTTGTGTGCTATACAGACAAAGCATACCGTACATAGAGAAGGAAAGGAGAATGTCGTGTTACAATCATAGCTAGGGTGTAGAGAAAGATCAACTTAATGTAAGGTAAGTCCATTCAAAAGCCTGATGGTGCAGGGAAGAAGCTGTTCTTGAGTCGGTCACAAAACAACCATTCCACAGAGGGTCTTAAACATGCAAAAGCATGGACTGTTTTTAGAGGAAACCATCCCAACATAATTCATTGAAAAGGGCAATTGGTTGATTCCTGTCAGCAGCTTTCATACCTTTATAAGCATTCCATCAGTCTGCAGTCTCTTGGATGGGAAGAACATATGACTGTTTATGGGGTGACTGTATTGTTTCAATTGCGGTGTTGCTAATTTTATTGAAGTTTACCCCCTACCTTCCCAATTCAACTGAGAGGAAAAGCAGATGGGCGAGGCAGGATTCAGCCATTTCAATGTTATGTTAACTTTAGTTTTTCTTACAGCCACATTTTTTAGCATTGTTGACCCCTTACACAAGGACATCAACTTACTTGACAGACAAAGGACAGATACTCACACTAAAATCTAATACAATTTATTGTTTATTAGTAATCTTCAATTCTTTGGGAAGTGCACAATTAACACATTACTCTAATATGGGAAGAGATTCTTCTATTCCGACCCGCTAATTTTTTGGCGGGTCGGTTTGGGAGATGCACCCGTGCACCGATTTGCGGGATTCGCGAATGCGTTCCCGATACACGCGCGTCTCCCACCACCGGATATCCGGCGTGGTCGGGACCACACAGGAAACTGGTGGGAACACCAGGTAAATCATTTTAATCTATTTTTAATGTGATTTGAATGTTATTATCAGGCCCAGGACTGAATTCTCCATTTCCGATAACATCTCCTAACCCGCCAGTACAAGTTCACTCTGACGGGGTTTAGGGTGGCTCCCCACGTTCAGGGAAGTAGCGGGAGGCCCCACTGGAGTGAAGGGGGGGGACAATCAGGGCCTCCCAGGGTGTCGGGCAGGGGGGGGGGTGCCCCCTGGGCATGCGCACCCTGGCAGTACCAGCCTATGTCCCCTAGGGGGCCTAGGGGACAATCAATGGGGGTGGGGGGTCCTGCTGCCACTCTGCATGGGGATTGGTCAGGACTGAAGGGAGGCCAATGAACGGGATGGGCTGGGGGGAAGTCTACTTCCCGTGGGGGTCTGCTGGGGTGGGGGTGGGGGGGATTGTCACTGCTGGGGAGGTGGGGGGGTCTGGAGATTGGGTGTGCTCTGGGACGGGAGGGGGGTCAGGATTGGTCTGGGAATGGTCATAGGGGCCGCAGTCAGGCCAGCGATCGAACTGGCCAGAAAACTGTAGGTTGACAGTTTGGGGTCACTGCGCATGCACAAAAATCTGGAACTGTCAGACTCTAGCGTGAATAGGCCCCGTCCCAAGCTTTTAATGATCATAGAAATCATAGAAACCCTACAGTACAGAAAGAGGCCATTCGGCCCATCGAGTCTGCACCGACCACAATCCCACCCAGGCCCCACCCCCATATCCCTACATATTTTACCCACTAATCCCTCTAACCTACGCATCTCAGGACACTAAGGAGCAATTTTATCATGGCCAATCAACCTAACCCGCACATCTTTGGACTGTGGGAGGAAACCGGAGCACCCGGAGGAAACCCACGCAGACACGAGGAGAATGTGCAAACTCCACACAGACAGTGACCCAAGCCGGGAATCGAACCCAGATCCCTGGAGCTGTGAAGCAGCAGTGCTAACCACTGTGCTACCGTGCCGCCCATGATTGTGACCTCTGCATTGCACAGAGTGTGGGAGATTCTTGCCTGAACTTCCACTGAAAAAGCAATTGTGATTTACACCAGTTTTCCCGCGAATTCAGCACTTCAAACTTATTTGGGAGAATCGCCCCCATTGTTTCCATTACATTGTAACCTGATGACTAGAATCTAGATGTTACCCATGCATGATTATCTGGCCAGGTTCACTCGGACGAATGGGAGTCTTCTCTGAGTTCCGAACTCAGAGTCCTCTCTTTGCGATGGTGGGTCTCGGGCCTGTGCTGCTGATGTTTCCAATATCCCCTTTTATATATTATCTCCGGGGTGTTCAATATTCTTTGTTCAAGACCCTCATGGTTGTGAGCTCTTTTGTCCAAGGCTCATGTAAATAGGAGACATCTGTTTCCATTGCTCTTTTATCAATCTTATTTTATGACCATTGCAGTACTAAGGTCACCAAGGTCAAGTGACTCTTAGCACCAGAGTGCTTGGTCAGCAGTCTAATTAGAATTCTTCCTTTCATAGCAAACTACCCAGATGTCTTTTGTGAAGTTAGCATAATCTCCCATCATGCTGTCAAGCTTCTACTGTTAGCCATGGGGCCACAGTTACCCATAAGGCCACAGCGCAGTCAGGCTGTGGTTGTCGACTAGGTTATTCTCTGATATCCATTTTGAATATGGGATTGCAGAAGTCACATTCCTGGAGGGTTCACAACTGTTCCAGACAATTTGGAATCGATCTGCTTTCTCAAACAGTTCCTGCACAGATTATTAAAGAAAGGTACACGTCACTTTCCTATCTGAGAGCAGAAGCAGGTGGGGGGGAAGTCGGACCATCTCAGCTGTGAAGAAACATAACTCTCATATCGCAGAAAACTAGCATATCGATTGGCCAGTGAGTACGAGGTGTAAACAGTGTGTTAATAGTCAGTTTAGGACACAAACGTTAAGGTAGATCAATAAATAACAAGAGCTAACACTTGAAAACAAAATAAATGTAAAATACTTTACACAAAATTGTTAAAATAAAGTAATTAAATAAATACCTAAAACACACAACTATGTACTAAGAAAGATAATAGCCTTTAGTTTTATTTCTGAGGGTTTTAGCATTTAATAAGCACAGTAAATAATAGCATACACTGGAATTATTCTAAACTAATTAAGACAGTAATAAATTGAATTAAGTAAATAACATAAGTAACAATAGCAGGACAGGTGTTACGTTGCAGCTGTGGAATGTGGGGATTCTGGACACCAAGGAGATCCAGGACAAACGCTTCTGCACAGAATATAAGCAGCGAGAGGAATTTAGGATCAGGATTATTGATCTGGGAGCTGAACTGCAGACACAGCATACCATTGGGGGAGGGGGGGGGGGGGGGGGGGGGTGGCGCTGGAGAAATATCCAGACACTTTTTTCCAGAAGATGTGGTGAAGGAGAGAGAGTGTGCGAGGGGGAGACAGTGTAGTGGTGTGAAAAGTGATTGACATTACTTCCTTGGTTGTGATGGCCAGAGGATTTGAGATACGGTGTAAGGTTTTGTATTCCCTGCTGGCAGTGTTACATGTAAATTACAGCACAGTAACAGGCCATTTGGCCCACCTCATCCATGCTGTTGTTTATCTGCCACACAAGCCTCCTCCACTCTTCATGGTCAGACTATCAGGTTAACCTTCAGCTTCTTTCTTCCTCTTGGGTTATCAACTTCCTTGAATGTATTTATACTGGAACCACAGAATGTTTACAGCACAGGAGGCCATTCAGCACTTTGGGCGGGATTCTCTGGCCTCCCAGCAGTTTGTTTAGTGGCAGGAGGCAGCGTGCCTTTGGCCAGCGGCGAGATCGCCTGGTCCTGCCACTATCAATGGGATTTCTCATTGATTCTACCCCACACTGCCAGGAAACTCACGGCGGGGGCACACCATCGGCGCTACCCGAAGATCTCGATGGCATGAAGAGCCGGAAGATTTCGGCCATTGTCTTTGTGGGCATCACGATGGCACAGTGGTTAGCACTGCTGCCTCACAGTGCCAGGGACCCAGGTTCGATTCCCAGCTTGGGTTACTGTCTGTGTGCTTTCCTCTGGATGCTCCAGTTTCCTCCCACAATCTGAAAGATGTGCTGGTTAGGTGCAATGACCCAAACAGGTGCCGGAATGTGGTGACTAGGGGAGTTTCACAGTAACTTCATTGCAGTGTTAATGTGAGCCTTACTTGTGACTAATAAATAAACTTTAATTGCTAGGTCTCTGCAACAGTAACTAAGCTAGTGCCACTTGTCGACCTTTTCCCTGTAGCACAGTAAAATCTTTTCTCTGCAGATAATTTAAACCAATTACACATCTCCTAAACATCTTACAGTAGTCACAAATATTCCTTAGTGTCACTGCTTCTAGGTCAAAAGTCATTACATAATGCTATTCTGAAGTGCTTAAAAGATAAATGCAAATTGTTTTACCAATGCAAACCAAAACGTCAAATCACTTTATAATGGTGCTAAAGTTTCCAATTTGACTAACTTGAAAGGTAACATTTCCATGTTGGATTATGTAGAGCATGTTCTGATTTAGAGATAAGGATTGGAATATCAAATTGTGTTTGGATTAAAGGATTCTACTTAGTCCTTAGTATACATGGAACAAAAACAAATGAAAAACTGAAGATTCAGAAAATCACAACTGTAATAAACTTTTCTGAGTTGAAGAGGAAGACATGAAGGAAAGTTCAAAGTTTATTTATTAGTGTCGCAAGTAGGCTTACATTAACACTGCAATGAAGTTACTGTGAAATCCCCTAGTCGCCACACTCCGTCGCCTGTTCGGTTACACTGAGGGAGAATTTAGCATGGCCAATGCACCTAACCAGAAGGAAAAAGCATATTTGAGGACAAAGATGTTTACCTGATGTCATGGCAAGTCTTTTAAGGATTAGATGAAGTATGAGTATGGTCAGGGGCAGTGGGTTAAGGGTATAAAGCGGGTCGGTTAAAGGTGGAGTTGAATTGGAAAGGAAATGATAGTGCCCAAATAAGATAGTTAGTCTGATATAAGAGAGGAGTTAACATGAATGTGAATTGCTTCCCTTCAATGTGGTGTCACTATACTCAAGACAACCTTCATTCAAGGCAATAATTGGGTACACTTAGCTGCATTGAATTCATCTGAATATACTCATGTATTTCAAATCTATTTTTCTTCATTCGATATGCAGCCCCAAGATCATAGCCGCACACTTTATTTCAAATTTCTACTCTATGCTGTGTGGCTGTGTGTGGTCTGAGTACAGATGTGGGCTGGATGTGGAGTTCTAATTATTATCAACAGGATGTTTAATAATTCTGTGGCTAACCATTTGTTATTAGTTAATGTTTTTCTTCTGTACAGCACTATACAATCAGTCAGTTGTCAGTTCGGTCAATATTTCCTCAGGGAAACATGTGGAATAGTCCATTAATTTTCACATATTATCTGAAGTTGGTGTTTATTATTCAATAGCCCCAAAGTTCTGAGGCTCCACTTGTTGTACAGACCCTCAGTAACACCAAGCAGGACGTATAAAATCGGGCCTTTATGGGGGATGAAGTTTATTTTTCTGTCATGAATATTTCATGAGTGAGGAAAAATAGAATTATTACATCTGCAATAAATAACAAAGCACTGTTGTGTGCACAGAGCCTTTGTAGAGTCTTTAGATTGCCTTCTCATATGTAAGGAGATAGGAAATGTATTTAATATTAAAGAGTGAAGTTTAAATTGGAGTATAGAATGTCCATTATCTATCCCTCACTGCCACCCTAAAACTCCACCACTCCTCAAGTAGATAATGGAACTTGTTTATCTGCAACAATAGCTTATCGAGGAGGGGCCACTTCACTCAGCTATCCAGAAGGCTAGCATGTAGTTCAGAATACCACCAACAGCCCAAAAGCAAAGGGTTCAATCCCTGTTCTGGCTGAGTTGACTTTGGACCTGTCTCCTCACCCTGCCCAACAGTCAAATCACATCATAAACTTTACTTTGGCAGCTCTTGAATAATGAAGGGTGATACCTAGCGAAAGAGAAGAATAGGGTATCACAGTGGCTAACGTGTAGAAAAATACATTCAAAAGACACAGCCAATATTATTACCTGTTACTTGGGGCAATCTGGAATCAAAGATCACAGGTATAGGTTGAGAGGAAGTAGATTTAAAACTGAGATGAGGAGGGACTACTTCTCGCAGAGGGTGGTGAATTTGTGGAACTCGCTGCCCCATAGCGCGGTGGAGTCTGAATCATTGAATGGTTTCAAGAAGAAGATAGATATATTTCTAATAAAAAAAGGGATAAAGGGATATGGGGAACAGGTGGGGAGGTGGATTTGAGACCAGGGAGAGATCAGCCATGATCTGATTGAATGGTAGAACAGGCTGGAAGGGCTGAATTTGTGTACCTCTACTCCTAATTCCTTTGTTCCTAAGTTGTTCCATAATTGAGATGTGAACCTAACTGGAATTGGCTGAGAAACTGAGCTGGGGTTTTCAAGCTTTGATTAATTAAACTGAAATTTAAACTTCTTTTCATTTAAAACAAGAGACTCTCTGGACAATGAGATTATTTTTAAAAAATTGTAGGTCAGTGTTACTCTAGGAGTGAAGTGAAGAGCTATAATTAGCGACATTAATGGTACTTAAAGGGAAGTTGTGTATCCTCGCACAGGCTTTGTAAGAGGGAAAGTTAATTGATCTCTGATATGTATTACTTTATTGTAATTGAGATGAAAGCAGTTTCAGATTTTTAAATATACGTACTTACTTGTGCAGATTTTTAATTTCGACGGTGGTTGTTTATGTGCAAGGTCAGATACCAAATGGTGAGAAGCTGGATTTTAAATGGCCTCTGATACAAAAGTGACCGACTGTGATTTGGATTATTCATGATTTTGTTGAACGTTAGAGACGTAAGTACATCCTCTCAAAGGATCAAACTACTTCCCAGGATAGCAAATTAGAGAAAAGATTGAGAGTGTTTAAATTGTTTCCCAATAATGTCCAGGCTAATTTGGATCAACAGGCAAAAAAATCATGTGTGGCGTTTGTGGAACTCTACAAAGCCTGGGAAATAAAACAACTCGCTTCCTCAAATATGCTTCTTTAAATACACGTCCATAAATCACTCCACTGCCAGGTCCCCAGAACCATCTTTTATTTTTAGAACAGTCAGTAATAATGACGAAAACTGGCATAGATGTGGAAAACCGCTATTGCCATTGATTTTAACGTGGATCCGAGATACCTTCTGTTCTCGGCGAGGATAACACTGGAGCATCGCAAAAGTTTCAGGAAAATGTGAGGTGCAATATTCATGGCGTCAGTCACTTTCTCCATAATTTCCTCGTTTGCACTGCTCAAAGGTTCCTGTGTTGTAGATGTGCTATTATAATGACACAAGTCCCCAGGAAAATCTAAATCTTTCACTTTCTTTCTTGTCCAATACTACTTCACATAAGCAAACACAAAATATGGCGGATCCTGGAATCTGAAACAAAAAGAGAAATAAAAACAGAAGAATGCTGGAAAATCTCAGCAGGTCTAATAACATCTGTGGAGAGTAGAGCTAACATTTTGAGTCTAGATGACCTTTTGTCAGAGCTCTGATGAAGAGTCATCGAGACTCAGAACTTTGGCTCTATTCTCTCTCCACAGATGCTGTCAGGTCTGCTGAGATTTTCCAGCATTTTTCTGTTTTTATTTCATATAGGCTTGTTTAAATTGGACAAGATCAAGTCCAGTTTATGGACAACTTAGATCTGCAACTTTCTCCAACTTTGTACCCTCTGACCTGCAATGATGAGGATTGCCACTGAAACAGGACTGATAGATTTGATTTGATTTGATTTATTATTGTCACATGTGTTTCTTGCATGCTATACAGTCAAAGCATACCGTTCATAGAGTGGATAGAGGAGAAGGAAAGGAGAGGATGCAGAATGTAGTGTTACAGTCATAACAAGGGTATAGAGAAAGATCAACTTAATATAAGATAGGTCTATTCAAAAGTCTGATGGCAGCAGGGAAGAAGCTGTTCTTGAGTCAGTAGCTGACCTCAGACTTTTGAATCTTTTTCCCGATGGAAGAAGGTGGAAGAGAGTATGTCCAGAGTGCATGGGGTCCTCCATAATGCAGGCTGCTTTTCCGAGGGCAGGGGGAAGTGTAGACGGAGTCAATGGATGGGAGGCTGGTTGGCGTGATAGACTGGGTTGCGTTCACAAACCTTTGTAGTTCCTTGCAGTCTTGGTCAGAGCAGGAGTCATACCAAGTTGTGATACCTCCAGAAAGGATACTTTCGATGATGCACTTGTAAAGGTTGGTGAGAGTTATAGAGTTGTAGCGGACATGCTGAATTTCCTTAGATCTCATGAGAAAGTAAAGGCTTTGGTGGGCTTTCTTAACTATAGCATGGCATGGAGGGACCAGGACAGGTTGTTGGTGATCCTGACACCAAGAAATTTGAAGCTCTTGACCATTTCTACTTTGCTCCCGTTGATGTAGACAGGGGCATGTCCTCCACTACGCTTCCTGAAGTTGATGACTATCTCCTTCATTTTACTGACATCGAGGGACAGATTATTGTTGCCGCACCAGTTCACCAAATTCTCTATCTCCTTCCTGTACTCCGTCTCATCATTGTTTCAGATCCGACCCACTACGGTGGTGTCATCAGCAAACTGAAAATTGAGTTGGAGGGGAATTTGGCCAAACAGTCATAGGTGTATAAGGAGTATAGTAAGAAGCTGAGGACACAGCCTTGTGGGGCACCGGTATTGATCCAGGTTGATACCAGAGATGAGGGGTGTTGATTATGAGGAGAGACTGAGCAGATTGGGTTTGTACTCGTTGGAATTTAGAAGGCTGAGGGGGGATCTTATCGAGACCTATAAGATAATGAAGGGGCTGAATAGGGTAGAGGTGGAGAGATTCTTTCCACTTAGAAAGGAAGCTAGAACTAGAGGGCACAGCCTCAAAATAAAGGGGGGTCAAATAAACCAGGTGCTCCGGTTTCCTCCCACAGTCCAAAGATGTGCGGGTTAGGTTGATTGGCCATGCTAAAAAAATTGCCCCTTAGTGTCCTGAGATGCGTAGGTTAGAGGGATTAGTGGGTAAAATATGTAGGGATATGGGGGTAGGGCCTGGGTGGGATTGTGGTCGGTGCAGACTCGATGGGCCGAATGGCCTCTTTCTGTGCTGTAGGGTTTCTATGATTCTATGATTCTATGGGGGGGTCAGTTTAGGACAGAGTTGAAGAGGAACTTCTTCTCTCAGAGGGTGGTGAATCTCTGGAATTCTCTGCCCACTGAAATGGTGGAGGCTACCTCGTTGAATATGTTTAAATCACAGATAGATGGATTCCTGATCGGTAAGGGAATTAGGGGTTATGGGAATCAGTCGGGTAAGTGGAACTGATCCACTTCAGATCAGCCATGATCTTATTGAATGGCGGGGCAGGCTCGAGGGGCTAGATGGCCTACTCCTGCTCCTATTTCTTATGTTCTTATGTTCTTATGTTGAGGATAATTGTGGTGGAGGTGTCGTTGCCTATCCTTACTGATTGCGGTCTGTGAGTTGGGAAGTCTAGGATCCAGTCATAGAAGGAGGAGCTGAGCCCCAGGCCACGGAGTTTGGAGATGAGTTTTGTCGGAATAATGGTGTTGAAGGCTGCGCTGTAGTCAATAAATAGAAGTCTGGCATAGGTGTCCTTGTTATCTGGGTGTTCCAGGGTTGAGTTTAGGGCAGAGAGATGGTGCCTGCTTTGGACCTGTTGCGGCGATAGGTGAACTGTAGTGGATCCAGGTGTCTGGGAGGCTGGAGTTGATCTATGCCATGACCATTTCCAAGATGTTTACTAAGCAAGATTACTGGAGCCCTGTTGCAACATTCTCAGCTCCAACATTCCTCTCTAGGCGGCAGAGATTTCAACCAAGTCCTAACCTCGCAAATTTCCTTTGTCAAATGTCTTGGATTAGCTCCTTCCCTTACCAAAATTTTAAAAGCCTATTGTTTGCGGTTGTGATTTTGGTCAACTCTTCAGCTCTTCACAAATTTGGTGCATCTGCTCTCCTCTACCTAAAGCACCTTTGGATATTTTAGTTAGTTGAAACTGTGCCAGCCTTAACTCAGTTGGTAACATCCTCACCTCTGAGTCACACGATTCTGGGTTTAAGCCTCACTCCAGGGTTTGAGCATTAAGAGCAAGGCTCCTCACCTTTCACACCGCCAACCCTTTCTTTCACTCAACCACCTTGGCTTTTGCCAACACCAGGCACCACAATCACCATATTCCCCCAATAGCTGCTATGCTCCTCACACTCCAGCTCCCACTCAAATCCCACACCTGCCACACTTCATCATCATCTTAAATGTCAACACTCCCACCTACACTCTCCCTCTCTGTGTCGTTGCAGGACAAACTCAACCACAACAGATGCCAGTGGGCGCAGCCAGCTGGAATCATGCCCCAGCTGAGAACCCTCACATGTTTTGAGGAGCGAGCCCTCGATCTGGCCGGGGAGGAGGAAGAACGTGCCTGCGCTGCTGGTGAAGTGGGGGCAGCAGAGAAACCTGAGAATCCTCAACACATATATTGTCATTGCTCAAGTCTCAAGTGAGTAATCAATGTTCCCTCCGTATCCGCTGTAATGCTCTGATGCCATATCCCTTCTCTTGCAGGTCAACCAGCGGAACTGGCCAGACCATCCTCATGACCCCTGGACCCATCAGACTCCAGCAGCTCCAATCCCACCATTTAAACATACATAGAATCATAGAATCACTATTGTGCAGAAGGAGGCCATTGAGCCTGCACTGATAACAATCCCACCCAGGCTTTACTCCCGTAACCCCACGTATTTACCCTGCTAATCCCCCCTGACACTAATTTAGAATAATAACCTGACCAATTTAGCATGGTCTATCAACCTAACCCACACATCTTTGGAGATCGGAGCACTTAGAGGGAGCCCTCGCAGTTATGGGGAGAATGTGCGAACTCCACGCAGTCTAGGACAAGAGGTCATAGTTGTAAAGTAAGAGGGGGGAGCTTCATGACAGAGATAAGGAGAAGCTACTTCTCACAGAGGGTTGTGAATCTATGGAACTCACTGCTTCAGAGTGCGGCGGATGCCGAATCAATGGATTCAAGAAAGAGATAGATAAATATTTGATCAAAAGTGGAATAAAGGGCAATGGGGAAAAGGCAGGACAGTGGAGTTAGGATGAGATGGAGATCAGCCATGATCATATAGAGTGGCAGAGCAGGCTCGAAGGGCTGAATTGCCTACTCTCGCTCCTAATTCCTCTGAGCCCTTGCATAAAGGGCATCTTTAACCTCCCCAATACAATTCTGTGTGGCCGACTGGGAGATACTGCACAAGTCACCTGTGCTGCCCTGGAATGAGCCACTTGCATAAAAACGCAGAGCAACTTTGGGTTTAATGGCCGCAGGCAGTGGGTTTTCCCCCCCATTCCATGTGGTGCCAGCTCTTGCAGGATCTGGCAGAGGTGGTCCACTATCCCCAGGACTGACACAGCCTTCTACAGCACTGCATCCCTGACATCTGCAGATATGATGACCAAGGTTGGAATACCCTTGGTTGGTACCTACGCATCTGTGTTGCTGCTGCTCCTATAACAGCGACAGGCCCAACCTCTCCGTACTCCGCAAGGCATTGGTCCTGACCAGGTGCTGAGGCTAGTTGGTGTCTCTGGCTCTGCTGTGTGTCAATAAGTAGGATAGTCACCTCAACAGGCTCCATGATCCTGCAGACCATGCACTGTAAAGAAGAGAAACCCACAATGAGCTCTGAGGGTTCGCAAGAGAGTCCCAATTCCCCTCTCTTCGTTCCTCTGGGCTTACTACCCAGTCGCAGCACACTCAGTAGCTGCCTCAATGCCATGCCTCACACTCTCCACTCGGACACTATAGACACATCTCCACATCAGTCCCTGTAAACCCCAGCAGGATGCAGCGCGCAAACCCACCGGTGTCTCAGTGACACCCAAACGCCCACATTGCCCCAGCCCCCAAGCTCCAACAACTCCTCCAAAGAAACCTGGCGTCATGTTAGAGAGCAGTCGAGTGGCTGTATGTGACCAGTGTTTGCATCCTGACAGGGACCTCGCCGATGCACCCCGTCAAGACTTCGATTGGGCTGCGCAATGTTAGACATCACCATCATGCCTTGCATAGGGGTACATGTCAGTGTTATCTGTGCAATGTTGCAGCTTTTCTGGGAATGTCAGTTCAATGCCTGGGACATCAGCTTGCAAAGGGTATAAAGGTGGCCTCAACTAAATGGCTGTGCTGTTGGCTGCACATCATTTAGAAACATAGAAACGAGAAGCAGGAGTAGGCCAGTCGGCCCTTCGAGACTGCTCCACCATTCATTTTGATCATGGCTGATCATCGAATTCAATATCCTGATCCTGCCTTCCCCCCCATATCATTTGATCCCTTTAGCCTCAAGAGCTATATCTATAGAAACATAGTATAGCATTTAATAAATAAACATTTAATAGCATAATCACTAGTAAGGGGAGGCTGGGGTGGCTGTTCAGCCAGGTGTCTGCCTCTTGTGGCAGATGAGGCACGGCTGAATCAGGAGGTCAGCATTTAGCATGTCCAGCCCATTCCCAGAGGGCACCCTGTTTCTCCCAGGTCACAAGAGGTGCCGAGTTGAGCCGCCTTCCATGATGCATTGGGATGTACCATTACACAAAGCACTCCTAACAATTGATTCTGGGGTGCCGGGCAGCCTCTCCCCTTTGTCCTCAGACCGCTGACAGAGTGTGGGTTCCAATGACATTGCAGTCATCCTCCCCCGAGTGCGAGGTCCTTCAGGCCTAGTTCCGTTGCTGGGATGTGCCTTTGCACTTGGGTGTTGAAAGAACGTGTGGAGAGTCCACTTCAACTTCTCGCTGTTAATATTTCCTTTTGAATGATTGCAAAAGTAAAGCAGTTTACCTGATTTATCTGCTAATACATCATTTGTCTGTGAATAACTAAAGCAAGATTTAGCCCAAGGGGATAAGGTTACTTGGACACAAGTATTATTTGTCAGGCTTGAAGAGGTCTTCCAGGAGAGATCCTTCAATTCCACTGACTCCTTCAACTGGCGACTGCTCCAATTGACACAAAAAAAAAATTATTGTGGAAACCTCCAAGTAACAAGATGTGGTTCTGTGCTGGAGGTTGCTGATCCAGACCAGGGTGTAGTGAGCAGGTATATGTGAACAATCAGTCATCCCTTTTACACATAAAAACCAAGTGGGTAGTGGAATAGAATTATTTCACTCTTCTCTTCCCTGTTGCAGTTGCCCAGAGGTGAATGCAATAAAGTTACTGGCTCACTTTAACACAGCTTCAGGTTTTTTTGATACAGTTGTGGAAGTAGTTATCAATGCAATCCTCGCACCCTGGAGGAAAGAACTTAAAGCATAAAAATTGTGGCCACAAAATCTTGACGGTTGCTTACGGCACCATTTTAAATGACAAGTTTTGTCTTGTAGGTCCTCATGTCTGAGCTAGTCTGACTAAACAATAGTTTCTGAAGACATTGCTCTGCTGCAAATTCTGGTGCACTGGACATTAACCCAATGAATTGTATAGCACTATTCCAGGCAAGGGGTCCAAAAGGCTTATTTACACCTCTGATTGTCTGTTTCATATGTTGCTGATCTTCCTTAGCCAAGATGCATTAGGCATTCTTCTGTGTTGGCAGACCAATATTATCGGGAGACTCGCATTCCAACCATTATCTTGCAATTCTGTCTTTGTCTATATATGCGTGTTTGTGAAACCTATCTCTCCACTCACCTGATGAAAGAGCAGTGCTCCAAAAGCTCGTGATTCCAAATAAACCTGTTGGACTTTAACCTGGAGTTGTGAGACTTCTTACTGTTCCCACCCCAGTCCAACACCAGCATCTCCACTTCATGACTAAAAAATACGAACAGCAGGAACGCACCACACCTGTAATACAGAAACTCGGAATTAAAGTTCATCCCCTAGATAACTACCAATTCTGACAACATTGACTGAAAGGGTGAATGGTAGTACTCTGGATTAGACTGTTGCATTTCCCGCCTTATCACCAGCATATATGCCAATTGTGATCTTAATACTATGAAGTTGATAGCGAAAGGTTTATCAGCTTACTGAATATTAACGTTAACGTTCAACTATCACACCAGTGGATATGTAGATGCCTCAAAAATAAGCTTAATGGCAATTTTCTCAGAAGACCTATTTAACATCTTTGTGCTGTCTGATTGTGGAGGAAGCAATGCCCCACCATTCCCACCTTCCTCTTCTATAATATTCATAGAATCCCTACAGTGCAGAAGGAGACCAATTGGCCCATCAAACCTGCACCGACAACAATCTCACCCAGGCCCAATCCCTTCAGCCACACATACGTACCCTGCTACCCCTGATGTACCTACCACACATGCCTACCCCTGACACTGAGGGACAATTTAGCATGGCCAACCAATCTAACCCGCACATCTTTGGACTGTGAGAGGAAATTGGAGCATCCGGAGGAAATCCACGCAAACACGGGGAGAACATGCAAATTCCACCCAAGGCCAGAATTGAACCCTGGTCTCTAACACTATGAGGCAGCAGTGCTAACCACTGTGCCACCATGCCGTCCATTGATTGGTGCCCTGTATTGATGGTTCTAATGAACAAATGGTTCTAAGGAACTAACGGATATTGGGCTCCGATCCACTAACCAGAAGGTGAATAACTAGCCAGTACTGCAAATGCATTTTGAATCTCCTGTTATATTTAACAACCCTGAGGTTGTATTTTGTTTAGAACCTGAGAATCATATGGGAATAAAGTTATTCAATCCGTTCTGTCTGTGCTGGTTCTTTCAAAGCACAATCTAATTAATGCCTTTGCTCTGTCTGGCTCTGCAGATGTCTCCTTTTCAAGTATTCACCCTTTCGAAAGTTACTACTGATTTTGCTTCCTCCCATCACACTCTATCAGTGTGTTTTATCTTGATAATTCTTATTCTTCACATTCATGCTTGGGACTGATTTGGAACAGCTCACTTGCCGCAGTCTCTTTTAATTAAATTATTTGCCTTATTAATTTCATTTCATGCTACAATTTAATTTGTAGGAAATATGTAACAAGCACTTGTACTAGTCTCCTGTGATATGACAGTGCCAAGTAAAACTAAGAAGAAATGGTAATTTTTATTTAGAAAAATCCAATCAGATTAAATAACTTCCCACCATTACCTTTTCCCAATTGGTTTAGTGGTGCTGTGGATTCACAAGAATGGGAAATCTGCACCGTAAGCATAATAGGGGAGTAAGTACTGGATAATCCCTTTTTTGGAGAAAATTGGAAAGGCTGTGGAAGCAAGATGGTACAGAGTTGTTGCAGCTTTAGCCAACAATCACAGTGGATGGAATTTAATGCCCTCTTCCAATGAGTTCAAAGCAGAAAGCTAAGGCAACATGTCTGTCTTTTCAGTAATATTCCAAGCCTACGCTTTCCAGTGACTGTTTGCGATTACTTTCAAATTTGGTTATTTTTTTTAACACTGGACTACCCTTTATCATTATTTAGCAGGAATGCAAGGCAACAAGGAGTGAGCTGATGGGTGAATGGGAATTTAACAGGGCATTGGTGAGACCTCCACTGGGATTTTCCGGCCACCCCCACCCCAAGACCGGAAAATCCCGCCCGAGGTCAAAGGACCTTTGCATGGTCCTGTTTCACCCACTATGATTCTCGTGGTGGGCGAGATGGTAACATTCCACCCCACATCTTGAATACTGTGTTCAAGTCTAGCAGTTTTGGTCTCTTTATTTCAGGAAGGATATAAATGTGTTGGAGGCGATTCAGAGGAGGTTCACTTGACTGATACCTGGAATGGGTTGTTCTATGTGGATAGGTTGGACAGACTGGGCTTGATTCCACTACAGGTTAGAAGAGTGAGGGGTGACTTGACAGAAGTGTACAAGATCTAGGGGAATAGCAGGGTAAATATGTGGGGTTACGGGGATAGAGGTTGAATGGGATTGTTGCCGGTGCAGGCTCGATGGGCCAAATGACCTCCATCTGCACTGTAGGGATTCTATGAGGATTCTATGACAAGGTGAAAAGGATGTTTCCTCTTGTGGGTCCAGAATGAGAGTTTTAAAATTAGGGGTGAGGAAAGTGTATTTTAGTTTCAGAGGGTTGTGCGACCTTGGAACTCTTTGCCTCAGGAGACAGTGAAATGGGGGGGTCACTGAATATTCTTAAGGTGGAGGTAGATAGATTCTTGTTAGGCAAGAGAATCAAAGGTTATGAGGGGTAAATGGGAATGTGACTTGAAACACGAACAGAGCAACCAAGATCTTATTGAATGCCGGAACAGGCTCTCGAGGCCAAATGGCCTACTTCTGCTCCTATTTCATATATACATTAGTACTTGAACCTGAGCTTCAATTTATGGATGATGCAGAAGGCTACAGAAGGTGTGGTTGAAGATTTCAGTCGCAGATGAGCTGAGATAGTGGTGGAAGCAGGTAGTGTTAACTTAATTTAACCTCTTCATCCCTTGAAGGATATTAGGCTGCAATGGATTTATGCCACCTTCTCTATCTTTAGACACATTTTGTACTTTGTTCATGAGAGCCCTACCTCTCTCAGTTCAGCCATCATAGTTCTACGCCAGGTTGTCTTTGACCTGTCTTTCTCTCTGCACCCAGGTGCATTTCTTTGATAATCGGAACTGACTTTGATGTTTCATTGTTTGTGTGTGTTTCATGGTGCGTACATTTCAGGCTCCTATTCTGATGTTAGCTTTGGGACCAAGTAGATTCACTTTCGTACTTCTGACTTCCCTAGTAGGACTTTGGTCAGAGGTGGTCATGCTGTCAGGTGCCTGGCTAGAATCTCCTGTAGGATCCTTGTGAGATGCTGTTTTGCTCTTTTAGGTTCTGTAATGTGATGTTAATTTTACAGAGTGAGGTAGTTGGCCCCATGCCCAGCTGGAGGACAAGTTTGGTGTCCTTTGTCAGATCTTTCACCTAAGACCTGTCTGACTTGATGAGACCTACCAGGAGCCCAAGCTCCCACTGGCATAGCTCTCAGGATGACTCAGGCACTCAAGTCTCCCCACCACATCAAGAGGAGGAAGTGGTGTTATGTGGGTGGAAATGCAGAGGTCTTTGTGATTTTGAAGCTTAGCTCGAGGTGGATCAGAATCTTAAGAATGACTGAGTGAGAATGTGGATAGGAGGAGTATGGAGTTGCTAGTATATTATACGGTTTGTGGTGGGAATGGATGAGAATGGCTTTGATCTCAGTGGAGAACGTTACACCCTGTTCAAAATCTCAGACAGGCAGTTAGGTGAAAGAGACAGTAGAGGAATTGAGAGAGATGGTGAAAAAGTAGAACTGGATATCCTATCATAAGTCTACCACAGAAGAGAGCTGTCAGAGGATGATGGTGTGATCAACTGTTAAAGAATGTTAACCTACCATGGTCATAGGGAAATGCATTTGAGATTTTGGTTTATGCTATTTTGCAGCTCTATGATGGATCCAAACAGAGCTGTTAGAACAAAGAGCATCACACAGCTCAGCAATCCAACAACCAACGCATCAGATCTAAACTCTGCAGTCCTGCCACATCCAGCTGTAAATGGTGGTGAATAATGAAACAACTCACTGGGGGAGGAGGCTGAGGATGGGCATAATTATCTTTTACACTGATGTCCTGGGCTCCCCCATCAGTGAGGAAGGGATATGACTGAAGTATTCGCAACAATCTTTGCGAATGGATGTACCTGAGAAGAAAGTAGCTCTACAGAAACTGCCAGCAGAGTGGCAGGACACTGGAGTAACGGGCCAAAAACAACTCCCAGTAGCTAAAGAACAGGAAGTTCTAGAAACCAGGGAATTAAAAGAGAAGTACGAGGAAGATTTAAATCAACGGGACAAAGAATTGAAATCTGAACAAGTTACTGTTCACTGAAATGAAAGAAAGGGGCAGAGAGAGGCTGCCAGTTAACACAGAATTGAAAGGTGCAAACCCTGGAGAAATTGGCTGGCAAGAAAAACCAGACTTCTGAAATAATCCTAAGGTTGGTGACACCTTAATGCAGCCAATGAAGCAACGGTGTGTGCTGTTGGTGTGGCTGGGTACCTGAGAGATTGTGTGGAAGCTTGAATACACATCGCAATCCAAGGCAGAGGAATAGTGAAAGGAGAGATTGAAGGCATTATTTGGGAGAAGATTGTAAGGTATGTTTTTGAGAGTGGATTTTGGAACACTCATGTGGACGTTAGAGTACTAGTAAGATCAGTTGGCTCGCAGTGTGATAAGTATCTGGGGGGGGGTTTGATGAGAAATGGACCAAAGTTATATTTGGCATCTGTCACTTGGTTTCAGAGTGTGGTGTGTCTGGTCACAGTTTGCCTGTTGGTTTATAGGGACTGTGTACTTACTGAGAACATTAGAGTATAACATATGTTGTGTAACTTGTGTTATCTTACAATTCTGTAGATATCTGTGAAGATGTAGGTGGGGTGAAGGAGTATTGTATTATGGTCAATCTTTTCATGTTTAATAGATGCTTTATTCTTTTGTTAAAAGTTAATTGGAAATCCTGTGACTCTCTATGTTCATCCACATCTCTAAACAATAAATAGAAGTTATGCTCAGTAGAGCTAAGGTTTCATTTTGGGACCTGACTGTCCAGTAATAACATCAGCTGGGATAATGACATAAGCCCCTGTGGCTGGGATGTCATGGGGACTGTTGTGACCTGTGTATGTGGAGTATTTATCCTTAATTTCATTGACTGGTCAAATATACGTTGGTTTTTTTTAAAGGGCTTTTAAAGACACCAAATTATGATCACTGCCACAGGTCAACTGTCATGTCTGGATTTATAACTTGATCAGTTTCTGTAAGTTGCTGAATGTGAATTACGAATAGGACATGCCAAGGCAAACATTCTTTGAAATTACCTCAAAGGTGAACTGGCTCTCAATATTTGCATTTCTATAAAGCCACTTTTCAAGCAGAGACAGAAAGTCAATTGGAAAAATGGCTCTATAGATGTTGTTGATACGTTCTCCTGAACTCATCGCAGGGACGAATGGTCCATTCAGTAGTGATGGTTGGGACATTAAAATAAAACTAAACATCTAGGCCATAAAGCAATGGCTAAAGTCTGTCTAGACATGCGATAATCAGTTAGTTGCTGTGGAATGCTCAAATCATTGTAGAGAGTGATCATGTGAGCAGAACGCCAATTTTGAAATGCCTTTTATTACAATACTGTGGTTGCTTTTGGCAATCTGAAAAAGACATCTGCAAATGGGAATAGCGACACCATCTCTCAGCAGTTCTCAAGTTCGGAACCCTATCTCTGTTACAGTTTGGAGCATATCACATAAATTGAGAATTATAATCAAAAGCAACTCTACCTGCTTATATCATACTGGAGTCAACAGACAGAGAAGTTTGAAGGACACCTCAAAAAGCAGTGTTTCCAGGGGAATATTGGGGGCACTGTTTTTAAAATTGTTTCCATTATGAACAGTGGCAAAGGAATGAAACAGTGAATACAATTGTTTTTTGCCTTTTATCATTGAATCTTAATTTAATCAAAAGTTAACGTCTTACTACATCTCTTGGAATTTGGCTTGCTTATTTGCATGTGTACATTGTGAAGGTCAGGATGTGGGTTTAACTCTTTAAATATTTTTACCTGGTGGATTTTTAGCTCAACAAAAAGTGTTAACATTTGAAAGTCTGTTCTTTGCAATCAGCATGTAAGTGGTAAAGTACAGAAACTGAATTAATATCTTCATCCTCATGAATTACAAAAAGCCTGGTTGTAGTCACTCGAGGAGTGGGAAAGGAAGACCAAGTCCTGATATCTGTCCTCAGCCAGTGGTATAGGACAGGGGCCCAGGTCATACCTATTGAAAGTAAGGAGCAGGTGTTCATACCTGGGGTGGCATTTTCCCGTCCCGCCCGCCATGGAAAGCGTAGTGGGCGGGGACACGGACCATGCAAAGGCCCGTTGATCTCGGGCGGGATTTTCCGGTCTTGATTTGAGTGCAGCCGGAAAATCCCACCCTTAGTCACAAAGATTGAATATAGGAACATAAGCGCGACAGAAAGCCATTCAGTCTGATGAGCCTAATCCACCAATCAAATGGATTATGGCTGATTGTATACCTGTACTCCTTTTGTCCCTACTATTCCTGTATCTCTTGATTTCATTTTTATTCAGAAATCTTTCGATTTCTCTCTTGAACATGTTCAGTGATTGATCTTCCACAGCCCTCTGTGGTAAAGAATTCCAAAAACTCACCACCCACTGAGTGAAGAAATGCCCCTTCATCTCAGTCTTAAATAACCCACCCCTTATTCTGAGACTGTGCACCATAGTTGTCGACTCAAAAGCCAGGGGAAATATCCTACCCGCATCTACCCTCTCATGCCCTGCAGGAATTTTAAAAGTTCCAATAAGATCGCCCCTCATTCTTCAAAACTCTTGAATACAGACCCAGTTTCCTCAATCTCTCCTCATAAGACAATCCTGCCAACCCAGAGATTAGTCTGGTGAACCTCTGTTACATTCTCTCTTTGCAAATGTACCCTTCCTTAGATAAGGAGACCAAAATTGCCCATGATACTCCAGCTGCAGTCTCACAAAGGCTCTGTACAATTGCAGCAAACTTATCCTTGTTCCTTTACTCAAATCCCCTTGCAATAAAGGCCAACATACCATTTGCCTTCATTTTTACTTGCTGCACCTGAATGCTAACTTTTAGCCACTCATCAACAAGGACACCCAGATCTTTGTGGATATTAACATTTCCTAACTTCTGACCATTTAAGGAATACTCTGCTTTTTTGATTTTTTTTTACCAATATGGATAACTTCACACTTATTTACATCACATTCCATCTGCCATGTTCTGGCCATTTACTTAAACTATCCAAGCCCTCTTGAAGCCTCCTTGCATCCTTCTCAAAACTCACTTTCCCACCTAGTTTCACCATGATGGGATTTGAAACCTAGTCCCAGGACATTACCTGAGGTCTCAGTGATAATACTACGCTTGCATTCATATCCTCTTTTCCCTTTATCAGTTTCTTTATCCTCTTCTATTAAATTCTGAATTTCTCCCAATCCTTGGGCTTACTGCAATTTTTTGGCAATGCTATGAACCACTTCCTTTGATCCAATGCAATCTTTAACTTCTTATGTTAGCCACAGTTGATTTATCCTTCCTGTCAGCTTTTTGTGTCTTAGGGGAATGTATATCTGTTGTAGACCATATAATGCATCCTTAAATACTAGCCGTTGCCTGTCTACCCTCAAATTTTTAAATGTATTTTCTCAATCTTATTGCTAACTTGTCCCTCATACCTTTATAGTATGCAGTATGTATGTATATAGAATGAACTAGATCACTTTCAAACTTAATGTACAATCCTATTATATTAAGGTCACTATTTCCGAAAGGCTCATTTATAGCAAATTTATTAATTAGCCATAGCTCTTTACATAATACTAAGTCTAAAATAGCCTGATTCCCAGTTGGTTCTTCCAAGTACTACTCCAGAAACCCAACTTGTACATGCTCCAGGAATTCATTTCCTACAGTATTAGCGCTCATTAGGTTCCCCCAGTCAATATGTGAATTGAAGTCGCCCATAATTATTGTATTACCCATGTTACATGCAGCTCTATTTGCCTGATTTATACTATCCCCATCATTATCACCATAGTTTAGTTGCCTCTTCACAACTCACGCCAATGTTTTCAGCCCCTTGCTGTTTCTAAGATCCGGAAATTTCTTGATCCTTCGATCTGAGAACCTCTTTCAACAATTTACTGTTCCTTATTTACAGATTACCACACCTCCTTTTCCTTTTTTGCCTATCCTTCCTAAATGACCAATATCCTTGAATATTCACTTCCCTTTCTTAGTCACCCTGTAACCACATCTCAGAAATGGCAATTGAATCATACCCATTTACCTCTATTTGTGCCTTCAAATCAATTAACACACTGTGAATTCCGATAGAATGCCCTCAACTTTGTCTTTTTAAGATTATTCTGCATTCTGTTCCTATTTGGTGCTTGCCTTTGCTTTGTCTGCCTTATTTTGATTGCCACTTTTCTACTTCCTGTTACCAGTTTTGATTTCCTCCTCCATTGTCAGTCCAGTTTAAACCCTCCCCAACAGCACCAGCCAAGACACTGGACGATTCACTCCGGTGGAGCAGGGAAAAGAGATCTTTTTTAAGCTGGGAAAAGCTTGGGATTTTATATACAAGACTCTGCTGAGAGTACAGTGAAGTACATAAAGTAGTAATGTATCTATGTAGTGTTGGGGTTTTTGGTTGTCTATGCCTTGCATACCACTGGATAAGCTGAATAGCTGTCTTGAAGTTTTGGAAATAGGAACAAGATATATTCGGGATGTGAGAGCATCCATCATTAGCCAAACGCTTACCTTACAGCCTTTTGTACCTCGTTGAACTTGAGCCCTGTGGTTGCTTCAGTAAATAAACCTGGTCCAGAATTTTCCGGTCCTGCTATGGCATCCCTCAACGGGGATGCATTGACTTACGGCAGAACTGGAAGATCCTGATGGTGGGTGGGGCCAGAAAATCCTGGTCCTGGTTACATTTGGACTGTTCCCTCCTGATATTTTTATCAGCAATACCGTTAAGGCTCTGGAACTCCTTGTGAGGTGCAAAAATTAAAGAATGAAACCTAGTGAGACATGTCTGTGGTACAGCACAGGGCGAGTGGGCTGTTGGTACACATCAACTGTTCCCCATTTAATAAAGTTCATGCTGACAGGGGAAAGACTGTAAACCCTCCTTTGCAGAAAGCTGAACATACATTATAAAATTCAACCACTGCTACTTCTGAGCACATTTTTTATTGTCATGTAAAAAATTGGCAACAGTTAAGGTCTGCAGTATGTAACATGTTTTCTCAGGTGAGAAGCGATACACAGGAGAAGAGGGAGTAACAAGGAATGTATTTGTAAAGGCTGAGAGAAAAGAATAAGGAAAGATGTCTTTGAATATGCTTTTCATTAAGCAACTTACTCAACACGCTACCTTACCTACTTATACTTACATACTTATACTTATAGCTATATAAGACACTCGTCAGACCCCACTTGGAGTACTGTGCTCAGTTCTGGTCGCCTCACTATAGGAAGGATGTGGAAAAGATTGAAAGGGTGCAGAGGAGATTTACAAGGATGTTGCCTGGATTGAGTGGCATGCCTTATGAGGATAGGCTGAGGGAGCTCGGTCTTTTCTCCTTGGAGAGACGAAGGATGAGAGGAGACCTAATAGAGGTGTATAAGATGTTGAGAGGCATAGGTCGGGTGGACTCTCAGAGGCTTTTTCCCAGGGTGGAAATGTCTGCTACAAGAGGACACAGGTTTAGGGTGCTGGGGGGTAGGTACAGGGGAGATGTTAGGGGTAAGTTTTTCACACAGAGGGTGGTGGGCGAGTGGAATCGGCTGCCATCAGTGGTGGTGGAGGCGAACTCAATAGGGTCTTTTAAGAGACTCCTGGATGAGTACATGGAGCGTAATAGGATGGAGGGTTATAGGTAGGTCTAGAAGGTAGGGATGTGTTCGGCACAACTTGTGGGCCGAAGGGCCTGTTTGTGCTGTAGTTTTTCTATGTTTCTATGTTTCTTAACTTCTCGAGCTGAAGAAAGTTACATGAATGAGATCCCATCTTTGTTGATGCCTGTGGCTCATTTGCCCATTGTCCCAATCAAAGAAAGCTGTCTGGAGGTGGAAGCATCTAAAATTAACAAAATGAAAAACTGACATTAACCAAGTGCATACAGCTGATCTTGTAAAATAGGCAATCGCCATGCTGGAAATGGGACGGTGCTTACACAGGTAATGTCAGATATTTATTTAACCTTGTGACATATTTATGCATAAGGATAGTTTTAACGGTGCTCTGTGAATTAGTTCAAATGGACTTTCGCAGCTGTGAAAGCAATACCTTCAGGAAGAAGAAAATTCTCCTTAATTGCACATGTTGTCACAGGTGAGATATTTGGCGCGCAATTTCCCAGATGTGCAAAAGAACAGTTTGCATAATATTCACGGAAAGACTTTTCTATCAATTGTGCATGCTACTTAAGTACGATAGATTATTATAGCAACAGATGAGGAAAGAAGCACGTTTAGTTTGCATTCCCAAGGAGGCAAAAATGTAAGAAATGTCTGAGGAAAAGCAAGTCTTGTTGATTTTGGTCATTGATTAAAGGTGAAGGCATTACTCTTCCTTTATTTGATTGTACATGTATATAGAGTAAGGGACTATATTCAAAATGTTTCTGAAAATTCCAACCATTTGTATGTGCTTAATATCTTTTGAAGCACTGTATTTATCCATAATGTCTTGGAATAGCAGTACATGCTTTTACATAATTTACTCCCAAGAGAATGTATTGACTTTACTTTTACTGATGTGATTTTTTTTCCACTTCATTGTCCAAAAGTTTTAGTATCCAGGCCCAATTCTTACATTGGTCAGTATTCTTTGTAAACATGTAGATGTCCCAAACAGCCAGACTAGAGCTGTGTTATAAAACAGACACCCTATTCAGAAGGGGATGATAATATATGAGAAAGCAGAGGCTGTTGGAGACTGATTTGCTGGAATTTTACCGGCCCACCCGCCACAGGAATTGGAGCAGGCGAGGGGTGGACCACGGAAAGATCCACTGACCTCGGGCAGGGTTTTACAGTTTCAGGACAAGCGAGGCTGTAAAATCCCGCCCAATGTGCTTGACTTTCGCCGGAATTCTATCACCCCGCCTGCCACTGGAGCAGGCAAGTGGCAGACCACGGAAAGATCTGTTGACCTTGGGCGGAATTTTCTGGTCTCGGGTCGAGCGAGGCCATAAAATCCCGCCCCTTAAGTATAGACAACAATCATGATGTTTGGCACTTACAATTGATAATGAGTCGAACACTTCTTGCACATTTTATCCAT
Organism: Mustelus asterias; assembly: GCF_964213995.1. Classification (NCBI taxonomy): domain Eukaryota; kingdom Metazoa; phylum Chordata; class Chondrichthyes; order Carcharhiniformes; family Triakidae; genus Mustelus; species Mustelus asterias. Next base: position 58,052,103 of record NC_135821.1, on the reverse strand, counting down.
GAAGCATTATGGCTCTTGAATAAAGAATCGTAACGCATGGAGGATAATTTGATTTGCTAAGAATCCCAAAATTTCATCTAACTGAAAAAAGGAAAGTGTTTTGTGAAGACTGGGGAGTGTTAAGCTGAGCAACAAGACTCATCTCTGGGTCAGTGGAAAGCTGCGAGGAACCATGTGATTTCAGGAAAAGTTCATGGAAAATTTCAAATCTTTGAAGGGTTCTTAATAAAGATTACAAAATGTAACAAGATCAGAGAAGCACAATATTTTCAAGTATATCAGCAGGATAAGAGGCTCAAGGATATGAAGAACAAATTTGGAACATAAATTAGCAAGTATTTCTTTACACAGAGAAATTGGGGCTGAAAAGCTTTCCTTATTCTTTAACAAAATTAAATGTGATATTGAGATGATATAAAATTTGGCACATTGCAAATGATTTTATTTAAACTACTTCCCAGAGTGCTTAAGGCAGTGTTGAAATAGTCGATGCATTGGCGGTCATCTTCCAAGATTCTACAGACTCTGGGACAGTTCCTACAGGTTGAAGGTTAGCTAATGTAAGCCCACTATTTAAAAAGGGAGGTGGAGAGAAACCAGTTGGCCTGATGTCAGGAAAATTTTAGAATCCATTATCAAAGAATTTAGAGCAGAGCACTTGGAAAACAATGGCAGAATCGGACAGAGTCAACGTGATTTTCAAAAGGGAAATCATGCTTGAGTTGATGAGGGGAGTCAGTGGATATGGTTTATTTAGACTTTCCAGAGACTTTCGACAAAGTCCCACATAAGAGATTAGCATATAGAATTAAAGCACATGGGATTGTGGGTAATGTATTGAGATAGATAGAAAGCTGGTTGGAAGACAGGAAACAAAGAGTAGGAATAAACAGGTCTTTTTCCGAATGGCAGGCAGTGATTAGTGGGTACCGCAGGGATCGGTGCTAGTACCCCAGCTATTCACAATATATATTAATGATTTAGATGTGGGAACTAAATGTAATATCACCAAGTTTGCAGACGACGCAAAGCTGGGTGGGAGGGTGAGCTATGAGGAGGATACAGAGATGCTTCAGTGTGATTTGGATGAGCTGAATGAGTGGGCAAATGCATGGCAGAATGCTGTGGATAAATGTGATGTTATCCACTTTGGTAGCAAAAATAGGAAGGCAGATTATTATCTGAATGATTATAGATTGAGAGAGTGGAATGTGCAATGAGACCTGTGTGTCCTTGTATACCAGTCACTGGAGGTAAGCCTGCAGGTACAGCAGGCAGCAAAGAAGGCAAATGGTATGTTGGCCTTCAAAGTCAAATGATTCAAGTACAGAAGCAGGGATGTCTTGCTGCAATTATACAGGGCCTCACTGAGGCCACACCTGGAATAGTGTGTGTAGTTTTGGTCTCCTTTACTGAGGAAGGATGTTCATGCTATTGCCAGAGTGCACTGATGGTTCACCAGACTGATTCCTGGGATGGCAGGACTGATGTATGAGGAGAGATTGAGTCAGTTAGGATTATATTTGCTGGAGTTTAGAAGAATGAGGGGGGATCTCATAGAAATCTACAAAATTCTAACAGAATTGGACAGGGTAGATGTAGGAAGGATGTTCCTGATGGTGGGGGAGTCCAGAACTAGGGGGTCATGGTATGGGGTAAACCTTTTAGGATTGAGATGAGGAGAAATTTCTTCACCCAGAGAATGGTAAGCCTATGAAATTGCCTACCACAGAAAGCAGTTGAGGCCAAAACATTGTATGTTTTCAAGAGGGAGTTAGGTATATGGAACAATTCCGCCATGGCCAGTTTTCCATCAGGAAACTCTTTATTGATAATCAACTGAAGAGCTATACCTGTTGTTTACAGCAAACAAATCTACATCCAGGGACTTGCAACAAAAGTCTAAGTTGAAGAAATGGGTTTTAACCACCCCCCCCCCCGCCCCCCCACAATGCTTACCTCCCATTGTGTGAGTCTCCACTCGCTCAATAAGGGAATTTATATTCTACGAAGCCCATGGGAGATCTAAGGACTGTCCACCGTGCCCTTTGTGACCGCCATAACAATAAAGCTTTTGGGACAAAGGGGATCAAAGGATATGGGGGCAAGGTGGGATCAGGCTAATGAGTTGGATGACCGGCCATGAGCATAATGAATGGCGGAGCAGGCTGGGAGGGCCGAATGGCCTCCTCCAGCTGTTTCTATGTAATAGTTAACGTCATTCATAGGATGAAATTTATTTCAAGAATGGGAGAGAAATAAAAGTTTTAATAATGCCTTCAGATATGTAAAGAGAGAATTTAGCTAATCAAATTTATTTTCAATTTATTATCCTGTATAAATACAGCTTGTATAGTACATGGCTTGAATTTAAATACTTCGCTCCAATAACAAAAGCTTACCTAGTTGCTTTACTGCCATGTACAGAATCTTATAAAATGAAAAATGTAAGTATTAAATATTTTATAGGATTATAACATTATTCTGAAAGATTTTGTATTTGGCATTTGTGACATATTAAAATATTACCACTATTCAGCCTTTCTACGCTGTTGGATTAAAATGAAAATAGCCGATGTAGATTTGTGACAATGTAATTACGTCCTCTTGCCAGTGGTTGCTCTGTAATTACTGCTTCATGTCTCCCAGTTTATGAACATAAACTGAAATGCTTCAACATTCCAAACAAGTCTACTAGCCTGTTTATAAATCACAACCGGTCTTTACTATTCAACTCTAAATAATAACTAATATCAAAGTATTGAAGAAAAAGAGGACAAAATGTATGATGTCTATTTTGTGAAATATCATCACAGGAGATCAATTAGATTGAAAATATTAGATTAGATTAAATTAGATTGGGCGGCATGGTGGCACAGTGGTTAGCACTGCTGCCTCACAGCGCCAGGGACCTGGGTTCGATTCCAGGCTTGGGTCACTGTCTGTATGGAGTTTGCACGTTCTCCCCGTGTCTGCATGGGTTTCCTCCGGGTGCTTCGGTTTCCTCCCACAGTCCGAAAGGCGTGCTGGTTAGGTGCACTGGCCATGCTAAATTCTCCCTCAGTGTACCCGAACAAGCACCGGAGTGTGGTGACTAGGGGATTTTCACAGTATCTTCATTGCAGTGTTAATGTAAGCCTACTTGTGACTAACAAATAAACTTTTAAAATAATTTTCTGACAAAATTCTGCTGAAAATGTAATTGCACAATTTTTTAAGCCTCATAGATAATCACTTATTCATGGATTAAACTATAGGGTGACACAGTGGTTAGCACTGCTGCCTCACAGCGCCAGGGACCTGGGTTCAATTCCAGTCTCGGGTCACTATCTGTGCGGAGTTTGCACGCTCTCCTGTGTCTGCATGGATTTCCTCTGGGTGCTCTGGTTTCCTCCCAAACTCCAAAGATGTGTGGGTTAGGTTGATTGACCATACTAAACATTTCCCCATAATGTCAGGGGCGACTAGATGAGTAAATACGTGGGGTTACCGGGATAGGGCCTGGTGGATAGTTGTCGGTACTAGCTCAATGGGCCAAATGGGCTCTCTACACTGATGGGATTCTATGAGCTACATTAGCATGGAAACACACGTCACAAGTCGAGGTTATGTGTGCAAATATAGCTGTCCCACAGGCTGCTTTTCCCTGTTGGTTTTTAGAGGCTTGGAAAATCCTTTGATCCAAGCTGGAGGAGTTACTTGGTATTTTATTCAAACAGCAGTAGAATTTACAATTTTGTGGCTGACTTCCTTAGATCATTTATCAAGATCAAATGTAAGAACTTCCACTTTAATGGTGTTGCCAGGGTTCAAAGTCAAGAGGTAAAATGTTTGCAACTTCACCATGTTATCAGAATATAATTCACTGATACACGGGCCCTTCTTCATCATCACTGCAAAAGAAACACAATTTTAATCAAGTATTAATACTTTCCTGGCTCATTCTGCACACTTTAAAAAAAATTTGGGGAGAGCGCTAATTAAGCTCAACTTACTTTCATTATCAGAGTAAACTACTCAAATTCAAACTAAGTACAATATGGATTGGATAAAATGTGAAGAGTTAGGAGCAGTGCAAGCCCCTTTCAGCACACTGAATGTAGATCCTGCTTCCATGGGTGAATGGCAGCACCACTAAGTAGGTATTTATAGGAGACCCAAATTTTGAACAACTGCTCTGTTCCTACTTTGAGTATTCGCTTGTTGCATTAAAAGCTTTTTCTTAAATTGATCTTTTGCTTGCCTATAACATTCCCTCATATTATCTGTGAATCCTTTTAATCTCTCTCTTTGTAGCTTCTTGTATTTACATTTATTCTAACTTTCCTTTTTATAATTTAATGCTTTCTAATATTGAATCTGGCTTCAGTAGATAATACTTTCAGTTGGAAAATTGTGGGGTCAGGCCCCTCTCCAGAGACTGTCTCTGTGAAGTTTGCACATTCTTCCCGTGTCTGCGAGGGTTTCCTTCAGGTGCTCTGATTTCCTCCCACATCGAATGATGCACAGGTTAGGTTGATTGGCAATGCTAAATTGCCATTTAGTGTCCCAGGATGTGTGGGTTAGGGGATTAGCAGGGTAAACATGTGAGGTTCCAGATTGGGGTCTGGGTAGGATGGAGAATTGGAGAATCGGTGCAGACTCAATTGGTTGGATAGTTTCATTCTGCACTGTAGGGAATGAATGATTCTAACTCACAATCTCTACTCCCAGTTTTTCGGACAGCAGCTGTTGGTAATGATTTTGCTATTCTCATTTACACCTCCTCCAAACATATATTTTGTTCCTCTACTTGTAGTTACCATCTCCTTTTGCCTTACAGCATCATCCATTTTACCATTTGCTCTATATTTGTTACAATTCCTTGTAAGCGAATAGATTGTACATTAGTCTGATATTCCAAACAGCCAGACTAAAGCTCTGTTATAAAACAGATGTTCTATTCAGAAGTGAATGAGAATATATAATAAAGCAGAGATTATCAGAGAGTTGTGGTTGACCTAAATCCTGTACCCTACAATGATGATGTTTGGCATTTACAGTTAATTCTTGAGATAACAAGTTGAATGATTCTTGCATATTTACTCCATGAGCCATTATGGCTCTTAAATAAAAGCTTAGTAAGTTAGTAAGTTTGCAGATGACACCAAGATTGATGGCATGGTGGACAATGAAGAAGGTTGTGTAGAATTGCAACGGGATCTTGATCAATTGGGCCAGTGAGCCAATGAATGTCAGATAGAGTTTAATTTAGGTAAATGTGAGGTGATGTATTTTTGTGGATTGAATCGGGGCACGACCTACTCAGTTAATGGTAGGGGGGGAGAGTTATAGAACAAAGGGATCTCGGAGTACAGGTTCAGGGGAGAGTTATAGAACAAAGGGATCTCGGAGTACAGGTTCAGAGCTCCTTGAAAGTGGAGTCACAGGTGGACAGGGTGATGAAGAAGGCATTCGACATGCTTGCTTTCATTGGTCAGAACATTGAATCCAGGAGTTGGGACGTCTTGTTGAAGTTGTACAAGACATTAGTGAGGCCACATTTGGGATACTATGTACAGTTCTGGTCATCCTATTCTAGAAAGGATATTATTAAACTAGAAAGAATACAGAAAAGATTTACTAGGATACTACCTATGATGGTTTGAATTATAAGGAGAGGCTGGATAGACTGGGACTTTTTTTCCTGGAATGTAGGAGGCTTAGGGGTGATCTTATACAGGTCTATAAAATAACGAGGGGTGTAGATGAGGTAGATCATCAACATCTTTTCCCAAAGGTAGGGGAGTCTAAAATTAGAGCGCATAGGAAAAGGAGAGAGGGGAGAGATACAAAAGGGCCCAGAGGGGCAATTTTTTCACTCAGAGGGTGGTGAATGTCTGGAACGAGCTGCCAGAGGCAGTAGTGGAGGTGGGTGTAATTTTGTCTTTTAAAAAGCATTTAGACAGATATATGGGTAAGATGCATACAGAGGGATATGGGCCAAATGCAGGCAATTGGGACTAGCTTAGTGGTAAAAACTGAGCGGTATGCACAAGTTGGGCTGAAGGGCCTGTTTCCACGCTGTAAACCTCTATGACTCTGGAAAGTCTAATTTTAAGCAGATTGCACAGGCAGAGGAATCTATTACTTCTGCTTGCTGTCTCTATAGGAGGTCTGGGGAAAGAATTGGCGGCTGTGCTGGGAAGCAAAGGTCCACCCTTTACTCCTAACAGGTGTAAGAAGCCTGTTTTTAAACATTTTTCTCACTGTGTAATTGTAGCTTTGAAGCAGGCAGTCCATTTTCACACCCAAATTACTGCTTTGCGGACTAAGCTTGGAGCAAACCTGGGCAAAGTAGAAATCAGTGCCACCATTTTAGTCAAGCTATGACCACCTAAGACGGTGGCCATTGAAGTTACTGCAATTTTTAGCCAAAAAGCCTGAATAGCTGTCAAATGTTCCAAAGTACTTTAAAAATCCTGCAAAAAGTTAAAAGGTGACCTCAATGTTCAAGACTCAATTTGAAAGGCAGCAGACCTCCTATCTGAGTTTACATTGCTCTGAAAGCACATAGAGTTATATTTCCCAGACTTCTATATTTTCCCAGCCAGAGAAACAAACCAGTAAAATTAAAACTATGATAGGCAATGAAGGCCTCCACACGCTGAACATGTCAGGTCTGTCGGACCATCATCTTAAAAATCTAAACATAGTATAGCCAATGCTCGAAGATCAATTATGTGCCAAGCTCAACTTTAAGTTACATCATCTGGAATTCGTGTCTTTTAGGCAACAACTGACAAACAGAAATTATTGATCAATGCACAAATAGATGCAAAGACAAGGGGCAAGATTGCGACTTCATGGCAGCTGAGCTTGCAGACAGAATATCGTGCTTGTGATAGCATCTACCTTAATGGAAGCATTCCAACAAGACCTCTTGGAACACCCCAAAGGTTACAGCGTGGAACCACAACGGAAAAGCAGATGTAAGCATGAAGCCATACTAATGGGTAGGCAAGGTCTACAGGCTATGTGTAATTCAGCCACCAAAGAATATTTTCTTGCCTCTATGTGGTCCATATCCCTCTATTCCCTGCCTATTCATGTATCTATCCAGATGCCTCTTGAACGTTGTTATAGAATCTACTTCCACCACCTCCTCTGGCAGCATGTACCAGGCATTCACCACCCTCTGTGTGAAAAACCTGCCTCTTACATCTCTTTTAAACTTTCCCCCTCTCACTCTCAGCCTATGCCCCCGAGTATTTGACCCTTCGACCCCGAGAAAAAGGCTATGATTATCCACTCTATCCAAGCCTGTAATAATCTTGAAACCTCCATCAGGTCCCCCTTCATCCTCTGATGCTCCAATGAAAACAATCCAAGTTTGTTCAACCTTTTTCATAGTCAACATCCTCCAAACCAGGCAACATCCTGGTAAATCTCTTCTGCACCCTTTCCAATGCATCAACATCTTTCCTGTAGTGCGGTGACGAGAATTGTGCACAATACTCCAAATGTGGCCTAACCAAAGTCTTATACAGCTGCAACATGATTTTCCATTTCTTATACTCAACATCCTGACCAATGAAGGCTAGCATGCCATATGCCTTCTTCACCACCTTGTCCACCTGAGTTGCCACCTTCAGGAAACTGTGGATCTGCATGCCTAGATCTCTCTGAATGCTAATATTTCTAAGGCTCTACCACTTAGATAGGGTCTTCTGCAGTAGACCTTCCAAATCGCATCACCTCACATTTGTCTGAGTTAAATTCCATCTGCCATCTTTCGGCCCAGGTCTCCAGCCGATTTATATCCTGCTGTAAAATCTCGCCTATAGACCCAGTCACATGCAGAGCAGGCTGCAGAGGCAGATTTACGTTCAGTGGAACCGTGTGCTCACCTTCATTTCTGGCCCCTCTTGCCCAACCTCACCCCTCCCCCAGCCCACAAACCTCACCCCTCCCCACCCACCCTCGCCCCACAGAAAGGCCGAAGCCACAAAAATACACAAACTGTTCACTGCTTTTTCACTTGTAAGAACACGCCTGTGTGAACAATTGCCTTGCTGAAATCTAAGCTCACCTTGTCAGAATGATGGTAAAAATATTTAATATTGCGATGTGAGTTATGAGGTGAGAAATGTGGAACTTGCTGATGAGCAATAAGATGGAAAAATCAGCTGATGACATTACGGCATGTACAGCTAGTAACAACATTGTCCAGCAACTCTTTCCTTTAAAGATTCATGCATCACATTTAGGATTTGTTCAGAATGAGCCAGTGCAGGAACAAATACTCCAGTCAACGAGGTGCATACGCTGCCATTCAGTATATTTCACAGAGTCTCGTTCAGTTTCAAAGATAAAAATTAACTTCCTCTCACAAAATCAAAAAGGTTATTGCCATAACCTTTTTGATTTTGCGGCATGGTAGCACAGTGGTTAGCACTGCTGCTTCACAGCTCCAGGGTCCCGGGTTCAATTCCCGGCTCGGGTCACTGTCTGTGTGGAGTTTGCGCATTCTCCTCGTGTCTGCGTGGGTTTCCTCCGGGTGCTCCGGTTTCCTCCCACAGTCCAAAGATGTGCGGGTTAGGTTGATTGGCCAGGTTAAAAATTGCCCCTTAGAGTCCTGAGATGTGTAGGTTAGAGGGATTAGCGGGTAAATATGTGGGGATAGGGCCTGGGTGGGATTGTGGTCGGTGCAGACTCGATGGGCCGAATGGCCTCCTTCTGCACTGTAGGGTTTCTCTGATTTCTATGGTAAGTTCACGTAAGTGGAGTCCAGTGAGTCCAAGTCCAATAACAGTGACTGTTTCCGGCAGGATTCCATTCTTTGTCCTGGAACAAAAATTAGAAAATGCTGGAAAATCTCAGCAGGTCTGACAGCATCTGTGGAGAGAGAATAGAGCCAACGTTTCGAGTCAGGATGAGCCTTTGTCCAAAGGGTCATCTAGACTCGAAACGTTGGCTCTATTTTCTCTCCACATATGTTTTCAGACCTGCTGAGATTTTCCAGCATTTTCTGTTTTTGTTTCAGATTCCAGCATCCGCAGTATTTTGCCTTTATCTTTGTCCTGGAGACTTTCTAAATCCAGTCTTGAGACTGATGGTGGTTAGAACTACCAGCCTGTGATCAGCAGCAGTCATTAGATCAGCCCAGTTCATTTTAGAAAACAGAATTTAAACAAGCGAATATGGAAGAGGGACAGATCTTTAAGATTTTCTTGCTTCATCCCTTGTTGGATTGGCAAATTAGATAGCTTTTATTCTACGCCTTTTCTTTACAAAATCATCAATTACACTATCGTAGGTCATATCCTGTAAAAGCGCACTTTCAATTGTCAATATTGCTAAACTTGTCAAATGTTCCTGTCTCATTGTACTTTGCAAATAATTTTAATTCTTTTCAATACAGAAAAAGAACGTTCACCAGAAGCATTTGTGATTGGTATTGCTAAAAACATTTTCATAATGGTTTCCAGATTTCAACATTTGGAGAGGTTGCCTACAAACCATCACATACAAGTCTGTAAAAATCAGCTGGTTATCTCAAAGCACGGAGCCAATCATTATCAATAAAATTAATGAATTGCTTCACCTCATCTTCAAAAAGATTTGTGTCTGTGTCCTCCTGGTAGAATTCAATTATTTTTTTTACTGCAGTGGCTTTTAGCATTTTCATCCATATCTCTGTCAAAAAACATGCAAACTAATTAACAGTTTTCTTCAGAGATTCACTTCTACTCTGCAATTGCACCATTATTGTGTCACAAAAAACACTGACAGTCTCGATAATGATCTTCTCTTTCTCTTTTAAGTTAATTTCATTGTCTTTAATCAAAAAATAACTTTCTGCGTCATGTATGTTTCTCATCAGACATATCAGCGGAACTAATAGTTTTGTTAATGTTAGTGCCTCTACTTCTACCAATCTATAATTATTTCGAACTTCCATGATAAAACCTTTAACTGAGGCTAACAATTGTGCAGCATTTAATAACTTTTGCAGCCATTTGCTGATGGGATTAATTATTTTAAGTGAATGGTTCCGCAAAAGAGCAAAAACAGTAATATCGTACTTTTCAAATTTCTCTGAGAAGGATTTTGTTTCAAGTTTTCACACGTGGTTTTCCAGAATTTGTTGCAGCCAAGTTTAATAAGGTTTGCTCTATATCAGCAAAGACCATTTTCAAAACTAAAACAGCATCTTCACGAGTACACAGCCTGGTGTCACAAATTCGTTTGACTGTCAAATGTTTTCCATTTGCCTGCTCCAAGCGTGATTGCAGTATATTCCACTGATGTGTGGAAACTGAAAAAAAGACATTCATGTTTTGAATAAAGTGGAAAAAAAATCAGTTACCTCACAGGATTCAGCTGTAGCATTGCAGATTAAATTCAAGGAGTGACTGGAACATGGGATGAATAATGCACAAGGGCTTGCATTGTTTGTAGACCTGAATATTTTCCTGCCTTATTTGCAGCATTATCGAAGCTCTGCCCATGACAATTTTTGGTGCCTAAACCTAAACTTGCAAATGATTTCCAAAACAGTTGGGATTTTAGTTGGATGAAACAAAGAAATCGCTCCACAACTTCAACATCGCTGGCCACATATCTTAAAATCTATGTTAATGGGTACACAAGATTCACATCTGAATCAGCTTTTGTGGAATAGTATTTGCTATCTTTTACTTCATTAGTGAATTGGTTTCTGAGCAAATATGCCATTATAGTGATGAAGTCATCATAGGTTTGGTTAAAAAGTTGGTCTTCCTTGAGCTAGAGTATTGATGACATTACAAATTCTCTTTGAGAAGCTCATTAAATTTCACTGAGATATTCGATAGTCAGGCAACAGACAATTGTTATTACAATGCGAATAATTAGTCCATACATTAAATAAGACTCCCAGGATCCCCCCAATAACCATTCGAGCCAGCTATTCCCCTTCTTGGGGCCTTGTCTAAAGTCATCGAGTGCTTTCTTATGTCATTAATGGCTTGGGTGATGTTGTAAGATTCATCTGTAATATGCGTTATACATTTGTCTCCTATTATTGTGCATACTGCCCCCTGCTGGGCTAACTGATAATATAGCGGGACTGCTGCGCGTACAATCTTAATTCAGCCAGTTCTTGGTTGATGGCCTCCAGTGCCTTTGATGTGCTGTTTCCCAGAATGGTTAATCCACAGATAAGATGGTTTCTATTTTCGGCACTAATTACTCCTGCTGTTCCCCCAGAGACAGGGTCCCAATGAACCCGTAGCTGAGTGATGATCCCAGTGTGACCGGGACATCCCAATCGGCACAGAATTCCTTGCTGATGGCCTGGGTCACTATCTTTCTCCGGGTATGCCCTTTTTGAGGGCATGGAACAGTGAGTGGTCCTATTGTTCCTACTGTAAAGAGGACCGGGAGGGTTGATGTTGCTGTCGTGAAGGTGCCGTTGAGGAGGAACACAAATCCCTTCTTGGCTCGGTAGCATTTAACATCCTGGTTATTGGTCCGTACGAACTGTATATACCGCCAATTGCTCGGTTCACTTGACTTTCCACTTGATCCTACCAATTGGTAAGTATCAAATGGGTATGTCCATTCGGCTGAGCTGACATGAGTCCCATTACACTGACCACAAATGAGTTGCCTCCCCACGGTTACGTCCAGGCATCTTTGCTCGTTACAGGTACAAGTAAACTGGCCTCTGTTTACCTGACAGCGCTGACGGGCACACTGTGTCTGTATGCAGGAAACATTCTTGGGGACCAAGACATATGCACACCCCCATCCTTGCCTCGAGAAGCAAAGCGGGTAGCTTGTATCATCTGAGCATACTTTCCCTCCCACTCCCTGGAGCCCCCTGCCCACAGGATCTGTGGAGTTTATTAGTTCCACACATCTTCCCTGTATACCCCTTTTATATTTGCCTGTTTGTCCTTTTCAGGGTGCGTCCGAGGTATCTGCCGTATATAAGTCATGGGGGGGTCCACCCAGGGGTGGCCACAAATAGGGCCTCTACAGATTGGGCTAGCGGATAACACATGGTTCGCTTACCATGTAATGTACATGAGCCTTGTAGAATAAGTTATCTTCTAATCCTGTCAATCTTACAACTGTGACAACATAGAGTGATGCAATTATATATGCTATCTTAGGCAAGTTCGCAACAGGCAAGTATTAATCTTATTACTCTATATTAACAACTTCCCAAAGGCTGTATCGCCAACCCGAACGCTTCAGTTAATCTTGCTTGTAGCCGTCACCTGTTTTGGGGAAAGCACTCTGGTCATTTTATGGCTTACTTGTTAATGTCACTCATTCGTTTCTTTGTATAATTTCAGCTGGGTCCAATGTTTCCATACACCTTTCCCCCTTATGTCCAGACAGGCACAGGTGACTCCACTGATTATGACCTCATATGGCCCATTCCATTTTGGTGCAAACCCTGGTTTTTCAGGTAATGTTTTTACCAAGACGCAGCTTCCCGCTGTTAGGACGTCAGGGAGCATTTCAAGCTCTCTCTGCGCGTCTCTTTCTTCCTGATTATCCTTTACTAATTTACGCACCCCTTTTAGTTGGGCGCTTAGTTCCGAAACATATCGTTTAATTTTATCTTTTAGTGGGCCTACATTGGCCCCACCTGTTATGATGTTTTCTGGTAACTGCATCGCCCTTCCTGTCATTACTTCATAAGGGGTTAATCCGGTTGTCCGGTTTGTCGTGGCTCTTGGCCTCATTAATATAGTAGGTAATACTTCCGTCCACGTTTTTCCTGACGTTTGCATGGCCTTGGCCAGGGCATTCTTAAGGGTCCGATTCATGCGTTCCACCATTCCAGAACTCTGTGGGTGGTAGGGGGATGTGGAATTTTTGTTTTATTCCCATCAGTTGGCACACTGTTTTTACCACCTTTCCGGTGAAGTGCGTCCCTTGATCCGAATCAATTTGTATGGGCATTCCCCACGTAGGGATTACCTCCTCCTCCAATATTCTAGCACCGTGGTAGCAGTACAATTTCTGGTAGGGAACGCTTCCACCCACCTGGTAAACTGGTCTATGACAACCAAACAATAGGTTTTGCCGTGGGATTGTGGTAGTGGCCCTGTGAAATCTATTTGCAGATGTTCCCAGGGCTCCTGTGGTCGGGGCTGGTGTCCCATCTGAATTTTTATAGGTCAACCGGGGTTGTTTTGCGCACACGTCATACATCGGTGACAATGGCGGGCTATATCCCTCCCCATCCCTTTCCACCACCATTCTTTTCCTATACTAGTTGCCATGGCCTCTCTTCCCGCATGTGAGAGTCCATGGTGTAGTTCCAAGAGGGTGTTTTGTATGCACTCTGGCGCCATTACCTTGTCATTGCGTCTCCAAACGTTATCAGTCCCTCTGCTCGCTCCTTGTGCTCCCCACTTACCCTTTTCCTCTTCTGAGGTATCTTCGTGTAAGTCCCGAATATCTATTTAGTCTCCTGTCTGGCCCGTTACTGCTATTGGCAGCTCGCCAACTGCCTCCTGTTCTAACGCTAATTGCGCTGCTCTATCTGCGGCTTGGTTCCCTTTGTATTTTAACCAATCTGGGTTATCCCTTTCTGGTTCCTTCTGATGCGCTTTGATTTTTATTACTGCCGCTTCTCGGGGTTTTTCACCGGCCTTTAGTAACGCCTCGATCCTTTGTTGGTGTTTAATAGGAGTTCCTCCCGTGGTTACAAACCCCCTCCTACCCCATGCCTTCATATAATCGTGTATTACCCCGAATGCGTACCTACTATCAGTATATATATTTACCATCTTTCCTTCGGACAATTCTAGTGCCTTTGTGAGTGCCACTAGTTCCGCCACCTGCGCAGATAGACCTCTGTCAATTCTTTCTGACTTTACCGTTTCCAATCTGTCATTTACTACTGCCCACCCTGTCCGGGGTGATCCTTCCACGTATTTACGTGAGCCATCTACAAAAAGGGTCTCTTCAGCTGTTGCTGAAGGTACATCCTTTACTCTACCTTCTTCTATATCCATATCTACGTCTTCACAGTTATGTGGTTCTCTTGTATCCAAAATTCCTTCTGCTGGGTTATCTCCTGTGTCTCTTACTATTATAACTGATTTGCTGGGAGGTAGGAGAACAGCTTCCCATTTTGCCCTTCTCATGCTCGAGACGGACCTTAACTTTCCTGTATTTAGCATTTCCACCACGGTGTGTTTGGTGTGGAAGATTATGTTCCCTGTCATTACTATCAGTTCGCTAACCTTTCCAGCCCAGGCGGCGCAATCTAAGGCAGCTATGCACCTTGGCAGTCCGGTTACTACTGGCCCTTCTGCTGTTGAATAGTAACCTATGGGTCTCCGTTTATCGCCATGACCTTGCGTTACTACTGCAGAGTAGAACCCCCCTTCATGGTTACAGTGTATGTGGAAATCTTTATTGGAATCTGGTAGTTCCAGTCCGGGGGCCGATATCAGTTCTGCCTTTAATTTGTCATAAGCCTCTTCTTGCTCAGGTCCCCATTCTATGGAGTTTAAAGCTGGCTTTCCCCTTTAACTAGCCTCTGTATAGGCTCTGCCAATTTTGCGAATTCCGGGATAAAACTTCGGCTATAATTAAACAGTCCCAGCACCTTCCTGACTCCTCTTACGGTGACTGGCCGCGGCATTTGTTGTACCGCCTTCTTTCAGTCTGTTGGCATCTCTTTAAGCCCTTGGGATATTAAGTGTCCCAGGTACAGGACTTGTGCTTTCCCGATTTGTGCCTTTTTGGGGCTCACCTTTAACCCTGCGGTTTCCAGTTCATTCAACACTCAGTGTAGTGCTCCCTGGTGTTCTGACTTAGATTCTGAGGCTTAATATATCATCCACATATTGTAGAATCGTGCTACCCTTTGGTAGTTCTACCCTTTTCAGGATGTCACTCATTACTCGATGGAAGATGGTGGGGCTATTGTGGAATCCCTGTGGTAGGTGAGTCCAAGTGTACTGTTTGTCTCCTACTGTAAATGCAAATTTTCCTTGGGATTCGGGATCCAAGGGTAGGGACCAGAATCCATTGGCTATATCTAATATGGTAAAGATTTTATGCTCCGGTGACAATCCATTCAGGATTGTCGAGAGGCTTGCTACAATGGGGTGCAATTTGGAAGTGACTTTATTGAGGGCAGTGTAGTCTATTGTGAGTCTGCAACGTCCGTCGGGTTTGCTCACTGGCCAGGTAGGGGAGTTAGTGGTACTCGTAGTTTCCCTGAGGATTCCTTTCTCCACTAACCCTTTAACTATTCCTACTACAGCTGCCTTTGCTTCCGGTTTTATCGGGTATTGTCGGTGGGGCTTATGCTCCGGTCCGGGCACCTTTATCGGGTCAGTTTTGGTTAGGCCAGTGTCTAATTTCATTTTGGCTCATACTCTGAGGACGGAGGCACAGATGGCTCCAAACCCCTCTGTTTCTAGTCGCCAATCTCTGGTGGTGGCTGTGGCCACCTTGATAGTCTCGAGGTGACTTGTAAGTTTTCCTATTCCGGTTTTCCGACCGTCCCGTTTCGGCCAGATTAGCTCTCCCTTCCCACAGTCAATCAAAATTTCATACTCCTTCATTAAATCATTTCCCATTATTGTACCCTCGTTATTTTTACATGCATAGAATCTCATAGGTATATACAAAGAATTTATTTCTACTAACGTGGTCTCGCTCAGGCAGGCGGGTGTTTTGTTCCCTCCTATCCCTGTTAGATAAATCATCCTACTTGTAGTGGGTAAGGGTAGGTCAGTGAGAGATATGGATGCTCCTGTGTCCACCAGCATCTCACATTGCCTGCCCCCTACCAGTGCAGACACATAAATCCTTCCCTCCTTCTTACCCTTATGAATGGGGGTTGCAGGCCGTCAGTCTTGCTGATCTCGGAGGTTCCTTAGTTCCTCCAATTCTGCTGTGGACATGGATCGGGGCGGGGGTCTCCCATGTTTGTCCCAACATATTGTTTCCGTGCGTCCATTTTTATTACAATAATTACAATGTCTCCCACTGTTTCTAAATTTATTTCCTTTCCTTGGAACCCGGCACTCCTTTGCAAAGGGTTCTTGTCGGCCACAATTGTGACAGGTCAGTTTGGGCTTAGTTCCGCTCCCGCTACCGTAGGTGGCTACTCTTTCCTGTTTTATCTCCATCTGAGATTTCTCCTCCCCCCCTCCGTGTACGCCGCTAGCCCATTCCACTAGTTCATCATAATCCTGGGACATGATCACTCCCATTTTTAAGATGGTTTGGTGAGCGCTGGAGAGCCCATCCTTGAAAGCCCGGATGAAGGCTCAATCCCCACGGCCTGGGTTTCCTTGCCCTGAGCATTCCTGGTATACTTGGAACAACCGTTCCCCATATTCAGAGGCCCCTTCCCCCTTTTGTTGCTTGGTCGTTGTGATTTTACTCCAAGTGGTAGGGGCATTTCCTAAAACTCTCTGGACTTCCGTTTTAAACAGGGCGAAGGGTACCTGTTGGGCATCTATTTCTGCTGTTAGGGCTACTGCGTGTGTCCAACGCCCCCCCACTGTAGTCTTGTGCCGGGGGAATGGCGGGCCCTCCGGCTACCTTCCTCCATTTATCCGCTGGACATGCGGCCCTAACCAATTGGTGTATATCCCTTAAGTGCGGTTGGTGTCCTACCCAAACCGTATCTAATTCTGCTCAAAATTTCGTATTTGCGCTTCTAGGTTGTAGTTTACCCAGGGAGGCCATTATCTGTTGTCTTTCACCCGGGTGAATGATTTGTAATGTGCTGTTGGCTACGCGTTCATCCCCCCCCCCGGGTTATTGGCGCCATGTTGTGTTCTAGCGCTTCCCCTTCCTCTGGAGGGGCGGTTGGTCCCTGTTGTGTGGACTCATAAGGGGGCAGAGGAACAGTTTCCCCTCCCCATTGATTCTCCTCTACTACTCGATTCCTTTTTTCCAATTCCCTTACTCTAGATTCTAATTTTTAAATTTTATCCTTATCTTCGTTCCACTTTTTAGTGGAAGCGACTACTTGTTCAATTAGTCCAGCTAATTGATGTACTAATAATACCCCTGCCTTTTTTGTTTTGTCTCTCTTTTCCCCATCTACCCACTTTCTCTGTTGTTCTAAGGTCTGAGAAACATCCCAGCCATCCCTTTGCATCTTAATCAACGAGTGTCTGTCTGTCATATATTTGTCAATAAGGGAACCCGCAGGTCCCCACTTAGTTTCCTTACCTGCCATCTTGCAGACTTCTACGCCCCGGCCATGATTACCTCCTCAGCAATGTGTCTTCTCCACCGGAGTCCCCCTTGTTGGGGTTTCTATTTATATTCACGGCCATGATTACCTCCTCAGCAACGTGTTTCCTCCACCGGAGTCTGGCTCTAGGTCAGGGTGATCAATTCCTTACCGCACCGCTTTACAACGTGACAGACAAGTACACAAACATTTATGCAAACAGATGGCAAACTCTGCGTTTGTTCGCCACTACAGAGTTTGATGCTAAATGACCTCTATCACTTGTGCTTCACGATCTTAAGTGCCTTGGTGCCTCTATGCCAACTTCAGGGTCCTGATCTTCGTGTGGGGGATTTCCCCTCTTAACAACTGGTCTGAGGCTGCACGTTTGAGACAGGCACTCCCTTGTCCTTAGTCGATCAGCACAAGCAATCAATTCCTGTTTCTATCCAATAGTCCCATAAATTCCCCTAATTTTCACCCTGCATGGTTGGCTCAGTCTGACTCCCACAGTTCAATAATCTCTACTCCAGTTCACCGATCGAGGCCAACCGATCAACTCATCAGCAGTGAGATCCTTGCCAACTACGCCAATTTGTTGTGGGAAAATCACCACTCGGAGTCAGATTTAAAGATTCAACATGCAGTTTATCGGACAAAGTTTTGGGAGAAGCGCTGGGCTCTCCGCAGTGTTCGCAGTCACCTTCTCAATTTTAAAATGGCAGCTGAGCTTTTATACTTTTCAAAGAATCAACAAGTACAGACATTAGCAGTTATCACATCGTTATACATTTCGAAGAGTCGACAAGTACAGACAATAGCAGTTATCACATCGTTAGTCGATTATGCCCCCCTATCAATGACTGATCTCGTTAACAAAACTCATTGTTTCGGTTCAGC
Organism: Mustelus asterias; assembly: GCF_964213995.1. Taxonomy (NCBI): domain Eukaryota; kingdom Metazoa; phylum Chordata; class Chondrichthyes; order Carcharhiniformes; family Triakidae; genus Mustelus; species Mustelus asterias. Next base: position 58,034,000 of record NC_135821.1, on the reverse strand, counting down.
TTTATCTTAAGCTAAGGTGATCATCTGGACCTCAAGGTCTGGTTTATTTCCTGTAGTAATTAGACAATAACAGGATTTAGCTCGTTGTGCAATGTCTATGCCTAAGTCAGCACATCTCAATGTCTTTCCACAGAGTCCATTTTGTACCAGGTAACTATCTTGTATCTTTTAATTTCGGGATTCCCTCTGGCAGCGTCTCACTTTTACTCCAACAACCCCGACATATTTCTGAGTGAAATCTTGGGTTCGGATTCTTCCCGCATGAACCTTCTCCATTTTGATTGGTCATGGACCATGAACTCCCATGAGTCAGAGGGAATATTGAACCTCTTCAGGGATGCTCTGAGGACATTCCTAAAGTATCTCCACTTTTCCCCAGCAGTCTTGTGCTATAGCTAAATACCTATTTGCATTATTTATTCATAATTAAATTAGTTCACCACATTTAAACGATAAAATTATTGTAATTGTCAGCAGTTAGTGTATTCAAACAAATAAAGGGGTGCAAGGGAAATGCACTAGACACCAGGGAACATTTAACAGGTTGCACATGCTGAGTGCTTCCTTGGTTTATTTAATATATTTTTTAATGCAATCAGCTGTCTTATGATTTCTTACACTTCTAATACGAAAATAGCTTTAAATAATGCAAGCTGACCTGAAAAAGCTTCAGCTGGCCCTGGGCCACCAGACACAACACAACATTCTTGATAAGTACATCCAAAGTACCTTGACAACAGGTACTACAAAAGGATCATTATGAAGTTAAAATTATTCATTATGATTCTTAACTTTTGCCAAGTTCTGTTGTTACAGCACATCAGATCGCTTCTTCTTTGACAAGTTTTTGGCAAGATAGTGAATGAATTAAGAGGTGTCAAAGCATTTCCAGCAGAAATTTGCATGTTTTCGAGTCCTGGGAATTAAATGCACAATCTGCCCAGATGGTTGGAGTGAGAACAAAGAAGTCCTCAGCGGAAGCTAGTTGAAAAGAGAATGTATTAGACATATAAAAAAAGAGATGCATCATAAATCAACATTTGACTGTCGCCATGTGAACATTTTACCTCTTTAGCTCTTCCATCTTAAGCCCCTGACAAGAGAAAGAATCCTTGCTTTGTTTCAACAAAATCAGAGATTTTTATTGGTTTATATTACCATAAAGGGTGTCAATTTGAGTTTCACTCAGGTGTCTGCTAGTGACTAGAATATTCACTGGAAAATACATTTTCTTATCATCTATTGACTAGAACCGGATCCATAATAATCACACAGTATTGAAGTGTCTGTCTCAATCTCAGAAGTTCAACCTGGCCCAAGTCAATCCATTTGTTCTTAAACTCCACATGTTCAGCTGTACTGAAAACAGGCTATTTCAAGCTATGTGTCTCTCTGTCTGTCTCTCACTTTCTCGGAATTGCCACGTCGGGCTTGCAAAGTAACCATCCTGAGAAGAGAAACCTATGAATTTTATCAAAAAAAGTTATGGGAATCTTCTCCATGCAGCGATGCCCAGGAAGACAGCTGAGCAAAACAGCCGCAACATGGAACCACCACATCGAGACCAACCAAGAAACAGCTAACCGTAAACTCCTTTGCTTTATCTTTCATGAACCGGAAAAAAAAATTCTATAAGACTACTCTGCCATCTCTACTGGTCTTTTTTTCGACTCAGATGAATGCATGTGAGTGTATGAATCCATAGAATCCCTGCAGTGCAAAAGGAGGCCATTTGGTCCATTGAGTTTGCACCGACCACAATCCCACCCAGGCACTATTCCCGCAACCCCACGTACTAACCCTGCTAATCCTCCCTGACACTAGGGTCAATTTAGCATGGTCAATCAACCTAACCCGCACATCTTTGGACTGTGGGAGGAAACTGGAGCGCCCGGACGAAACCCGGAGCAATGATGGGTGGGGATTTATCTTTTGTTTAGTTTGGGATAGATATAATGAACTGACCTTGTTCTTTGTTTAACCTCAGAAAACCTCTCTGAATAATTTTTCGCCACCCCGAAGTGTTAACAGTGAGATTCTAACAGTATTAGCGAAGCTCAGCCTCTCTCAATTCACAATAAACCCTGTTAAAGTCAGACCTGGAGTTGGAGAATAGGGGAGTCATTTCACTCCTCCTTACATGGTCATAACAGTAACTAAATAGTTTAATGACTCTGCTGCATTAATAAAAATAGGAGGCTTGGGTCCCACTAAACTTCCATGCAATATTAATCCACAATATTATTTTAAGACTCATATCAACTCATGAACAAAAATTGGCAGTCTGAGTACATTTACCATCATTTATATCTGGTGCTCATATTTATATAATTTCCTTTATATGAACATATTGGAGAATTTTACACAACCCGTTACTATTTTGTAGTTCAGTGAGTACAGTGATTGCGGTCATATAAACAAAACTTTTATTATTCATAGCTGGCAAGTTCAATCCTCTGAAGACAGTGACTTATCACATTGTTTACTTCCTGTTCTACTTCCTGACGGTCCCCCTTTTACCACCGAATAAAACATATGACCCGACGCAAAGTCGTCCTCATCAATTGTTTCTTTCTTGTTTGCCTTTCAATGATGTATGCCATTGAGAGATCCGTCGAGGATGTCATATCAATGCCGGCTAAATCAGCAGCCTACTCCATTACCTAATCTCCTCATTATCACCCCACATGTAGAACAATAGAAAAATATTTGAAGTGGCTCAGCTGCCTCACACCATAGAGGAAATTCCATTGGGTTTGAGGTTCAAAGTCATCCTTCAATTTTGTTTCATGTAACACTGCACATTGCAAGTTCTCAGTTTGACTGCTGATCTCCAAAGTTTTGTACAGCTGGAAAAATACGCAGCACTACATGCGAACAGAATGCAGAACAGCCCAAATATTTCCTCTACCAGGCAGGCGGCATGTGTTATAGAAAAAAAAAATTAGACTACATAATGGGCTTTCAGGAACATGCCTGAATTTTTTTTTGCAAAATGACAATAACATCCATGGAAAACTATCTTGTCAGTAATGGGGACTCCAAATCTTATTAACTAATTTCCTTGGCCTATAGTCCTAGGAATGTTCAAATATTGCCATAACATTTCAGGGAGAATGAGTAGTATTTGAACAGGGTTTTCATGGAAGCAGTCTGGAACTTGATTTGGTTTGCAAAAGGGAGCCAGTCAAGTCTACAATCATTACTATCATTTTCAAATCACTAGCAATCATTTACCAGTTAGAGAAAAAAATAAGGAAAATATTGCGCACTTGTGAAAATATAATTCAAAATCTCTTCCAGATGCGAAGCAATCCTCTTTGTTGCATTTTCCACCAAACTGAAAACCTCTGCTGCCGCAAGATCAAAGAGGCACCGATAGCAGAGTGCTCGTTTATGTGAGAACATTAAAAACTGATTGTAGAGGGGATCAGGAAGCTCAGTGATTTAAAACACTGGCCTGTCACATCTGAGATCTGTATGCAAAGATGAAACTGTCATTTGACTGCACATTGAAAAAAAAGGTCTCTGGACAATCTCAGCCCAGGGTCTAGAGGTTGTAAGGGCACAGAACTAAACAGTTACCGATATTGCAATGAGCTGGTAACCATAGGATGGTTGATGTGGCAAATAGAAAACATCACATGTGAGAGGTACCAGTGGTTATGGTATTGGACTATCAAGCGAGATGTCAGGATTTGAAAGCCCGCCACAGCAAGCTGTAAAAGTAACATCGATAAATGTGGGGTTTGAGCTCGAAAATTGTTCTCCCCGTGTCTGCATGGGTTTCCTCCGGGTGCTCCGGCTTCCTCCCACAGTCCAAAGATGTGCAGGTTAGGTGGACTGGCCATGCTAAATTTCCCTTTAGTGTCCCGAGATGTGTACGTGAGGGGGATTAGAGGGGTAAATACGTGGAGTCATGGGATAGGGCCTGGGTAGGATTCCCTGCTGGAGAGTCGGTGTAGACTCAATGGGCCAAATGGCCTCCATCTGCACTGTAGGGATACTATGATTGCTGGACTCGTGTAAAAATCCAACTGGTTCATGAACATCTTTCCAGAGGAATTTGTTACCCCTCCCCCAACTTTCCAGTTGATTCTTTTGACCCAAGACCACAGTTGGTGGTGTCACTTATTAGTGATTTCTGTGCATTATTATCTCGAAAGATCATTTCTATTAGATCAACTTGATTCACTTGATTCACCTTTCATACAATTTCCTCTCTATATTTTAGCTAGGGCTCAGTGTTACAGAAGAAAACTATTGGGAAAATCATCTCTGACAATGTAAGAGAACAAAATGAATTATCAGAGCCAAAAAAAAAATACTGTGGATGCTGGAATCTGAAACAAAAACAAAAAAAAGTCAGAAATTCCTGCCCGACCGTCAATGGCATTTCACCTTCTCTGCAACCTGCCCACTAAAATTCCAGTGGCAGGCGGGATGGAAGAATTCCGGCCAGAAAATGCTGGAAAATCTCAGGTCTGACAACATCTGTGGAGAGAGAACAGAGCCAACGTTTCAAGTCTGGCTGGCCCTTTGTCTGAAGGTCATCGAAACGCTGGCTCTATTCTCTCTCCACAGATGCTGTCAGAGCTGATGAGATTTTCCATTGCCATGAAAATGGGATTATTTTGGCACTACAGGTCCCATTGGCATCCAAAGGAGCCTTTGCAGTGTGTACCAGATACCATATTGATGAGGGGTTAACCTGCACACGGTAGGCCAAGTATGCACAGCATAAAAACCATGATTTTAATCAGCATGCAGCATTGTTATGATAGAGTAGCGCCATTTTGGATATCAACACTCTTACGCTCCTCTTTCCCCTGAACAGTTTAGTTACAGAAATCAATGAAAAGGGGAAAAAAGGATGTTTTTGATGTGATGAAACTCACAGGGATGCTCTTAATGCTGCACAACTCAACGTGCAGTTAGCAGAGGCAAAGAGTCCCACCAGTGCTGTTGAAAGGGATGAACGCAATTATCAGTCGTGGCTCAGTTGGTAGCACTCTTACCTCTTGAGTCAAGTAGTTTGTGGGTTCAAATCCCACTTGAACACAAAGATGTAGTTGACACTCCTGTGCAGGAGTCAGAGATGGTTAGATGTTAAACTGAGGCCCCAACCACTCTCTCAGCTGGATGTATAAAAGAGTCCTACAGCCCTATTTCGAAGAAGTGTAAGAGACTGGCCCCAATCTCCTAATCAACACTTATTTCTCAATCAACAGCATAAAAACAGATCCTTTTGTAATGATCACATTACAGTTTGTAGGAGATTGCTGCGCGCGAAATTGGTTGCCTCGTTCCTTACATTACAACACAGACTACACTTCAAAAAAGTACTTCATTGGCTGCAAAATGCTTTGGGGCATCTGATGGTCATGAAAGGTGCTATGTAAATACATGTCTTTCTTTGTTTTCATCAGGTTAATTGCTGATTATTTTTATCTGGCTGTTGTTCCAAGTCTAAAGCTGTCTCTAATTTAAAATTGTTGAAGTCTATGAGGATTGTGGCAAATGCTGAAGGAGTTTCTACTGATTTCAAGGTTTCTACGCAAACCAGTGGCTTCCAGATATGGGTACTCCAGAAGCTAATCCCCTTAGAATACAACATGACTTAGGTATGAACAGAGGTCATGCAGAACAGGACAAGCTGGAAGAGGAAGGAGGACAAGGGGGAGTAGGGCAGGAAACCATATTCACCCATTGTATTCAGGTAAAAATTCCCTTAGAGCCGAGTTTGATATTGTGGATAGGATATTTAAAGGTACGTTCACAGACCTTGACCATTCATATGTGATCATTGGACTTCTCACAGCTCTTCACCCCAGATCCTTGGTGCTTGACTCCTGGCATTACTCTCTATTTATTTGCTTCTCTTGTCTTCTGAGCATGTTTCTGGAGGGGCACTACGTCTGCCCACCTCTGCCAAGGGCTCCAGGGAAGAGTCCGAAAACCTTAGAACCCATTCTTTCCCATGTTGTGCCGTTACTCAATGTTTCACAGACCAAATTCATGTCCTACATAGCTGCCAGTACTTGTTCCAGCCACAATGCACTGCCCCTTTAAAGGGTGGAGGCTCATTTCAACTGGTGCTAACCACTCACCACATTGGCCACCTGTTCAGGCGTTCAGCCAGACAACAGGAAAGGCGATGGCCCAGTGGTATTATTGCTAGACTATTAATTCAGAAACTCAGCTGATGTTCTGCGGACCCGGCTTTGAATCCCACCGCGGCAGGTAGTGGAATTTGAATTCATTAAAAAATATCTGGAATTAAGAATCTACTGATGACCATGAAACCATTGCCAATTGTCGAAAAAGCCCATCTGGTTCATTAATGTCCTTTAGGGAAAGAATGCTGCTGTCCTTACCTGGTCTGGCCTACATGTGGCTCCAGAGCCATAGCAACGTGGTTGACTCTCAATCGCCCTTGGGCAACTAGGGATGGGCAATGGATGCTGGCCAGCCCCGACGCCCGTGTCCCATGAATGAATAAAAAGAAAGCACGAGATGAATGCTGAAATGAATTGAAACAGCAGGCAACACATAGTTGACATGTTACCTGATTTGCAATTAATGGGCGGAGGTTAATTGCACATCATGATTCCCCACCCAGGGTCAGGTCTGTGGGATCTAGACTGCTACATCACTGATGCGGTATTTCTTTTCTGAACAATCTTCATGAGTTGAACCAAATTCTATGTCACAGTTGGCTTCACGGCAATACCTACAAGATATTTCTGTACCACATTAAAACTGGAACAATAAGCTCTATCACTCATAAAATATATCCTGCAGTAAAATTAAATGATCCTTTTTAGATCACCAGGCGCTCCTGGGTTGGCGTGAACTAGGGCCCGAAGTTTTGCACAGGATTCTTTAGTAAAATAAAGTAATTAATCTGTGGGCCACACAACACGCCATGTAACAGAGACATTTATTAATAGAGAGATTATAGTACAAACTAGATCCTCCCTTCCACAATGCATGAATATGTATACATGAACAAACTGATTTGTTGATAAATGAGACCATAAGGATGTTAGTTAACTCTGAATTAAGTTTAATCACGTTACATAGAAACATAGAAGATAAGCAAGAGGAGGCCATTTGGCCCTTCGAGCCTGCTCTGCCATTCATTATGATCATGGCTGGTCATCCAACTCAATAGCCTAATCCTGCTTTTCCCCCCATAATTTTTGATCCCATTCACCCCAAGTATCGAAACTTGAATGATTTTCTGTAGTTTGCTGAATATTGTCAAATTATTTTAGCTTAAATTGACTGAAGAATTTAACAACAAAAGAGAAAACTGAAAGAGAAAAAAATAAATTGGCAAAAAAAAGCATCTGCAGTATTTTACTCTTGTATATTCCAGATATTTGTGGAGGAAGCATTTGCTCCTTAAATGTGCACATATTTTCAGGAGACAACAGCAAATTTAATTCACAACAATAAAAGCAAAATTCGAGTGAGGTAACTTCTTGTCATTGTGAATAGTTTCTCTGCTGTTGCGTTGCATGCAGGCTTTCAGGTAAGGTTTGACAATTTTGTCCCATGATGGAAAATGGTTCCACAAGAGGATGCGGGATGATCTCAACGTTTAGTTTTAGTTGTGGGCTGGCTTTGAGTGAAGATTGAGGCCCTAACCTTGGTCTGGGTCACTTTGGCAGTTATGCTTTACTTACATTCACTTTCCTGGGGTGAATCCTAAAAAATCCTCTTGTCGTCATTATCCCCCTTGTCATGCCAACACTTAGCTACAACTGTCCACTTTGTAGCAGGGGCTCACACTTCAATCTATCACAATTGCTTTAACCATCCAGCAATAGATCAAGTGATACTGGGCCTCACTGTCCTACACCAGGACTCTTACTACAGGATCATTCTGGAGAGCAAGGGTAGCCCCAAATTACTTTCTGCAATACCAACAGTTTCCTTAAACCCCTTTCCTTGTCCCCGCCATACTCACTTCCAACAATATGTGCGAGGGCTTCATTGTGTTGTTTGTCAGTAATATTGAGATCACCCATTGGGCATCTGTCTCAAGCTGCTTCTCCCCTGTTCCCCTTGCCACTGCCAAATATCCCTCTGCCCTAGCACTATATCTTTCTAAAGTTTCTCTCCTATCGCTCTTCAGAGCCAACTCTGAGCTCATATTGTTTCTCATGACCTCCTACCTGCTCCTTTGGCTCTATTCTCACTGAACTGCTCACCATCCAACCCTCCTCCTGGCTTCGAGCCATGCTGGCTCACATTGTAAGTGGCTACCTCTCCTCAGTTACTGCTGTCCATCCTCAAAACAGCCACCTTTTGTCCTTGCAAAATATTGCCTCCATCCCCAATCTTCCTACCTTCTTCAGATTTCTTGAAGTATGGTTATTTTCCCACAATTCATATTTAAGTATGTTCGGACAGGTTTCCACCCCAACATCGCACAGAAATAAGTAACAGCCTCCTCGACTTCTCTTCTCTGACACAAGAACATTAGCAATAGTCACAGAAGAAGGCCATTTGGGAATTCAGACAATCACACCATCTTCTTCTGGTGCCTCTTTGTTGTCTGGCTCAGTTGGTGTTCTCCTGTTCAATTTTACATTTACCTATCTAACTGTAGATACGTCAATGATTTCTCTTCCCTCCCTTGTACAGATGCCCCTCCCCCCCAAAGGCCCCAGAGGTCCATCCTCAGGCTTGTCCTCTTCTATATCCTGCTCTTTAGCAACATCCACATGCTAGTGGCAGTCAATTCTAATATTCCTCCACCACCTCTCTCAACTCTTCCCGATGCATCAGTGCTACATTATTGCACCCAGTTTTGCATGAGACTTTTTTGGAAAGGTAGATGTGTGTGTTTCTAAACATACTTTTCTGTATTTAAAGACTTAAAGATCCAGCAGCAGACTTTTATGGGTTCAAATAAAGAGGAATATTTGTTCACACATTTGTCTTGAAAAATCTAAATGATATGCCAATCACTCACCACACACTCAAAGATACCGTGAAAGAAGATAGTGCACTTCTACCTGTGTTAAACCAAAAGAATAGTTAACGGTTCATATGTCTAACTTGTCATAGGAAAACAGTGTTCTGGGGTTCAGTGACAAAGGAAGTCTTTCCAGTCCTGATTTGTAATTTAGATGGATTCAAATAGCTAGCGTCAGCTATGTAGGATCTTCCCTCCTGAAGTTAGCATTTTCAGCTTTCATTTCCGGTAAGGTCAATTCCTTTGCAGTTGGACTTGAAGTTCTTGAATCAGGCTAGAAGGCCTTCTGTGGGACTCAACAATGGTTTGCCTCAGCTAAAAGGTTTCATTTTAATGTATTTCTGCCTAATATAACTAATTTTGCTATGGTTTAAAGCTAACTTAAGCTAACTTGGCCACATTTTAAAACTCAGCTTGGAATTCTGGGTTCAGCCTAGAAAATTGGCTCTATTTGAAAGTGTGATATTCAGCAGAAATTATCTTTCTCAAAAACAGACTTTCTCATAAGGTAAACAGCAGCGATTCATGGTTAGAGATGCCAATTGTTTATGCAGCTAGAGACTGCTTATACCCAGCTCTTTGAAAACACAGATAACCAAAAAGCTATATGTTAATAACAGCTATATATTCAGTTCAGTTCTATTCAGTTGTGTTGAATCCTGTACAAACTTTTTGGATCAAGTCTGTTTTCTCTCTCTCTCTCACCAGTAAATTAATCTCTTTCACTTTCTGTAAATGATAAATTCCAAAGGATGCTTAATAAAGAAGTTTCTACTTCGAACCACTTGTGCCTAAGTCTATTCTCAAGGAATGAACGGATCCGACACCTTTAGAAGACTTTATGGACTTCCTGGTTCTTAAAAAGGAAAGATGCCACTACCTCTTGTACATGATGTGGAGATGCCGATGTTGGACTGGGGTGGACAAGATGAGAAGTCACACGACACCAGGTTATGGTCCAACAGGTTTATTTGAAATCACAAGCTTTCTGAGCACTGTTCTTTCATCAGGGGCGGCACGGTAGCACAGTGGTTAGCACTGCTGCTTCACAGCTCCAGGGACCTGGGTTCGATTCCCGGCTTGGGTCACTGTCTGTGTGGAATTTGCACATTCTCTTCATGTCTGCATGGGTTTCCTCCGGGTGCTCCGGTTTCCTCCCACAGTCCAAAGATGTGCGGGTTAGGTTGATTCGCCATGCTAAAATTGCCCCTTAGTGTCTTGAGGTGCGTAGGTTAGAGGGATTAGCGGGTAAATATGTCGGGATATGGGAGTAGGGCCTGGGTGGGATTGTGGTCGGTGCAGACTTGATGGGCCAAATGGCCTCTTTCTGCACTGTAGGGTTTCTATGATTCTATGATCAGGTGAAGTGGAGAGAGGCACGCAGGCACAGAATATATAGGGGAGTGGGGATAGCCTGACACTCACAGATAATCAAGAGTGTCAATGGATAAGTACAGACATTATAGTGCAGTGTAGACTTGTTATTCAGCCAGCCTGCACTGCAAATAAACCTGTTGGACTATAACCTGGTGTTGTGTGACCTCTCATCTTACCTTTTGTACAACTGCAGACTCTTTGGTGTTTTTCTGCAGACGGCCCTGCTCTCTCTTAGTCTTTAGACTTTAGAAGCTTTAGAGAATTCCGGTCAGTGTCTTCAAGTTTGCCTCAGATCTGTCACATTCCAATAACTTCCTTCAGTCGGGGCAGTGCATAAACAAGGCCACAGTTTTCACAGCATGTGTAGTGCTTGGACAATCCAACCGAAAACCTTCTGGTATTCAAGAAAACATTTGTGGGCTTTTTCATTGTTAACCCTCAAAAGCTGAAATTCTAATGAATTAGTTAACACTTCTGGCTGAAATTCCTCTTTTTGTTTTTCAATTAAGTTGTCACGAACTTCTTTTAAAATAGTGAGCAGAGGAATTTCACTGAAACACGTCAATCAATTCATTAAAAATAGGTCACAGTAACTTGTACTCTCTGGTAACTTGAATGAGAACCACCAAGACTTATTCTAATGGCAAGTAGATCTATTGGACCGATCCCTTAATGGCACAAGATAAGACTTGGTATCAGATCAAGAGCTGATTAAACACATTTTAGTTATGAGAAAAAGCAATGGAGCCTGAAACCAATTAAACTTCTCTCTTTTGTCTAATTGGTCAGTGGAAATGACAGAGAATCCTGGAACTGGTCGGATTCGTTTGAACTCTGGTGATTGCACTTGAGTGAAAGTCAGCCATAAAACATTAAATTTAATCTAAGTGTAGCAAACATGTGTTAGTGACAAACAGCCTGAGGAGTGACTCGATTCATTGCCAATTTTTTTCCAGGTCACTTTGATTGACAAATAAAATCTAGATCACGTTGCTTTCATGACATAGTAGAAAATTGCTGGGAGTTATTGGACTTTTCTTCAACTCACCTCAAACACAACAAGTGGATTTGAATAACGGGCAGCTTTAAAACTGATTAAACTTTTCCAATTGATGACAGCTGGAGTAAAATGCTGGAGTCAAACCAATAGCCATCTGTTTGCAACACCAGGATTGAATCCAGTGTATCCCACACAGCATAATGTAACTGAAAAACAGTTGCTATAATTCAGGTCAAAAACTCCAACGTGTTTTATGGAACCCACCTGGAGCATAAGTTTTGCACTTTGAATTTGGCTATGGTAGGCACGGTATGTCTCATTTCAGGTATGATTCGAATGACCTACAAGGGAGCTTTTATTAAACAAAGTTTATTTAAGGATATAATTAACATGTATAGAAAGAAAATTAGCAATAACTTTTATCAATTACCAACAAAACAAAACAAAGATGATATTATATAAACCTGAACAGCTAAACACCGTTCCAATGAAGCAAATCCCATAAACAAAACCTTTATCACAGGTTTAGCACAGCAAAGACTGGTGCTCACGTGATACTGGAACTGAGTCCTTTTGTTGGAGAATTGAAACCCTGACTTCTCAGCCTTGTAACTTCTAGCAGCCCTCTGGATACACCCAGAACAGTTTGAAGTCAGAACAGTTTCCCAGAACACCAGGGAGACACTCTGGTCAAGCCACCAACAGCAGATTCTCTACTCCAGGAATGCAAGAAGCCTTGCTTTCAGCTAACCAGCAGAATTTCCAAAAACCAGGGAGAGAGAGAGAAACACTTCTTTTCAGCTTGATGTCCCTTCTAAACTAAACTGCTGTCGGCCAAAACAGAGAAAAAAACTTTAAATTCACAAGGAAGGCAAAAAGAAAACTGTCCAAGTCGTATAACATTCCTCCTGACGATGGAGGGTCATAAAAGATCCTCGAGTAAAAATAAACAAATCCCATTTAAGTAGCAATAAAATGACTTCTAGCAGATGGGTAATTTCTCAATGAGAAAAAAACTCCAAAAAAGTCTTCTTACAACTGCAGAGAACATGATTTTAAAAAAATTAAAGGTACACTAACATCACACAGTTATTACATTTAACATTATTGTTTGCTTTGAAATTATTAAACATACTTTACAATGCGCCAGAAAAAAATCTCCGCAAACTTCACCCTGAAAATACACGGTTTCATTCATTTTGCAACAGCAGGTACATACTCAGTTACATGAGCGCCACATTTGTCTTATAGCAGGGATATTGATACTTTTGCAATTTATTAAAATTATGGAATTAAAAATATCTAGTTGAATTTGTACAATTGATCACTGAGTAACTTGCGCGTTACTATATTGAAAAAGTCAAATGTTTATCATAACTATTTAGAATAAATAGGAGGTGATACTGGCCTGAGGTTTCCTGCAAGCAAGGATGGAGAAGTTGGCACTTGGCCAAATCTCCATTCACTGCAGCAGGACCAGAGAACCCCGCTGGTGGTGTACAGCCGGAGGATTGAGGCCACTATGTAATATTTTAAGTTCATATCTGTATAATTTTCCAATGGATGCAATTGCAATACTCATGCAGTTGATAGCTCAGGTATTTGTAATGAGGTGACGTCAAAATATCTGCAGGCACTATAGGTCAGGCTGATATGCCACAGCATTTGAAGGCCATTGCTTGTATGTGTAGGGTGATGTAATGACTAGAAACACGAGGGCCAGATTTAAAACTTCCCAACAATGGGTTTTTAGGCTGGAGAGGCGCATGAAGTTCAAGAGTCTGGAATCTCTCTGGGTTCCTGTCCTCCCCGACAATCCGGCCATTTTCTGATGGGATGGGCAAGGCCTCAGATGGAAAGCTCGCTCTTTCCCCATTTGAGGTCCTTAAGTGTGCCACCCGATTACCAACAACGATGTGAAGCCAAACCCAGATAAGGCAACAGCTATGCAGCAAATGTCTGTTCCTGAGGACAGGCATGCCCTGCAGAGTTTCCTCGGCATGACAAATTGTCTATCAAAGTTCATTCACTATTACAGTGAGGTGACTGGACCCCTACATCAACTTGCCCATCAGGATGTCAAATGGTGTTGGCAGGAGCACCACAATGTTGCATCCAACAAACTCAAGGACCTGCTGTCAGCCCCTCTGGTGTTACAGTACTTCCGAACACCTGTACTCTTATCAGCAAATGCCTCTCAGCATGGATTTAGAGCTGCGTGTATCCAGAATGGCAGACCAGTGGTTATTGCAGCAAGGGCTCTCACTAACTTGTAGACTAACCATGCCCAGATTGAGAAGGAACTCCTTGCCCTCGTCCTCGCATGTCAGAAGTTCATTGATTTAATCTATGGCCGCCCACCAACATTGAAACTGATCACCAACCACCATTCACCATCCTTAAAAAAGCCCCTCCACACTGCACCAACCCACATCTGCAGCGGATGTTGCTCAAGCTCCAATGCTACAACCTCAGTGTGATCTACAAACACAGTAAGGAGCTATACCTCACCGCTGCCCTCTCCGGGGCATACGTACCCACCAGTAAGCATGCAGATCGGGGGGAGGCCATTGATATTGTGACAATTCAAGTGCTGTCGCCCCGCAGAATTGAGGAACTCAAACTGCCCATAAGCGGATCACACAGGCAGCAGCTACATGAGACAATCATGAAAGGATGGCCTGTGACACTGAAAGAAAGCTCTGCACTTTTTATAGCATGAGACCGGGGTTAACCATGGAAGTTTGCCTGATACTGTGTGGCCAGAGGCTCGTCATCCTCAGCTCTCTGCAGTACTGCACACAGCAACTCCACCAAGGACACCAGCGATTGGAGTAACAACGTGTAGGGCAAAGGAAACCATATACTAGCCCTCAATGTCTGGTGACATAGAGAGGAAAGTATCCAGATGTGCACCACACAACGTGCTCAAGCCTCATCAAACCAAAGAGCCACTGCTCCTCTATGAGGCCCCAGACCTTAGTCACTCACTGAGGCAGATATATTTGAGTGGAATGGGAGACAACATCTGGTCCTTGTTGACTCATTCTCAGGGTGGTAAGAAGTTGTCTGCTTGCCTGACATGAAGAGAACCACAGTTATTAGAAGGTTGAAGAGATACTTTGCTGCACATGGCATTCTACACACCTGACAGTTTGTCTCCAGGCAGTTCAAGGACTTTGCACACACATGGAACTTTGAACATATTACAAGCAGCCCCTTAATCCACAATCAAATGATTCGGTGGAGCATTCAGTATGTTTAGTAGGCGGCACGATGGCACAGTGGTTAGCACTGCTGCCTCACAGCGCCAGGGACCCAGGTTTGATTCCTGGCTTGGGTGACAGTCTGCGCGGAGTCTGCACATTCTCCCCGTGTCTGCGTGGATTTTCTCCAGATGCTCCGGTTTCCTCCCACAGTCCGAAAGATGTGCTGGTCAGATGCATTGGCCATGTTAAATTCTCCCTCAGTGTACCCGAACAAGCGCTGGACTGTGGTGAGTCAGGGATTTTCACAGTAACTACATTGCAGTGTTAATGTAAGCCTATTTATGACACTAATAAATAAATTTTAAATGCCACAATGACTAACAGTATAACCACTGTGCCACCGTGCCACCCAAACTTTCAGGGAGGTGACCATCCGACCAGCCCAAAATCATTGCCCTCTACTCTGTTGCCTACTTGGTGCATGGAGGATGATGGCCACATTAACTGGGAACGTTCTCACTGCTGGTAGCTCCTGAATGCCAGATGATTCCATGAAATTTCAGAAGTGGTAGAAAGGCAGGCTTTTAACAAAACCCTTAACAAACTTAAGTGACCTAAACTTGAATGTGGGTGAGTTCGCAGGCTGCAATCCCAGAATATCTGGCCTTAAGATCCCATCAAAGTAATGGTAAAATGTGTCTCCAAATTGTTTTCATGTTTCCTGACAAATAACTTTCCCCTTCAGGGAAATCTTCAGTCAGGAGAATGAATGAACAAGGCCGGAGCTGAAGCATGCTTTTATTAAAATACCATGGCATTGAATTCTAACAATAGTTCATCGGTATTTTGATAGTTTTCCAAGGAAGAAGGTTATAAATCAGGATTTAAGTGAACGGTGTAATTCTGATAGCCAGGACGTTTCACTATACCACACCAAACTTTTCAACGCACTGGGGGATGTTTGAAAACACATTCCTTCTACGTTGCTACCTCTGAAACATTGTATTGTGAGCTTTTGACGTCTACTGCAGCAGCATCTCCAGTTTGGAATGCTTGTTGCTAGGCTACACAGTATTTAGAATTTGTAGAGATAGGAAGTTTCTCGCTGTGCAGAAAATGATAGCTGCATTGGTATGTAGATTAACAATAGCCATTTTAATTCATTCACGCTGAATCTACATTCCGTTCCACTATATTTTCCCTGTATTGAACTCAGAATTAGTGTCATTAGTTTTGCATTATATACCAGGGATCTGGCTTCCCTTTGTTCGGTCAAGTCTTTTAAAGGATAGTTTCCTTTGGTTTAACCCTTTTGAAGACTGATGGTTTTCTGAAAATTACAAAGGCAGAATTTTCTGAAGCTGTTATTCTGAAAAAAAATTGAAAGATCTTTCAAAATCAGCGATACCTTGCTTCAGATACAACAAGACTCCCTTAAGACTCCTAAACATGGTCTTGACTTCAAACTTAGAATGATCCTCTCACATCTGATGACCATCAAATGCACAATAACCTTCCTCTTTCTTTCATTCTGCAGCAATCCTTTCCATTGAGTGTCGTCCAATACATCCGGCACTAGTCCATGGTGAAAGACACATGTTGAACATTATTTTTCCGCTCTGATATTCAGAGAAAACATTAATCCTCGGACTGACAGTGGATAAGTCTGATTACAATTAATTCTTCCAGTCAACCATACAAATTCTCTTAGAAAATTTCTCTTATGGAGGGGCAGTGCAGTCAATGATGGATTCTGAAAAATGGAAATGTGGTAACTGAGGTAGTTGCAATATTTCCTGACAGATTTCTGAGTGGCAATGCACTTTTGTGGCAATGCACTTTTATAGAAAGTCCTTTAGCTACTATGTAGGTCATAAATTGTTCCTAAATTGCCTGCGCTCTACTTCTTATTATGGTTTCTGTCAGGCTGCTCTCAGTTCTCAGAGTATTTGATATTGCTACTCACCATTGAAAGAATACACTATTAAGTGTTAGCAATATCCACGGTGTCCTTGTAAAGTTGGGGTAGTGGGGGAGACCATTGGAAGCAGTGGCAAAATAGTGGGGGATGGGTTGGGATATATTCCGCTGTGTCCATGGGGAAGGTGTGCTGGGGGAACTTCTTTTAAACACAGATTGGGGCACCCTTTAAAGGTGGCACCCCAATTTCTATGGAGCCGTTCTTGCCGATTTTATCAGGCCCCGTGCCGCCGGAGTAAACCACGCCCCCAGCTGCTCTGCAAACTTGGCTGTATTTCTGGATAGAAACACATCAGTTTGTGACTTCTAAAGGGTGTCTTGACAAATACATGAATAGGATGGGAATAGAGGGATATGGTCCCCAGAAAAGTAGGGGGTGTTAGTTCAGTTGGGCAGCATGGTCAGTGCAGGTTTGGAGGGCCAAAGGGCCTGTTCCTGTGCTGTAATTTTCTTTGTTCTTTGTTCCTTGTTCTAGTTTTCAGTCAGAACCTGACAGGCTGACAAATTATGCTGTTTTTTTAAAAAGACCAGGTAACAAACATGGCTGCCTTAATCATTTGATCAGTTACGAGTTTAAAATTTTTGTTCCAAAAAAGGTAGTGGGTTTTTTGTTTCGCATTCTGTGCTTTAACCATTCACGCATTGAGAGCTTTCGAGTTAGCCATGGTTTCTGCAAATGAATAGCTCTGTTCGCCTTAAATCACCCTTTTCAATGCCTTTACTGGCTGGAATTCTCTGACCTCACCCTCAGCTGGGATTTTCCAGTCCTGCCGCAGTGAATGGAGATCTGGCTGAGCGGTGGCGTGGCGTGGCCGGAGAATCCCGTCCATGTTTTGACGTCTCTGTGGCCCCGGGTGAAATAAAAAGGCAAGTTCATTTTTAGCAAAAGGGTCTTGTGAATTTCACAAGTCGCTATTGTTCATGTTTTAATTAGTGATTTAGTTCAGTTTCAGTCTGTCTGAAGCTGATATTGCCAAAGTCACATGCTATGTTGCCAGCCATCTTAAAAGCTATTGTGTCCATTTTGATAAATAATGTTTTAAACCTTGTAATGTCGTTATGCCTGTACTGGGCAGATAAGATAGAACAGTCTGTTTCAAATGAATCTCCACTTTTAATGTACAAATTGAAATGTTCTGAATTGCATGCTCTTCATGAAAATACAGTTGATGTATAACACAACAATAACAAGACTGCTGAGTGCCACACAGGAAATATCACTTGAATTTGACAAATTAAATAACAATTGCAAATGGATTTATCCATTGCTCACAGGTCTCAGATAGTAAAGACAAATCCAGAAGGCAACACTAAGAAAAGGTTAATCTAAAGGACTGCTTGGCTATTCAGAAACTCATGGGACAGATTACACCATAGCATTTATTAGGATTTGTCTGTGCTGCCGAATAATCCGTCATTTATGTTGTAAACCCAATGTGAAAGCATATGGGTGGTCTTTATGTGATCCAGGCTGTTAATAAACTGTGCATTTGTCAGCTAGCAGTCTGCTCATTAACCTGCCCCAACGACACTTCCCCGCCTGTGACTTTATAGGAGGCATTAGCCCATTTTACAAGTTAATGCTCAATTTAAAATAAGCATGTCAACAGAACATGTTGATGTTTTGTCTGCTAATTTTGCAAATGGTAATTCCTTGGCTCCATTTCTTTAAAGTTATTGAAACATAAAATGCCACACAATTGTGACATGTGGGTTCTTGTATCCAATTTTATTCACTTGCGTGATGATCAGTTGGCAAGAAAAATCTTGCAAAGAAATTTCAAATGGCACTGATAATAACTCTTGCATCTTATCACACACATGGCACGGTGGCACAATGGCTAGCACTGCTGCCCTCACAGCGCCAGGGACCCAGGTTCAATTCCGGCTTTGGGTGACTGTCTGTGTGGAGTTTGCACTTTCTCCCCACGTCTGTATGCGTTTCCTCCGGATCTCCAGTTTCCTCCCACAGTCCAAAGATGTGCGGGTTAGGTGGATTCGCCATGCTAAATTGCCACTTAGTGTCCCAAGGTATATAGGTTAAGGGGATTAGTGGGGTAAAAATGTGAGGTTACAGGGGTAAGAGTTGATGCAGACTCGATGGGTCGAATGGCCTGCTTCTGCATTGTTTAGATTCTATGATATTTTCTCTTTAATCTTAAGAAGTTGTTTCAATTAAGCCAAGGATTGTGGATGGGAAATACTCTCAAAGTAACTTTTTGATTTGACTTATTATTGTGACATGTAATATATACAGAGAAAAATATTGCTTCTTGCGCAATACAGACAAAGCATACCATTCATAGAGAAGGAAAGGAGAGGGTGCAGAATGTAGTGTTACAGCCATAGCTAGAGTGTGGAGAAAGATCACCTTAATATAAGGTAGATCCATTCAAAAGACTGATGGCAGCAGGGAAAAAGCTATTCTTGAGTCAGTTGGTATGTGATCTCAGTTTTTTGTATCTTTTTCCTGATGGAGGAAGGTGGAAGAGAGAGACTTGTGTGCTGTACTGTTCTTCTTCACTTGCGTAATTTACCACTCAACTAATTTCTTGGTAAGATAGTATAAATGCATACTAAAAACAAAATAAACATGGGAATTAACTACAAATCCTCTGAGGAAGGAAGATGCAACAGGGCTCAACTTGGGAAAAGAATGAAGCCATGGACTAACTGTGTTCTTAGCTGAAGAACAGATCTTGTTTTGTGGTTGATAATTGCTGAAGAGAAGCTACAAATATAATCATGGACAGGAGATTGGCAAATCTATAGGACAAGACCATGATGTTATTCAGCTACTAATTCAAACTCTTTCCAGGTATTCTGGGTTAATGTGACAAACAAGGAAAGGAATTGGTGCTTAATTCTCTTAACAATCTTCCCTTATTTAACACTTTAGGTACCAAACTCAAACTTACAACAGTTGCAACTTTTTAACTCTTTTACTGAACTTTAACTCTTAACTGAATATTAACTCTGAACTGAAAATGGATACTACCCAGTTTAGAATGAAATGGTCAGGTTCGTTCCCGGTGTAAAATCTATCCTTGTTGTTCTTCTCTGAAGATGCTCTTCACGGCACTTCTTGTGACGGTTGATCTCTGAAGTTATTACTAGAAACAAAGGGCTGCACATCTCTGGAATGGCGCCCAAGCGTTCTGAAGCCTATTTCTCTGGCGTGTGTAGGCTCCCCCCCCCCCCCCCCCCCCACCCCCCACCTCACCAGCGCAAAGTTCCCAACTGTCATGAAAAGTGACAGAGCAGGAAGATTGTAGTGTGGAGCACACTGAAAAGACCACTGTGGAGGACTCCTGTTTCCTCGCCATTACGACACTTGGAATGTATAGGATTGTAATATGATCTGAAATGGTAGCAGAGTTATTTGATTTGTGAGGAGGTGGCACCATGCTATCTTGGCATTAGCTAGTTCTTCCTCACAATTTGGTTTTCTAGTGTTACAGATCTTTAGCTTTGGGACAATTTATATGATGGTAGCGGTTGGGTGGAGATTGATGAAAATTATTTTCAGGTCTAACTCCAAAATTTAGTTAACATTGTAGCTTCTCACTCTGCACTGAATCAACTTCTACAGATGAACATGGACTAATTTGATTTCTACTGGCAAAAATATGCCATATATAATTTTCTTTGAAGGTTCTGTTCAGTAAAGCTTACATCATCCTGTAAATTTGCTGCAGATTTTCTAATGTTAAAACCAATGCCACATTTAACACTTTTTGTACCCTTTTTCACACAATGGAGCTATTTGATTTTATATTCTTTGAAAATAGTAGTGGAAAACCCCCTCCTAATTCCCCTTGGGAAAGTTTTAGTTTTCAGAGCACTAGATTAACTGTGAATTGTATTCCTATCCACATTTATTAGAGAGGAGATTGGGATGAATTGCTTACAATTTACTCTGTAAAACAACTATTTCCTGACCCAATGAATAGGAGTCTCATTCGTTCAGAGAGATTTGAGATGGCAGTCATTAGTAAAGAAGTAATGACGTAATGGTATTAGGAATTTGGGTAAAAGTTTCCATTTTGCTAGAATAAACATTGGTTCGTCCTAACACTCTGAATAGGTCTTATGTATTTTCACTAAATGTGCTATGGGAAATTATTCAGATATTTTTTATTCATGCATTTTCCTTGAGATATATTCTCTCCAGCTACATTGCTTGCTATGTATTGACTGCCAAAATGCCTTGTGGAACATGTTTAGTAGCAAATGATGTCACTTAATGAACATGGCTTATCATTGTACAATCTAAGATTGTTCCCCTTAGCATTCCAATTAGTCCAGGGTCTGCGTACTATTTTGCTATGGTCTTATTTTTCTACCAAAAACAGTAGCAAAGAATATGGAATCCCTACAGTGCAGCAGAAGGTCATTCGGCCCATCGAGCCTGCACCGACAACAATCCCAACCAGGCCCGTAACCCCACATGTTTACCTTGCTAATCCCCCTGACACTAAGGAGCAATTTAGCATGACCAATACACCTAACCCCCACATCTTTGGGCTGTGGGAGGAAACTAGAGAACCCAGAGAAAACCCATGCAGACACAGGGAGAACGTGAACACAGACAGTCACCCAAGGCCAGAATTGAACCCGAGGCCCTGGCGCTGTGAGGCAGCAGTGCTAACCACTGTGCCACTGTGCTACCCCACAATATAGCATTGTGTAAATGAGTAACGCGGCTGCAGTTTAATCAAGTGGTACAGCATCAAAATAATCACTGTCAATACCTTCATTTATCTGAGGCATAGCTGTAACTTTAATCAGTTACTCAATATGCTTCAATTTATTTTCTTGTAGGCTTTTTCCCTGGCTTTGCGAGGCAATAGTTTCTTAGATGCTGGCTGCACAGGTCATTCTAATGTGAACAAGAATCACAGAAAAGTCTGATCCTATTCGTATCTAATCTATCTTTGAGAGGTCAGTGGATTGTGTCAATAATGGGAATCCTTCTTAATTGTTCCCTGTTAGACCAGGAGGACTGGCCCATCGTGGAAGCCGAACTGCAGTTTAGATCAAACAACTAACCACAGAATAGGAATCAAACCAGGGATCTTCTGGTCTATGCTTGATGCATGCCAGATATTACTCTTGTTGACTGAGCCATTGGAGGAAAGGGTTTGCTTTTATTTTTATAGCATGCAATGCAGCACTGTGCTTTTAGATGCAAGTTACTGTGAAATGAATTCAGAACTAGGGGACTGTTTGATGTAGAATGCTGACCTTATCTGGGATCTGCGATTGATTCCACGCAAGACAAATAGGATGAAAAACCAAATAGGATGAAAAATTCCTAATCTCTAAAGGTAATTATCACTTGTGAGTAAAATATGTTTGGCCAACTTTGATCTATTTCCTAGTGGACATAACTCAATCACACATTTGTCATGACACGATACAAATTGCGACAAAATAGACAATGTCACTTTGAGGCTAACAGTGTAATTGGCTTGACAAATGCAAGTGTCACATTGACATAGTGGGAAGGGGTTTGGGTGGGTGATGGGATTGGTCTTTCAAGATTTGCATCCATGTGTTCATTCCACTGTTAGAGTAATGAGAGTGGTAAAGAGACACTTTATATATGTAACTTGATGTTGATATTATATTTAAATATATCATTCTCTCCCTCACAATCCCTGCTGACAATGTAGCAGTTGCTGGGAGTTGACAAAACGGCTGCGATTCTCTGACCTTGCCCGTGGCCAGGATTATGTGGGCCCCGCAACTGTGAATGGAGATTTGGTGAGCACAGATTTTCCGTTCTCGCTGGCAGCAGTGGCGGGGAGAACGAGACTGGGGAATTATGGCCAACGTTGTTGAAAGAGGTGCAATGTGACTTCAACAATCTGGAAGCTGTATGAAAGGAGAATGGTTCCTTGTTTGAAACTGGCAAGTCTCAAGGGCTAAGGAACATACTTTAATGAAAGCTGAGAAAAAACAATGCCGTCCTAAATCCTACAGATGTTGTTGCAAAGACTGAAGTATTTATTCTTTTACTAAATGAATGTACAAGTCAGTGCCTCAACACACATCCAGGAAAACACCATCTCAAGATGTCAAAATGGGAAATGACATTACACAACCATTGCCTGGAAACAATCTCTCTCCTCAGCTGCCTGGCTGTCTCGAGCCTGCCTCAAGATATTTGAAGTCTTTCATTTTTTTTAATGTTCCAGATGATTATTATTTAGTTGTTCTGAGACTCATAACCTCAGTTGGAAGCTATTTGTATCTACTATCAAGTGGAAAGAAATGTCTGTGTTGCTATGGCTTGCAGAAACTCTGCCAAATTAGGTATTTTTCCCCAGTGTGGGTGATGGCTTAGAATCCAGCCACGACATTTAGGTAGGAGAACCCACTAAGGTAACCTGGACGAGGATTTTAAATTTTGAAGGTACTAAAACAAAGAAACAATCAACAGAAAATGGTAGTTTCTGATGGTGAAAACTGGTGGGAATGGGACAGAGTTGGGGGGATGGGTAGGGAACACAAAAAATATGGCTTAGAATGAATATAGAAGAAAAGGGGCTGGAGATTCCTCTGTTGCTGTACTTTTGCTGGAGGTGCATTGGAAATCTTATTTACAGACGTAAACTTTAATTTCTACACACTTCTGGTAAAATTGTGGTGGCAAAGTGGGATGAGTTATAATTGTGCGCCAAAGAAACTCTATTCTCCTTGTGAAGCTGGTGCCTTATCAAACGTCAACATCTGTGCAGCCTTTAACATAGTTGACTACACCATCCTCCTCCAATGTCTCACTTCATTTAGTGGGACTACCCTTGGTTGGTTCCATTCATCCATCTGATCAAAGCAAGGGTATCTTCACCAATGTGGCTTCATTTCCCACACTCTCACCATCATCCCCTGGAGATTTCCAACCATTTTTCTGTGATGCCCATCTTTTTCCTTACCTGTAAGTTGTCTCATGGTGGAACCACCTGCAGGCATCGAACCAGCTTTCACATATTCGCTGATGACAGCCCTTTTGTTTCACCTCCTGCCTCTGTGCTTTCAGCCCGTTTATTTGACATTCAACCTTGAATGAATTGCAAGTACTTTCAGTGAAACATTGGGAAGATTGAAGCCATTGGGCTGCAATTTCAGCCTCCATTGGGCCCTGGCACTCAATCATTGTACAGTCAACATGTGCTAGAGTAAGAACAAACTTTCAATTTAAAAAGCACTTCCCACATTATCAGGATGTCCCAAGACATTTCATAACCAAGGAGTAAATGTTGAAACCTTTGCTGTTACACGGGCAAAGGAGAAACATCTGGAAAGTAAAATGCTTTCCTCGTCAAATGATCCTTGTGAAATAAACAGCACTAAGATATTTGCTG
This sequence comes from Mustelus asterias, assembly GCF_964213995.1. Lineage (NCBI taxonomy): Eukaryota > Metazoa > Chordata > Chondrichthyes > Carcharhiniformes > Triakidae > Mustelus > Mustelus asterias. The sequence continues at coordinate 58,010,072 of NC_135821.1, read as the reverse complement.
TGATCCCAGATAATGATTGGATATTCTGTAGTTGTTCATTGAATGATGTTAATCAGCCATGAACAGATTTGCGTTGAGTGGGAACAGAACTGAATTTTGATGAAGGAATGGGATGGGATGGTATCCATTACAGCGTTAATTTGAGGAAATTTCTGATTTCAGTCTACTCTTGGAGTGGCTCATGCTTACTGAGTGTGACAAGAGCAGTTCTGTGGGTGATAAGTGAGCTCCAGGGACTATACTGTTAAAACTGAGATTGCTCCCTACAATTGGTATCACTTTTCCTTCATAAATCATGGACATTTTATTATGTTACAGACTCTCAACTCTAATAGTAGCCAGTTCAATCAGTCTGCCTGCCAGCCTGGAGAGGAAATAACATACAAGATTCTGTGTTTTGATAAGTGCAGTTAAGATAGCATCTGCACGTACCGTAGCAACCAATTGTGGAACTGCCCCCAGGTTTCCACATTTGCTTGGCGGACTGTTTGGATGCAGGCCTCTGCTGTTCGGCACTCGTGTCTCACATCACATCCCAAGTTAGTTTGGAGTTTCATAATGTGGGAATAATTGATCACCCAAGATGTTTTACGCAAGAACAGGAGACTTTTCCACGTTATTGTTGCTATGGAGTAATATTTACACTTAAATCAAATAAGAAGAATGAGGACCTGGGCAACACTTAATCCAATGCCTCTCTCTGTATGGTTAAACTCAGTTTCTACTTTATAACACCCAGTAATGTTTGCTCCCTCACCTCAGGAAGAGTATAGATAAACCGGAATCATTTGCTGAAGAGGCGGAAGTAGTTCTCCTTATCTGCAGGAAGTTCTTAGAACATATGGTGAACAATCCTGTCACCTGCTCAAACAATTGGACAGTACTGACCTTTTATTTCCAGCAGAGAAAACGCTGGAAAATCTCAGCAGGTTTGGCAGCATCTGTAAGGAGAGAAAAGAGCTGACGTTTCGAGTCCAGGTGACCCTTTGTCAAAGCTAAAAGGCATAGAAAGTGGGAGATATTTACACTGCAGGGTGAGGGAATGAAAGATGAGTCATAACCATAGAAACCAGGGGAAAACTGCTAATAGCTGTCCACAGAAAAACTAAAAGGTGTGAATGGCCAAACGGCAGTATAAGCTGTGACAGGTGAAGATGTTGGGAGGGGGGTGTGGGGAGTGTTGGGGTTGGGGGGGAGGAGGGGAGGTGGTGTGGGGGAGATGGGACAAAGGTAGAATGTAGAAAAAGGGCATTTTATTTATTTTACCTTTTATTTATTAGTCACAAGGAGGCTTCCATTAACATTGCAATGAAATTACTGTGAAAATCCCCTAGACGCCACAATCTGGTGCCTGTTCGGGAACATTAAGGGAGAATTTAACATGGCCAATCCACCTAACCAGCAAGTGATAGAGTCATAGAGGTTTACAGCATGGAAACAGGCCCTTCGGCCCAACTTGCCCATGCCGCCCTTTTTATTAAACCCCTAAGCTAGTCCCAATTGCCCACATTTGGCCCATATCCCTCTATACCCATCTTACCCATGTAACTGTCTAAACGCTTTTTAAAAGACAAAATTGTACCCGCCTCTACTACTACCTCTGCTAACTTGTTCCAGACACTCACCACCCTCTGTGTGAAAGCATTACCCCTCTGGACCCTTTTGTATCTCTCCCCTCTCACCTTAAACCTATGCCCTCTAGTTTTAGACTCCCCTACCTTTGGGAAAAGATATGGACAATTTAGCTGATCTATGCCCCTCATTATTTTACAGATTTCTATAAGGTCACCCCTCAGTCTCCTACGCTCCAGAGAAAAAGTCCCAGTCTATCCAGCCTCTCCTTATAACTCAAACCACCAAGTCCTGGTAGCATCCTAGTAAATCTCTTCTGCACTCTTTCTAGTTTAATAATATCCTTTCTGTAATAGGGTGACCAGAACTGTACACAGTATTCCAAGTGTGGCCGTACCAATGTCTTGTACAACTTCAACAAGACGTCCCAACTCCTGTATTCAATGTTCTGACCAATGAAACCAAGCATGCTGAATGCCTTCTTCACCACTCTGTCCACCTGTGACTTCACTTTCAAGGAGCTATGAACCTGTACCCCAGAGCTCTTTGTTCTGTAACTCTCCCCAGTGCCCCACCATTAACTGAGTAAGTCCTGCCCTGGTTCAATTTACCAAAATACATCATTTCGCATCACCACCATCCGGTGGTGGAGGGATTGAATGTTTGTAGATGTGGTGCCAATCAAGCGGGCTGCTTTGTCCTGGATGGTGTCAAGCTTCTTGAGTGTTGTTGGAGCTGCACCCATCCAGGCAAGTGGAGAGTATTCCATCAGACTTCTGCCTTGTGTCTTGGAGATGGTAGACAGGCTTTGGGGAGTTAGGACGTATTTACATTTTTAAAAAATGGACAAATTACAATATGACTGAGTTGAACCCACAAATCGCTACAGGAATGAAGCCAGGTTGAGAAAGATTCCCTCATGGAACAGATTTGTAAATTATAAAATAGACTTCCAGCCAAAATCAATAACATTTCAATTAGCAGCTTTAAAAGGGAGCTGGCTAAATATTTGGTTCAGAATTCGATTGAAGATTATAAAGGTAAATGCCGTTAGAACCCAGTGAACCGTTTATGAATAGTTCCTGAACTGCTGGCACTGCAGTGCTTTGTGCGGAAAATGAAGATGAATAATGTAGGATGTCTGTTTTTGATATTCTAGCATTCTTGTTAAATTACCTGTTGACAGAAGGCTGGAGGTGTGGAGATTTTGCAATAACATTTGTCAGGAGATTAAATTGATTTGGTAAAGCCAACCTTACATTGACTATCCAAGGAATGGGCTTGAATGGCCATTTTCATTGCATTTTCTTTAATTATAAAACTATTTTCATAGCTTTGCAAAAGTCCAATTCCTCTTAACACTTGGTGAATGTGATTATGGTGTACAATACCTCCTTGTCCTTCCCCATACTCTCTGCAATGTGTGACATTGTCAATCACACTAGAGGCACTCGAACCTCAGCAAGGCTTCTTCGACCGTACATTCCAAGTCTGTGACCTATGCCACCTGGAAGGACAAGGGCAATAGACTGCTTAGTGTGTAAATGTTCAGGTATGGCAGGGCAGCTCGGACAAGTAGAATATGTATCCTGTGAAATGTGGGAAATCATGGATGTACCATGTGTGCTAGGCAAACACATCTGCAGGAGGTGCCACCGGCTGCAGAAGCTTGAGGCATGGGATTTGGGAAATCCACAAGTGTCTGTGCTAGAGGACAGTGGGGCTTCTGGACCTCTCTCCAGCTGCCCCTCTATCCCATGGAGGACCACCAGGCTCACTGAGCACCGGGAGAGGTGAGGATCATCTGGTACATAGTCTGTGAACCCTCAGGGTATCCAACCTACCTGAGTCCCCCTTTCCTGTGAGGGATACTCCTCTAGCCCCGCACACTGATGAGGACAGAACAGCAACAGCTGTGCTGCCGGAAAGCAGGGAGTGGAAATCAGCAGACCTCCTCAACCTCAGCTGTGGATCCTGGGGAAGCAGCTAGACATAGTGGGAGGGTGAGGAAGAGTAAGAAGTGATAGGCACGTTGTTGGCATGGGTGAATGTAGGCACAAGTGTAGAGAGATCACCACTTTATATAGTTACAAATAATAAATCATTCCATTCATTCACAGAGCCTCCACACTGTTATTTTGTGCCGGGAAGCTCCTGTTCATGGAAGGAGCAAACCTCTCTACCTGCATCCAACCATCAGGGCTAAAGCAGTTCAATTTTGCAACTCTTTACCTGGGTGCTAGAGGCCATGGGTCAGTTGAGGTGTCTTGGAAAAATATCACCGTTCCTTTGTTGTCGCTGGATCAATATCATGGAATACATTTTCCTATAGCGCCACACATATACCTATACTGAATGGACTACAATGTTTCAAAAAGGTGGCTCACCACCACCTTCTCCTGGCAATGAGGAATGAACAGGATCAAGTACTGGTCTAGTCAGCAACACTCAGATCCCATGAAAAAGGAATCTCCTTTCTCAGCGCTTCCAAGTTGTCCAGCTCAATTGCACTGCCCTCAATTCTTTCCACTCTTATCTTTCCATCCAGCCAGAGCATCTACAATATTTGTTTATCTTCCTGTCCCTACACAGTTATCTCTGTTGTCCACCATTATCCTCCCTTCCATATCACTATTCTGCCTCTTGGCATCATCCAAAGATGAAGTGAGGTTCCACATGTACACTGGGCACATCTGTCTGCCAGCTCGGTTGACATCTCTATCATATTTGCACTATTGGCCCGATGTTCAATCCTAGATGAGCCACATGTTCCTTCATGTCAACTATTGAAAAACCCGAAGCTATCTTTATTGGTTCCCGGTTCCAATTCTTCCCCTGGCTACTGACTCAGGTTGAACCAGACTCTTTGTAACCTTGGTGTCCTATTTGACTCCAAGCTGAATTCCTGATCCCATATCTGCTCCATTAAAGGCTTTCCACTCCCATATCACCCTCTGCTCATCTGCTACTGAAACTCACAGCTCTGTTATTGTCATCTCTAGATTTCGCCTTTCCACTGCCCATTCTATGTCCTTCAAACATCAGCTCATCCAAAAACGTGTCAGATTCCTTTCCTGAATTATTATCTCTGTGCTCCCTGATCTATATTGACTACCAATTGCCCTGTGCCTCAAATTTAAAATTCTCATCCTCTTGTTTAATTGCTTTCAGTGCCTCCCCTTTCCCTATCTAAATAATCACCAGCAATAAACCCTTCAAAGTGATCTGTGTTTCTCCTACTGTGGATTCTTTTGTATCCTCCCTGTCTTCATCCTATGATTGGTGCTTGTATCTTTGGTCAACTAAACTCTGTACTCTGAAATTCCTGCCCTAAACCTTTTTCAGTTCTCTATCACCCTCTGCTCCTTTGCGACCCACTTTAATTGCAATCTATTCGATCAAGCTTTAGCCATCCTTCCTAATATCTCTTTTTTTTTTTTAGCACTGCATCCATTTCTGACTGGCTTATGCCTCTTTGAAATGGCTTTGTTACCTCTAGACTTAATGGGCGGGATTTTCTGGCACACTCGCCCCAAAACCGGAAAATCCCACTCAAGGATTTTGCATGGACAGGAAGATTCCGCACAAGTACTCCAACATTTCCCTGACTGGCCTCCTAATGCTCTACCCACTCTAAATTTGACGTCATCCAAATGTTGCCTGTGTCCTAACTCACAGCAAGTCTCATCCACCATCACCCCTCTGCTCACTGACCTATCTGGGCTCCCAGTTATACAAAGCCTTGATTTTAAAATTCTTATCCTCATTTTCAAATCCCCCCATGTCCTCACCCCTCCCCGTATCTCTTGTCTCCTCCAGCTCTATTACCCTCCAAGGTATCTGCACTCTGCTATTTTAGGCTTCTTGAGTATCCCTGATTTTAATAGTTGCAGCATTAGTGGTCGTGTCTTGGGCTGCCTAGGCTCTGGAATTTCCTCCCTAAATCTCTCTGCCCCTCTACCCCTTTCCTCCTTTAAGATGTTCTTCAGAACCCACATCTTTGACCAAGGTCATCTCTAAGTTCTCTCTATGTTGCTCAGTGTGAAATCTAGTTTGATAATACTTCTTTGACAAGACTTACGACATTTTATTGTGTCAAAAGTGCTGTATAAATACAAGTTCTGGTGTTCTTAATAAGCTCGCATTGTTTGGTCCATAATAATTTCTGTCATTGTTGAAGTTTCTTAAGTTTAAGTTTTAAATTTATTTATTAGCATCACAAGTAGGCTTACATTAACAGTTCAATGAATTTACTGTGAAAATCCCCTAATCGCCAAACTCCAGCGCCTGTTCAGGTACACTGAGGGAGAATTTAGCATGGCTAATGCACCTAACTAGTCTGTCTTTTGGACTTTGGGAGGAAATCAGAGCATCCAGAGGAAACCCACGTTGACATGGGGAGAACATGCAGGCTCCACACAGGCAGTGACCCAAGCCAGAAATCAAACCCAGGTCCCTGGTGCTGTGAGGCAGGCAGTGCTAACCACCGTGCCACCCCTTTCTGAAATCCCTCTTCAATTGTTAAAATACAGATTTGTCTGTTCAGCTGTAAAACTTTCAGTCAATTAAAACTGGTGTTCTAACAGAGTCTGTAAACTTCATACATTTCAGTGCTGGAATTTAGAGTAAAACAAGATAGTATCTAAGATACGGAGTATTATGAATCATTATTCTTGGATCATAAAGTATATGAACTATTATTTGTTTCATTCTGTCCACTCAGATCCCTTATGTATTAATAATCTCTTATCTAATTCCATGAAAGAGGCCATATGAATATCCTCAGGTTAGTCTTTATACTTCAGTCGAGTCAATTTGGAACGAGAAAGACTTCACTGGGAATTAAATCACATTTTAAGGATTGTCACCACATGGAAACACTCTAAAATCAGAGACCCCTTATCAACATGATTGATGGGGGAGATTAAACAATCTATAATCTATCTTGTACTGACTTTTATAGGCTTTATCTCTGAACATTATGGGGGAAAGAATTACAAATTAATGTATAGAGTTGATGCTGAAAATAGAAAATTCCATGTAGAAATGCAAATATGGAAGTTATGCAGAGGGAGTCTTGAAAGAGACATTTTTGGATTTTAGGAGCTGGAAGATTTGATTATTAGCCCTGTCTAAAACCAAAGATTTTTATTGACACTACCTTATTTATTTAACTTCCGCTCCTTGCCTCAAACCACAGAGCCATAGTTACATTACTGCAGTACAGAATGCAATCATACTGTCCATTTTGTAATGAACAGTATGATTGGCCAAGGCAGCTTTCAAGACACTCGACAATGCAGAATCGCTGAGCAGAAACTGATAGCCAAGTTCCGCACACGTGAGGACGGCCTCAACCGGGATCTTGGGTTCGTGTCACACTATCTGTAACCCCCACGACTTGTCTGGGCTTGCGAAAGCTCACTAACTGTCCTGGCTTGAGACAATTCACACCTCTTTAACCTGTGCTTAACCCTCTCTCCACTCACATTGTCTGCACCTGTAAAGACTTGATTACCTGTTAAGACTCGCATTCCAACCATTATCTTGTAATTGAATTTGTGTCTATATATGCCCTGATTGTGGAACAAATTGTGCACTCACCTGATGAAGGAGCAGTGCTCCGGAAGCTCGTGCTGCCAGATAAACCTGTTGGACTTTAACCTGGTGTTGTGAGGCTATTTACTGTTCATTTTGTAGACATAGCACTGCTTATATTTTGTTCTATATTATTATTTTATTAATCCTCTTTGCCTGTTGATTCTCATAATAATAAAGTTAACATAAATATGATCGCTGTGACTGCATGTATCATTTGTTTAATACACTCCCCAACAATTATCTTCTTTACCTTTCCAACCTTACAAGAGTGACTAAAATTCCGACGTATTTCATTGACTTTGGAACAACTTGGATTGTGTTATGTAAATGCAAGTCTTTTGTAAGTGGTGTTCTGTCATTTCAGATATATAAACTGAGCTGGATTTTTAATCTGGGGTCAGTAAGACAATGGCCAAATTATTTCTGAGTCCTGACCCCAGGACACGTTCAGCATCAGCGACATGATCTTTAAAGGTAAAAGGTCCCAAATGGCCTGGAGGTGAGTTCAGCACACAACTTGTGACACTGGGAGCAGGTTGGAAGTGTGATCTTGTGATGGAGGGTCATTATTGAGCTTGGCAATTCCTGGAGGAATAGGACAGACTTTTCTTTTTGATGCCAATCAAATAAACTTGGATCTGCTTAGCAGGCAGGAGAGCAGAGAACCAGTAGCCTCAAAGTTCACACACATAAGAACATAAGAAATAGGAGCAGGAGTAGGCCATCTAGCCCCTCGAGCCTGCCCCGCCATTCAACAAGATCATGGCTGATCTGAAGCGAATCAGTTCCACCTACCCGCCTGCTCCCCACATCCCTTAATTCCCTTATCGATCAGAAATCTATCTACCCGTGATTTAAACATATTCAACAAGGGAGCCTCCACCACTTCAATGGGCAGAGAATTCCAGAGATTCACCACCCTCTGAGAGAAGAAGTTCCCCCTCAACTCTGTTCTGAACCGGCCCCCACTTATTTTGAGGCTGTGCCCTCTAGTTCTGGTTTCCCTTCTAAGTGGAAAGAATCTCTCTATCTCTACCCTACCTTCATTATCTTATATGTCTCTATAAGATCACCCCTCAGCCTTCTAAACTCCAACGAGTCCAGACCTAAACACCAACCTAAACACTCACTCATACTCGAGCAGCTCAGTTCAAGTGGTGGGAACGTCATGCCACTGCATCAGCACCTCAGTTTGACTGTCCTATATCATATGTAATTTTGAATCAGAAGCCACAACGCATTCCCGACCACTCTGCACCATTTGCTCTTCCCCTTATTAGCACCAAAAATTTGATTCTGTTCCACTCCAGTCAGTTCACACCGTTTAATTGATTTAAAATCATACAGTGCAGAAGAAGGCCATTCAGCCCATTGAGTCTGCACCGACAACAATCCCACCCAGGCCCCATCCCTGTAACCCCACATATTTACCCCGCTAATCCCTCTAACCTATGCATCCCATGACACTAAGGGGCAATTTAGCATGGCCAATGAACCTAACCTGTACATCTTTGGACTGTGGGAGGAACCCGGAGGAAACCCACGTAGACATGGGGACAATGTGCTAACTCCACACAGTCACCTAAGCCGGGAATCGAACCCAGGTCCCTGGCGCTGTGAGGCAGCAGTGTTAACCATTGTGCCACCATGCTGCGGCACTTAATGAGCTAGCAAGCCATTTGGAAGCACGGTGATGCCTATCTCTCCCCCATCCCTGCCATCCCTTTAAAAGTTCCATCCTGACCCAGAGGCACCAGGACATCAACATGCCGTTCCAATGTGCGATTTTCAATGTGTACCATCTGACCTCCTCCCACAGGTCATTGGAAATTCAGCCCGATATGCTTCATAAATGTAATGTTTGTTACTCAATGATTTGTACTCTGGAAAATATGTCTTAAAAAGGGGGGAAATAATTACTTGAATGAAGTGGTTATCTAAATAGAGAGGTAAAAATTGGGAAAAATAAATATTTCTGCCATTTCAGGACACCTGTTGATGGTGGAGAACCAGTTCTGTATAATACAACATGTCAGCTATAGTGCTGATTGTTGTTTAGACATTGGCAACCTGGAGACATGAATAACAATGCACCTCTCAAGTCGTGTGTATGCCTAACTTGTCCAACTTCTCCTCAGGTGCCTTAATGCTATGTCTGAACACACTTAAAAATGGAATTCTCAAATTAAAGTTCCTTGGGTAGCATGGTGGCACAGTGGTTAGTATTGCTGCCTCACAGCGCGAAGGATACAGGTTCAATTCCTGGTTTGGGTCACTATCTGTGCGGAGTCTGCATGTTTTCCCCATGTCTGCATGGGTTTCCTCCGGGGGGTCTGGTTTCCTCCCACAGTCCAAAAGACGTGCTGGTTAGGTGCATTGACCATGCTAAATTTTCCCTCAGTGTAAGAGTGTGACATAAGAACATAAGAACATAAGAAATAGGAGCAGGAGTAGGCCATCTAGCCCCTCGAGCCTGCCCCGCCATTCAATAAGATCATGGCTGATCTGACGTGGATCAGTACCTCTTACCCGCCTGATCCCCATAACCCTTAATTCCCTTACCGATCAGGAATCCATCCATCCGCGCTTTAAACATATTCAGCGAGGTAGCCTCCACCACCTCAGTGGGCAGAGAATTCCAGAGATTCACCACCCTCTGGGAGAAGAAGTTCCTCCTCAACTCTGTCCTAAACCGACCCCTCTTTATTTTGAGGCTGTGTCCTCTAGTTTTAACTTCTAGACGACGAGGGGATTTTCACAGTAACTTCATTGCAGTGTTAATGTAAGCTTACTTGTGACTAATGAATAAACTTTAAACTCCCTCATGTACCCCCACAACCCTCTCCCCCTCCCCCCAAAAAAACTTGGAAACACAATCCAAGAGGAAGTGATTCTTAAGTACTGTTAAGCAACATGAAATATAAAATGGAGATTAGCTTTTGTTGCTAAATGTGTGGTGATTGATCCTATGCTTATTGCATTGTACTTATCAACAACTCAATAAGCAATGATACAATTCGGGGGCCCATGCAAACGTAGCATTTCTTTCAATTTGCAACCTTTTGGAGGAATATATTTTTCCAGTCAGTAACTTTGGGCTATTATTCATATGAGATTTGTCTCATATTTATTTTCATAGAATCATAGAGTCCCTAACGGTGCAGAAGGAGGTCAGTCGGTCCATCGAGCTTGCACTGACAAAAACAGAAAATGTTGGAAAGACTCAGCAGCTCTGGCAGCATCTGCAGAGAGAGAAACAGAGTTAACGTTTCAAGCCAGGAGGTCTCTCCTTCAGAGCTGAAGAGGAGGATGTGGGGTATTAGAGACTCAAAACATTAACTCTGTTTCTCTCTCCAAACATGCTGCTAGACCTGCTGAGTTATAGAATCATAGAATCCCTACAGTGCATTTGGCCCATTATGCCTGCATTGACAACAATCCCACCCTGCCCCCCCCTTAAGCCCATGTATTTACCCTGCTAATCCCCCTGACACGAAGGGCCAATTTAGCACGGCCAATCAACCTAACCCGCACACCTTTGGACTGTGGGAGGAAACTGGAGCACCCGAAGGAGACCCATGCAGACATGGGGAGAATGTGAAGACAGTGATCCAAGGCCGGAATTGAACCTGGGTCCTGGCGCTGTGAGGCAGCAGTGCTAACCACTGTGCCACCATGTTGCCAGATCACTGGGACATCCCTGGATTTAGGTGAATGAGGCCAGGATGGTGGGGGGGGGGGGGGGGGGGGGTAATATTCAGACTCAAAGGCATGGAGGTGGCTTTCGGCAGCTATCCCCTCCACCTTCCAATGTCGAGTCCCTCGATTGGGCCTTTGAGTGTCTTTGAAAGAGGGACCCTTCCTCAAAGGCCTATCGGGTTTTCCTGGCAACCTTCAGGAGACACAGGAAAGCCGTGCCACTCAGGTTTAATCCCTGTGCCACCAATAAAGTTTGGGGTAATTGGTGTCAATTGACTTATGCGAGTGGATGAGTTTGCCCCAAGGGGCCCTTCTGCCTTCCAACATAATTGTAAGTGGCTTTCCCACTGCTGGAAGACTGATCTTCCATGATTCAGTGGCCTGGCCACCATTAATCTCGCTGATTAATTTTGTATTCATTAAAATTGCATGTAACACAAACCAACAACGTTCTTCATGCAGCGCTTCTGATTTAACTGATTAATGAACCACAGAATGAAATATATTAGGAAAAGTGTCTAGACAATGAAACTGACTCCAGCAAGTCTGGCAAAAATGAGTCAACACAGTTTCTGTTCAGAGCTAATATTAGACAGAGGGAAAGAAAGAGAGAAGTGTTTTTCCTTGCATTATAACTGGAATAGGTTCTGCTTTGTATTTTTGCTGAAGTTGATGCTCAATATACGCATCCCAATGACACAGTAAGTTAAAGTGCTGGCCAGACAGATAGGAAGGTGGGAGGGGGGTGTGTGGGGTTCAAGCCTCAAGGGTAAATTCACCAGCAGGGAGCTACACTTGAAAGGATTGCAACTGGCAATGGGGTGACAGCATTGGCATTGATTCTCGCACTCACACATCCTTTCTATATTGACCCCTTAAAGAACTTGCAATGGACCGAGCTATTTTTTGCTTCATCTGGGGGTCAAAAATGGACCACTTTCATAAGGACATGATGTACAAACCTCTAGACAAAGGCAGAAAATATGTGTCCAACATCGCCCGACTCCTGATGGCCACCTTTGTGCGTGGCTGCATCAAGCTTTGCAGAGATTCTCGGTATGCAAACATCAAGTGTCACTACATGCTGAGGTTCTACCTGTCCCCGGTGTTCCAAAGGATGGGTTTGGCCACACTGCCGTGGAACGCTCCAAGCAGTTGGACTGTGCTACATCACCTGTCCCTCATGGAAATATTTGTGTGAAAAAAAACCTCTTTAACCACAAGTCTGAAATCTTAGAAAGAAATCTTAGAATCTTAGAAGTCCCATCAGGCAATGGTCTGCACGTAATGTCCAAGAGGCCCTGAGGGAAAAGGAGATGGTGGATCCTGTAGGATGGTTCCCTGAGTAGACTGTCAGAGTCATCTGGCAGAATGCCTCATCACCAGAACTTTCAAACAAGTATCAAAACCTGGTTTGGCTGGTGGTGAGAAAGGCCCTTGCTGTCAGATCCTTTCTTCAGGCTCGGAGTCACACCCAATCTACACGAGGTGACTGTGGTGGGGAAGAGACCATTGCCCACCACCCTGTGGAATGAACCATTTCAAAGAAGGTCTGGAGAGAGATGAGGTGGTTTCTGTCGAGTTTCAGCCCGAGCAGGTCCGTGACGCAAGACTCTGTGTTCTACGGGCTGTTCCCAGGGATGCAATTCGAGACAAACATCAGCTGCTGCTGGAGGATCATCAACTCAGTGAAAGGCGCTTTTTGGTCTGCATGAAAGCTGTTGATCTTCCAGTGCAAAGTGTTGTAGTCCGGTGTGTTCCAAGATCCAGGATGATGTGCTTAGGGACACACTAAAGCTTGGGACAACTGCCGCAGAGGCGCGATGGGGAAGGTCGCTTTCTAAGACCTTTCAACCACAGTGAACTGAGGGGAGCAGAACCCCCTCAGGCTGAATGGCTCACTGAATGCATACAGCGAATATTACATGTATCTCAGTGATACTGAAGCACCTCGGACTGCAACTTATTCTTTGTAGGCAACCTTTAAAATAACTTTGCAACATTTGTAAGGACCCTTGTAAAATGTCTGAAACATTTCCTTGACTCTATTGAAGCATCTCAGAGTGTTACTTGATGTATGTAAAGAACCTGCATATTATTGGTTTTTTGTGTGATGGCCCTTTTGGAATGTTTGTAATGTTCTTGCCGGTTTCTTATGTATAAAGTATATTTTGGGGGGGATAAAAGGTGCAATGTGGAACTCGCAGTCAGTTGAGGTGAACAGCATAGTTGCATTTGGTTCGCTAATGCCTCACCAGTGACTGATGCATTATCATTGTAGCGCATTTTGAGTTATAATCCAGTGTCTCTTCAGATGCCCGATTTGTATCATAAATAAACTGCTTCACATTGCCTTTGATTTGGTTTATTATTGTCACATGTATTAGCATACAGTGAAAAGTATTGTTTCTTGCACGCTATACAGACAAAGCATACCATTCATAGAGAAGGAAACAAGAGAGTGCAGAATGTAGTGTTACAGTCATAGCTAGGGTGAAGAGAAAGATCAACTTAATGCAAGGTAGGTCCATTCAAAAGTTTGATGACAGCAGGGAAGAAGCTGTTCTTGAGTCAGTTGGTACGTGACTTCAGACTTTTCTATCTTTTGCCCGACGGAAGAAGGTGGAACAAAGAACAAAGAACAAAGAACAGTATAGCACAGGAAACAGGCCCTTCGGCCCTCCAAGCCTGTGCCGCTCCTTGGTCCAACTAGACCAATCGTTTGTATCCCTCCATTCCCAGGCTGCTCATGTGACTATCCAGGTAAGTTTTAAACGATGTCAGCGTGCCTGCCTCCACCACCCTACTTGGCAGCGCATTCCAGGCCCCACCACCCTCTGTGTAAAAAACGTCCCTCTGATGTCTGAGTTATACTTCGCCCCTCTCAGCTTGAGCCCGTGACCCCTCGTGATCGTCACCTCCGACCTGGGAAAAAGCTTCCCACCGTTCACCTTATCTATACCCTTCATAATCTTGTATACCTCTATTAGATCGCCCCTCATTCTCCATCTTTCCAAGGAGAACAACCCCAGTCTACCCAATCTCTCCTCATAGCTAAGACCCTCCATACCAGGCAACATCCTGGTAAACCTTCTCTGCACTCTCTCCAATGCCTCCACGTCCTTCTGGTAGTGCGGCAACCAGAACTGGACGCAGTACTCCAAATGTGGCCTAACCAGCGTTCTATACAGCTGCATCATCAGACTCCAGCTTTTATACTCTATACCCCGTCCTATAAAGGCAAGCATACCATATGCCTTCTTCACCACCTTCTCCACCTGTGTTGCCACCTTCAAGGATTTGTGGACTTGCACACCTCTGTGTTTCTATACTCCTGATGACTCTGCCATTTATTGTATAACTCCTCCCTGCATTATTTCTTCCAAAATGCATCACTTCGCATTTATCCGGATTAAACTCCATCTGCCACCTCTCCGCCCAATTTTCCAGCCTATCTATATCCTGCTGTATTGCCCGACAATGCTCTTCGCTATCCGCAATTCCAGCCATCTTCGTGTCATCCGCAAACTTGCTGATTACACCAGTTACACCTTCTTCCAAATCATTTATATATATCACAAATAGCAGAGGTCCCAGTACAGAGCCCTGCGGAACACCACTGGTCACAGACCTCCAGCCGGCAAAAGACCCTTCGACCACTACCCTCTGTCTCCTATGGCCAAGCCAGTTCTCCACCCATCTAGCCACTTCTCCTTGTATTGAAGAGAGAATGTCCACGGTGCATGTGGTCCTTAATTATGCTGGCTGCTTTGCCGAGGCAGTGGAAAGTGTAGACAGAGTCAATGGATGGGAGGCTGGTTTGCGTGATGAATTGGGCTACATTCGCGACCTTTTGTAGTTTCTTGTGGTCTTGGACAGAGCAGGAGACATACCAAGCTGTGATACGTCCGGAAAGGATGCTTTCTGTGGTGCATCTGTAAAAGTTGGTGAGAGTTTTAGCTGACATGCCAAATTTCTTTAGTCTTCTGAGAAAGTAGAGCCGTTAGTGAACTTTCTTAACTATAGTGTCGGATGGGGGGACCAGGACAGGTTGTTGGTGATCTGGGCACATAAAAACTTGAAGCTCTTGACCCTTGATATCTTTGGGGTGCGGTCATCCATCTGCCATTTCTCTTTTTCTGTTTAATAAGTTCATGTACCTAACCCACAGACTGCAATCAGTAAGGATAGGCAACAATACCTCCTCCACGATTATCCTCAACACCAGTGCCCCATAAGGCTGTGTTCTCAGCCCCCTACTATACACCTTATACACCTATGACTGTGTGGCCAAATTCCCCTCCAACTCGATTTTCAAGTTTGCTGATGACACCACCATAGTGGGTCGGATCTCAAACAATGATGAGACGAAGTACAGGAAAGAGGTGGAGAATCTGGTGAATTGGTGCAACGACATTAATCTCTCCTGAAATGTCAGTAAAACGAGGGAGATCGTCATTGACTTCAGGAAGTATAATGGAGGACATACCACTGTCTACATCAGCGCGGATGAAGTGGAAATAGGCAAGAGCTTCAAGTTTCTAGGTGTTCAGATCACCAACAACCTGTCCTGGTCCCTTCATGCTGATGCTATAGTTAAGAAAGCTCACCAACTCCTGTACTTTCTGAGGAGGTTGAGGAAATTTGGCATGTCTGCTATGATTCCCACCAATTTTTACAGATGCACCGGATGTGTCACAGCTTGGTATGGCTCCAGCGTTGACCAAGACTGCAAGAAACTACAAAGGGTTGTGAACATAGCCCAGTCCATCACTCAAAGCAACCTCCCATCCATTGACTCTGTATACATTTCCTGCTGCCTCGAAAAAGCAGCCAGCATAATCAAGAACCCCACGCACCCCAGATATTCTCTCTTCCGCCTTTTTCCATCGGGAAAAAAATACAAAAGTCTGAGGTCACATGCCAAAAGACTCAAGAACAGCTTCTTCCCCGCAGACTTTTGAGTGGACCTACCTTACATTAAGTTGATCTTTCTCCACACCCTAGCTATGACCTCTCCTTTCCTTCTTCCCAATGTACTCCATGAGCGGTATGTTTTGTCTATATAGTGCGCAAGAAACGATACTTTTCACTGTATACTGATACACGTGACAAGAATAAATCAAATCAAATCAAAGAGTTATATATGGGTGACAGAGCCCTTTGCTAAATTGTTGTATCCTCCCAGGTGGACCATTTTTGCGTAAAAGGCTCGGAGTTGTAGAAGGGGTTAAAGTCATCACTGCATCAGGAAGTCTCATGACCTGGCTCCACATTCCATTCCACTCATTGTTTCCAATGCAAATTAATCTTTCTTAATGTTTGTCTGCTTTTGGATAATCTCTGATTCTGTAATGGAATTTGCAAATTGGTTACTGTAAGGACTTGAACTTTCTCTCCACCCGCCCGTGAGTGTGGTAAGGATTTTGCACCAGGGTAAAGCAGATTACAAAGAAGTTTCTGTTGGGAGAGCTCGGTTGATGATGTGAGAAATGTTTGTGTCACAACAGCTCCCTAGTAGTCAGTCTACCACGTTCAGTGAATGCTGCAGCACAGAAATCAGGAGCTGAGCTCCAGCCTAGTTTGCATCCCAGGTCCTTTTCAGGAAAGCTAGGAAATCAGTTGGCCATCACGTTGGCTTTTTATTGTGCTCTCTCCGCCACCTCTCTCTGCTCTTATTTAAGTGTGCTCAGTGAATCCCGCAATGCCAATCTTTCTAACTCACTCGCTATGCCACGCAATTTGCTGATTTCTGTGCAGGTGTTGGAAGAGGAGACGATGGCCCAGTGCCATTATCGCTAGACCATTAACCTAGGAACTCAGCTAATGTTCTGGGGACCTGGGTTTGAATCCTGCCACGGCAGATGGTGGAATTTGAATTCAATAAAAAAACATCTGGAATTAAGAATCTACTGATGACCATGAAAACCACCATCTACTGGTTCGCTAATGTTTTTTACAGAAGGAAATCTGCTGTCCTTACCCAGTCTGGCCCACATGTGACTCCAGAGTCACAGGTTGACTCTCAACTGCTCTCTGAAATGACCTAGCAAGCCACTCAGTTCAAGGACAACTAGGGATGGCCAGCCAGCGACGCCCATGTTGCACGAATGAATAAAAAAAAAAGCAAGTGAGGATTCTCCGCCCTGTTATTCTCACTGGAGCACCTGAGACATCAGACCTATAAAAAGTGAACAGGTCAATGGTTACTATGTGTAGCCACAACGGTAATTAGTGTCCAAAGTGTGACAGTGCAATGACATTTCCAGATTGATATCCTCAATGACTGACACGGCACGGTAGCACAGTGGTTAGCACTGCTGCTTCACAGCTCCAGGGTCCCAGGTTTGATTCCCGGCTCGGGTCACTGTCTGTGTGGAGTTTGCACATTCTCCTCGTGTCTGCGTGGGTTTCCTCCAGGTGCTCCGGTTTCCTCCCACAGTCCATAGATGTGCGGGTTAGGTTGATTGGCCAGGTTACAAATTGCCCCTTAGAGTCCTGAGATGCGTGGATTGGCGGGTAAAATATGTGGGGGTAGGGCCTGGGTGGGATTGTGGTCGGTGTAGACTCGATGGGCCGAATGGCCTCCTTCTGCACTGTAGGGTTTCTATGATTCTATGATAAAGAAAAAAGGAGAGACAAGAGCTGACGTTTCAAGTCCAGACGACCCTTTGTCAAAGATGCTGCCAGACCTGCTGAGATTTTCCAGCATTTTCTCTTTTGGTTTCAGATTCTAGCATCCGCAGTAATTTGCTTTTATAAAGATAAAAGGATTGGGAGATGTCTAAGTAATTGCTCAGTGCACCTCCAGCCTTGCCAATCCCAATGCTGCATGTTATTTCTATGCGAATTAACAAGGGGGCACAGGTTCAAGGTGAGAGGGGGACAGTTTAAGGGAGATGCGCGGGGGAAGTTTTTTACTCAGAGAGTGGTGGGTGCCTGGAACGCACTGTCAGAGGAGGTTGTGGAGGCAGGCACATTAGCAACATTTAAGAGGCATCTGGATAGATACATGAATAGGGAGGGAATTGAGGGATACGGACCTAGTAAGGGCAGAAGGTTTTTTCTTTAGTTTAGTTAGGGCATCATGATTGGCATGGCCTTGGAGGGCCTGTTCCTGTGCTGTACTTTTCTTTGTAATACTCACTGCGGCTCCTTTCCTTTGTGTCAGTGTTTGTAAAGTGGCCCAAGTACCTCATTTGATGTTTATCTCCCTCCTTGTGTGCCGGTTTCTTCCGCAGGGAGAGTGGCAGGGAGTCAATATGTGCCATGGGCATTGCTTTTAAGCATGTCTGACCAGTTTACTGTAATCATACCCGATAACAGAGAGAAACAGCAAGTAAAGCCAAGAGGGAAAACTAGTTGCGACAGCAGTAGCAGATTTTGAGTGTGTGATGGCAAGCAGTAAGCCTGTACAATGAAGCACTTCCTGGTAAGTGGTGAAGGGGAGGATTGATGATGTTTATACAAGGGAAGAACTCCTGGTGGACTATGAATTAAATATGAAAATCTCAAAGGGGGCCTTGGTACTTCTATTTAAATCACTACATTTCTTTTTGGAGTACAAGACCTGAGGGCAATGCAGATGTTTTGTGCAACTTCTTTCTGTGCCCATTTACCTTGGGCACCCTCTGACCAGCTGTGGGGATTTTCCTGCTGGAGTCTTGTTCTTTCAGCATCTCTCCTTCTTCATTGGCAAACCTCAGCAATGTAATCCTAATGTTGCTCTTGTATTGCTTGTCCCTCTCCCCGTAGGAAAATACATCGCCCCTTTAAACTGCTGCTATAGATCTTGGCCACCCCACCAGATTATCCTGCCTTCCAGTGGGCAAGCTGCACATCAGTAGAGAATTTAACATTTCACTACAGTGCAGAAGAGGCCATTCAGCCCATCAAGTCTGCACCGACTCTCTGGCAGAGTGTCTTACTCAGGCCTTCTCCCTCGTAACCCCACACATTCACCATGGCTAATCCATCTAACTTATTCATCTTTGGAGTGTGGGAGGAAACCGGAGCACCCGATGAAAACTCACGTAGCCACAGGGAGAATGTGCAAACTTCACACAGTCACCTGAGGCTAGAATCGAACCCTGGTCCCAGGCAGCAGTGTTAACCACTGTGTCACCATGCCGTCCATGGATTGCTACAGCCAAGTGAGAAGTGGTAGAATGGCTCCCCTCTCTTTCCACCCTTCAGTTGACTGCAACCGGTGTTTATTGCTTGCTTGCTGACTCAGTGGGCATTTGAACTGTAAATGTAAAAGACAGACAGGTTTTCATGTAAGTTTCAAAAGAAATGGGAATAGTATTTATTTACTCACCACCCGATTTAAATAAAAATAACAAAAACACTCCTACTCTCAATCACACGTGCAGTCAATAGTTCACGCGCACATTGTTTAAGAGCCCACAAAAAGTCAGTTGTATTTGAATCCCGTAGATTGGCTGCTTGGATGGTTTCAGATTGCACTTGACAGTCTTTCTGGATTCCACATCGAGATAACTCGATGGGCGGCACAATAGCACAGTGGTTAGCACTGCTGCTTCACAGCTTCAGGGACCTGGGTTCGATTCCCAGCTTGGGTCACTGTCTGTGTGGAGTTAGCACATTCTCCTTGTGTCTGCGTGGGTTTCCTCCGGGTGCTCCAGTTTCCTCCCACAGTCCAAAGATGTGCGGGTTTGGTTGATTGGCCATTCTGAAAAATTGCCCCTTAGTGTCCTGGGATGTGTAGATTAAAGGGATTGGTGGGTAAAATATGTAGGGATATGGGGATAAGGCCTGGGTGGGATTGTGGTCGGTGCAGACTCGATGGGCCGAATGGCCTCTTTCTGTACTGTAGGGTTTCTATGATTCTATGAACTTAAAGATGTCGGCCAATGATTTCTGCCTTCTGGAGTCAGCAGCGTATTTAAAACACTGACTGTGGCATGTGGCAGGTCAATAAACAGACAAGACACAAGCTTGCAGGATGGCTGGAGAGAGAGATGGTGGGCCAGCGCAGGGGGTGGAATTCTCCCGTTTTGAGACTAAGTGCAGTGGCAGGCAGCTCTGGTGGCACCTTGATCAGAATGGCGGGATGCCACACCAGATTCTGTGCTTGGAACCTCATTAATTATGCACAGGCGAGTTCCTTTTGAGTCATCTGACATGCTGACTTCTGAATCATTTGCTCGCTGTCAGCAAGTGGGTTTGAAGGCCTTGGCGCCATATTTAAACCTCAGTCCAGCGCACTTCTATCAGTCTCTCCAGCCCACCTGTCCTCACCTGACCATGCAGGATGTCAGCAACCCAGAGAGAAAAGGCAGCAGCACCAAGAAGAAGTCTATTCTTCGATTGGTTGTGAACTTTTCACACAGCTATATTGGGGTCCAGTTTCCCCTCCCCTCGGTCTTCCCTCTGCCTTTCATTGTTCGTCTTCTCCATTCGCCTCCTTGTCCCTCTACCTGCCATGGTGAGTCCTGCCCCTTCTTCCCCCCCACGCACCCCTGGCACCTTTCACAATTCCCCCTTGTCTTTGTCAGGCCACCACCTGTGAATTCTGCTCTTGCCCGGCCTGGCCTGGGACCTTGCTGGAATGCAAACCTGAGGTACGTACAGGACAAATCCACTTAATTGCTGGGGAGCTTATCAATTATATATCAGATAAAGATTTCCCTCATGATTTATATCTCCTGTTTAACTGTTGGAGATGGTAGTGTAGTCGTAATGTTATTAGACTGGTAATTCAGAGGCCTAAACTGCTACAGAGACATGAACTTAAACCTTAGCATGGGGAATTTAAGTGCAATTAATTAATACATTTGGAATAAATAAAGATCATGAACCTATTGGATTAATGTTAAACCCATGACCATGAAACCATTATCAATTGTCGGAAAAGCCCATCTGATTCACCAACGTCCTTTAGGGAAGGAAATTTGCCATCCTTATCCAGTCTGGCCAACATGTGACTCCTGAGTCACATCAATGTGGTTGACTCTCAATTGCCCTCTGAAATTACCTAGCAAGCCACTCCGTTCAAAGGCAACTAGGGCTGGGCAATAAATGCTGGCCAGCCAGCAACATCCATGTCCCATGAATTAATTTTAAAAAACTGCGATCAGCTAACTCAACACAGGACTGGAATTGAATCCAGATTATTCCTGGTTTGGAGGGCTCAGTTCCACATCAAGCACCACCGGTATTCTGAGTACGAGAGGAGTTTGTTCTGGGGTTGAAGTTAATAGGAGAATTTTAATTAATACTATGAGCGAATTTGCTGCTGCAAGTTCCTACTGTTATTTAAGAGGAGCTAAGTGCATCTGGTTACTATTCACACGTTGATGTCTTAATGTCATTGTGTTTAAAGTATAGGCTTCACAGAAACAAAATGTGTTGCTTTCTTGGAGATCTGGCTCTAATTCCACATCAGGAAAAGAAACACAAAGCCCGGACCAGAGGCTGTGCTGCAGCAGTTCCAAGTGATTTATAGGTACAGTGTTTAATTAACTTTCTTGCAATAAAGAGCTAGAATCAAATTCACGGACCAGTTGACAGCAGCCAAGGAATCGCCCTTCTGTTTTCCTCACTCTTTCACCTTTTGCTTGCAACCACGTTGGTATTGTTTCATTTCTTAAAAATGTAAGGCTGAGTCCAAAAAGGTGAGAGTAAATTGCATATGCAATCATAATTAAGTTGCTTGATAGCACTGACGACAATTCAGAACCTGCTGTGCCTCTGATGAAGGTTGGCATATTAGCATCCATGAGTCATTGTGAAGTCATGCCAAAGCTGACCCACGGAGTAACTAATATTTAATAGAACCATTTGTAAAATCAAAACCAGTTTCAAAAACAAATCAGTATGCAGATCTCTCATCCCTGGTTAAAATCTACAAAGTGCAGAAGTACTTTGTTTTAAATAAACCCCCAACCTCCCAGCCCAGCTGCTTATGCTTTCTTATCAATCAAGAATTCAACTTTAGAAAGTTTCCCCTTAATCGAACAGTTCATTTCAATTAACTTTAAAATTTTGTCACCGCTTTTTTGCTGCCTCCTTTTAGCCTCCACCATATGTATCATTCTCGGACTCTGAGGGTTCTAAGCTTTCTGTTCTCTAGACTCCAACTGAGATCATTATTGAACCATCTGCTATGGATGTGAAATCGATATTAGTTAGAAACATAAGAGTTGCTACACAACAAAAAAAGTGGGATTTTCCAGCCGCGCTCGCCCCAAAATTGGAAAATTACACCCAGGTCAACAGACCTTTGTGTGGTCCGGTCCCGCCCCCCCCCCCCCCCCCCCCCCCCCCCCCACCCGCTACGACAGGAAAAATCCCACCAATGTCTTTCTCATACAGAAGCAAAATGCCGGAATTCTGAAATAAATAAAAATATGTTAGAAATACTGAACAGGCCAGACAGCGTCCATGGAGCAAGAAACAGAGTTAGTGGACGGGCTTTTCTGAGCCCCCCGGTGGTGTATTTTCCGGCAGTGGAGGCAGCCCACGATCGGTCAGTGGTGGGATCTTCTGATCTTGTTGGTTTTGCATGCCTCACACCCTCTGCCGCTGAGGAATGCACTGTGGAGGGGTTGCCTTCAGCAGGATTGGAAGATCCCACTGGCAGGGAGGGCTGGAAAATTCTGATGTGGAGATGCCGGCGTTGGACTGGGGTAAACACAGTAAGAAGTTTAACAACACCAGGTTAAAGTCCAGCAGGTTTATTTGGTAGCAAAAGCCACACAAGCTTTCGGAGCTCCAAGCCCCTTCTTCAGGTGAGTGGGAATTCTGTTCACAAACAGGGCATTTGTTTGTGAACAGAATTCCCACTCACCTGAAGAAGTGGCTTGGAGCTCCGAAAGCTTGTGTGGCTTTTGCTACCAAATAAACCTGTTGGACTTTAACCTGGTGTTGTTAAATTTCTTACTGTGGAAAATTCTGGCCAGCATTTCACTTTGATGACATGCTGATGAAACCTTCTGACCTGCAACTTTCTCTGTGGGCAAGATTTTTTGGCTGCACACACCTTGAAACCGGAAAATCCCGCCCGAGGTCAACAGGACTCTCCATGGTTCGCCCCACAGGAATCGTGGCGGGCGGAAACGGGAAAATTTTGCACCTGTTTCTCTCTCCACACTTGCTGCCAAACCTGCTGAGTGTCTCCAGCATTTTCGGCTTTTGTTTAAGGTCCATCTAATTTGCTATCCAGGCAGTCACATGACACAATGTTCACGTTCATTCAGAAATGTTTTCTCACCCACACTTGACCTCCACTGATGTCATTATCCACCAGCACTGGTGGATAATCACACTAGCACTAGAATAGCACAAGAAAGAGTGCAGAAAAGTTTTACTAGGATCCTACCGGGACTTGATGATTTGAGTTCTAAAGAAAGGCTGAATAGACTGGGACTTTTTCTCTGCAGCGTACGAGGCTGAGGGGTGATCTGATAGAGGCCTATAAAATAATGAGGGGCATAGATCAGCTAGATAGTCAATATATTTTCCCAAAGGTAGGGAAGTCTAAAACTAGAGGGCATAGGTTTAAGGTGAGAGGGGAGAGATGCAAAAGTGTCCAAGAGGCAATTTTTTCACACAGCGGATGGTGAGTGTCGGGAACAAGCTGTCAGAGGTACAATTTTGTCTTTTAAAAAGCATTTAGACAGTTACATGGATAAGATGGGTATAGAGGGATATGGGCCAAATGCGGGCATTAGAGACTAGCTTAGAGGTTTAAAAAAAAAAGGGCGGCATGGATAAGTTGGGCCAAAGGGCCTGTTTCCATGCTGTAAACCTCTGTGACTCTCTGAAACTGTTTGACATTCATGTTGAGTTCTGCCTTGGAATTCTCCTTCAATCAGTCTTCCTTATTGTCTTAGCTGAGATTAGGAACTCACTATTTGGGGGTCTGTTCTAAGGAACTAATTTATTTCCACTCCATGGTGCTGCAAATAGTGGCTACATGACGGATCAGACAGCCAATTGACCCAATACTATCTCTGGTAATTACCCCCAAGAGTAAAGGGACTATGAAAATATAACAAATGGTGGTAGCTAACTAAACAACTGTGAGGAAAAAAATCTGATTGACTAATTGGAAAGTCCACTTACTAAATGTGGAATTAAGCTATGCAGTTTCGTCAATACTGTTAGTGATCTCAGCCAGGGTGACAGTAATAGATTCACAATTGTCTCTGAATTAAAGTGTGGGAAAAATTAGTTAGTGTTCTTCCTCTTCTTTGTTTCCAAGAGATGTAAATATCTCTGGCAAGGATGGCATTTATTTTCCTTTGGAAGATCATGGTGAGCTGCCTTCTTGAACCGCTGTAGTCCATATGTTACACCCACCATGTGAGAGGAGTTCCAAGATTTTGACCCAGCAACAGTGAAGGAGTAGCAATATGACTCCACATCAGGATGGTGTGTTATTTGGAGGGGAACGTGGTGATGTTCCCATGTGTCTGCTGCCTTGTTCTCTAGATGCCCTTGTTCATTAGAAGGTGTTGTCAAAGTAGCCATGGTGAGTTCCTACAGAACATCATGTCAAAGAAATGTCAGAGGTAATAGTGGATGCGTTAGTGATTATTTATCAAAACTCGTTGCATTCTGGGGTAGTGCCGGTTGATTGGAAAACGGCTAATGTTACGCCGCTGTTTAAAAAAGGAAGGAGACAAAAGGCGGGTAACTATAGGCCGGTCAGCTTAACGTCTGTAGTAGGGAAAATGCTGGAATCCATTATTAAAGAGGAGATAGCAGGGCATCTGGATAGAAATGGTTCGATCAATCAGACGCAGCATGGATTCATGAGGGGAAAGTCGTGCTTGACGAACATGTTGGATTTTTATGAAGATGTGACTAGGGCGGTTGATGGAGGAGAACCGGTGGATGCGGTGTTTTTGGATTTCCAAAAGGCGTTTGATAAGGTGCCCCATAAAAGGCTACTGAAGAAGATTAGGGCACACGGAGTTGGGGGTAGTGTGTTAAAGTGGATTGGGGACTGGCTATCCGACAGGAAGCAAAGAGTCGGAATAAATGGGTGTTTTTCCGGTTGGAGGAAGGTAACTAGTGGCGTGCCGCAGGGATCGGTACTCGGGCCGCAACTATTTACCATTTATATAGATGATCTGGAGGAGGGGACGGAGTGTAGGGTAACGAAGTTTGCAGACGACACAAAGATAAGTGGAAAAGTGAATCGTGTGGAGGACGGAGAAGATCTGCAGAGAGATTTGGACAGGCTGAGTGAGTGGGCGAGGATATGGCAAATGGAGTATAACGTTGAGAAATGCGAGGTTATACACTTTGGAGGAAATAATAACAAATGGGATTACTATCTCAATGGAAACAAATTAAAACATGCTACCGTGCAAAGGGACCTGGGGGTCCTTGTGCATGAGACGCAAAAGCCCAGTCTGCAGGTACAACAGGTGATCAAGAAGGCAAATGAGATGTTGGCCTATATTGCGAAGGGGATAGAATATAAAAGCAGGGATGTCTTGATGCACCTGTACAGGGCATTGGTGAGGCCGCAGCTGGAATACTGTGTGCAGTATTGGTCCCCTTATATGAGGAAGGATATATTGGCATTGGAGGGAGTGCAGAGAAGGTTCACCAGGTTGATACCGGAGATGAGGGGTTTGGATTATGAGGAGAGGCTGAGGAGATTGGGTTTGTACTCGTTGGAGTTTAGAAGGATGAGGGGGGATCTTATGGAGACTTATAAGATAATGCGGGGGCTGGATAGGGTGGAGGCGGAGAGATTCTTTCCACTTAGTAAGGAAGTTAAAACTAGAGGACACAGCCTCAAAATAAAGGGGGGTCGGTTTAAGACGGAGTTGAGGAGGAACTTCTTCTCCCAGAGGGTGGTGAATCTCTGGAATTCTCTGCCCACTGAGGTGGTGGAGGCTACCTCGCTGAATATGTTTAAAGCGCGGATGGATGGATTCCTGATCGGTAAGGGAATTAAGGGTTATGGGGATCAGGCGGGTAAGTGGTACTGATCCACGTCAGATCAGCCATGATCTTATTGAATGGCGGGGCAGGCTCGAGGGGCTAGATGGCCTACTCCTGCTCCTATTTCTTATGTTCTTATGTTCTTATGTTGATGGTATATATTGCTGCCACCGTGCGTTGGTGGTGAAAGATGTGAATGTTTAATGTGCTGATCATGTGGGCTGCTTTATTTTGGATGACGTTACACTTCAAGTTGTTGGAGTTGTATTCATCCAGGAGAGTGAAGATTCCACCACACTTCTGTTTGTGCCTTCTCAATGGTGGACAGGCTTTGGAGATAAGTTTAAAGTTTATTTATTAGTGTCACAAGTAGGCTTACATTAGCACTGCAATGAAGTTACTGTGAAAATCCCCTAGTCACCACACTTTGGTGCCTGTTCAGGTACACTGAGGGGGAATTTAGCTTGGCCAATGCCAAGCACATCTTTTCGGACTATTGGAGGAAACTGGAGCACCTGGAGGAAACCCACGCAGACATGGAAGAATATGCAGACTCCGCACAGACAGTGCCCCAAGCCGGGAATCGAACCTGGGTTCCTGGCATTGCGAGGCAACTGTGTTAACCACTGTGCCACCGTGCGGCCCACTACAGAATCCCCAGCTTCTGGCCGGAAAACTAAACATTTCTGATAACAGATGGCTTTTAAAAGAGCAGAAATGTTCTGATTCCAATTAGCTCGTCAGGATCCTGTCCATAAAGTATGGATCTTTAAACGGTAGCTTAACTTTTATGAAGTGAACCTGCTCCATAAATTAATGAAATAGCTTCCACTGTGCTGTTTAGAAATATTGTGCAGGATGTTTTGTCATAGGTTTCAAATGTACATTGATGTGCTGTAGCCACAATAGTTATATGGGTGATCCAGATAGAATTCTGGTCAATGGTAACCCCAAGGATGATGAAGGATTCAATGCTAGGGGGCAGCACTGTGGTTAGCATTGCTGCCTCACAGCTCCAGGGACTCGGGTTTGATTCCCGGTTTGGGTCACTGTCTGTGTGGAGTTTGCACGTTCTCCCCGTGTCTGCGTGGGTTTCCTCTGGGTGCTCCGGTTTCTTCCCACAGTCCAAAGATGTGCGGGTTAGGTGGATTGGCCATGATAAATTGTCTCTTAGTGTCAGGGGGACTAGCTAGGATAAATGCATGGGGATAGGGCCTGGGTGGGATTGTGGTCGGCATAGATTCGATGGGCTGAATGGCCTCCTCCTGCACTGTAGGGTTTCTATGATTCTCGTAATGCCATTGAATGTCAAGGGGAGACTGTTTTTTAGTGAACCCTGCTGTAAAATGTAGCTGTTGGGGGAAAGGTGGTTCTGGCACAAAGCGAAGCAGCTTTGCTGTGATGATTCTAAGGTTGAATAGCCTGAACTCACTGTCTAAACTCAGATAAATGAGCCTATCTGGGCGAGGTACTGGAGAATCGTTGACATTGGTTAAAACATATCGCAAGCATTGATCCTTAGATACGGAAATAGTTCCAGAGGACTGCAGGATTGCAAATATTGAATCCTGTTCAGATTGTATTGTGAATAAATTATGTCACTGCACAGCAGTGTAGGATTTGTTCAATCAAACCATAAAATATTAATAATTAATTTCATATCTATACTTAAATTCTACACTCTATGACTCTAAAATATTACAATCTAGTATATTCAGTATCATTTGCCAAAAACATTTGAAGCCTATGACAAAAGCATCCTGCACAAATCTCTAAACAGCGCAGTGGAATCTATTTCATTAATTTATGGAGACGGTTCACTTAATAAAAACTAAGCTACTGTATCAACATCCATACTTTATAGACAGGATCTTGACAAGTTAATTGGAATCAGAACATTCCAGCCTTTTTAAAAGCCATATGCTATCAGAAATGTTTACTTTTCACATCAGAAACTTTTACTTATGAGCAAGGCAATTTAGATTATATGATGGCAGAAGCATGAGTCAGACATGATTGTTTTATGATGATTTTGGGGAGTTTGGAAAGGGTGCAGTTCATCCAAAACAGTATTCATATGAAGCCTGGACATTGAAAACCTATAGAAAGCTAGTTTAGTTCTTCAAATTTTGACGTAAGGGAAATATAGTCCTTTGCTTTGGTGCTCAAATGTGCCATGCCAGAGATGTGACAAAATACAAGGAGATATTCACAAACTTAACACAGAATGCACAGGTAAATGGCAAATTAATTTCAATATAGACTGGAGTAATAGGTTGGAATATGAGTGAAAGAATAAGGAGGTGCTCACTCTTCGTAATATAAGAGGGTAGAGTTAAGAATCATTATAGAGTCATAGAGGTATACAGCATGCAAACAGGCCCTTCGGCCCAACTTGTCCATGCCGCCTTTTTCCTTAACGACTAAGCTAGTCCCAGTTGCCAATGTTTGGTCCAAATCCCTCGATAGCCATCTTACCCATGTAACTTTTTTAAAAATAAAATTGTACCCGCCTCTACTACTACCTCTGGCAGCTTGTTCCAGACACTCACCATCCTGTGTGTGAAAGAATTGCCCCTCTGGACCCTTTTGTGTCTCTCCCCTCTCACCTTAAACCTATGCCCTCTAGTTTTAGACTCCCCTATGAAGATTGAGAGGTGATCTCATAGACATTTTTAAAATTATGAAAGGATTTGATAGGATAGACATAGCAAGGATGTTTCTCCTTGTAACGGAGTTCAAAACTAGGGCCATAAATTCTAAGATAGTCCTTAATAAATCCAGTAAGGAATTCATGGGAAAGTTCTGTACATAGACAGTTGTGAGAATGTGGAACTTGATAGCACATCAAATTGTTAACCGAGACCCTTGCCCCAGTTATTTGATAGACAAAAAAATGTTACCTTTAAATCAAATCATGTATTTGTTAGGAAGATGTAATGAAGCTTTAAATGCTTCTGACTGCCAAAAGACGGACTCTCTTACACTGTATCACAAATCAGTGCTTCGCTCCCTCTATAAATCTACGATAAGTTTACAAACAAAGATTTTAACTACTTATACTTATCTAATGGACCTGTAAGAGTGTCTCTATCCACTCGTGCAGGCCAGGCATGGAGAGGGATCAGATTTCATCGTGCTTACAGCTCGAGGTTCCTTTTTTCTTCTATTATTCTTCTCTTCTCTTCTGATTCAGTTCTTCAAAACTTCAACATTTATTCCTTTGAAACTGGCTGGAACACATACAGTTCTGCACGTAGGCATTGATCGGATCCGGGCATATCATCCACATTGGCTTATTGCAGGCTGTCTGACCTTATGGCAGTGTCCTAATTTTCTTAACACTTAAAACCAGCCTTCTGGCTCCATTTATATCTGCGTCCTACCTATTTGGTTGTTTAGAATGACTTTATTATCCAGAATCCTGCTGATTTGTCATGGCCAAACTTTCCCTTGAAAACAACCATTGTCCAGTATCTTGCTGAATTTATCACCCGTGGTAAAGCCAAAGCCATTTGTCACAAGTGAACAGAGCAGAGCAGTACACATGCTCAGCCTGAAGTGAGCCACATTTCCCATCAGGCCATAGTAGTGTCTTTTTCTTTGCTTGGCCATTTTTATATTAGACAATATCCTGCTGGCTACAGAATAATTGAAGTAAGTAGCACAGTTGCATTTAAATACTTAAGGGAGAAAGGAACAGAAGGATTGGGTGGGGATCCTGGATTCAGGATTCAATCCTGGACCGGGGAGCGGCGCGGGCTTGGAGGGCCGAAGGGCCTGTTCCTGTGCTGTATTGTTCTTTGTTCTTTGTTCTTTGATTTCAGCACAGATTGGCATCTTTCTGTGTCGTATGATTTTGTTGCTGTGTTGACAGAGTGGGTTAAAGATGGGAGGACGGTGGTGTGGAACATGAACTGGCAATGACCTCGGGCTGAATGGCATGTTTTTATGCTTTAAAATTATATATCTTCAATGTGATTGGTAAAACATAGGATGGTTTTTATGCATATATTAGGAGCAAGAGGGTAGCAAGCAAAAGTGTAGGCCCACTCAAAGACAATGGAGGGAAGCTATGCGTGGAGCCACAGGAAGTTGGTGAGATCCTTAATGAGTACTTTGTAACGGTATTCACCAAGGAGAAGGACATGACGGATGTTGAGGTCAGGGATACGTGCGTGAACGCTCTAGAGAATGTCAATATATCAAAGGATGAGTGTTGAGTATCTTAAATTGCATTAAGGTAGACAATCCCCAGGGCCGGATGGGATTTATCCCAAGTTACTGCGGGAGGCAAGGGGGAGAAATAGCTGGGGCCTTAGCAGATATCTTCACATCCTCTTTGACCACAGGTGAGGTTCCAGAGGACTGAGAATAGCGAATGTTGTTTCCTTATTTAAGAAAGGAAGCATGGATAATCCAGGAAATTATAGGCCGGTGAGCCTGATGTCAGTGGTGAGGAAGCTTTTGGAGAAGTACTGAGGAACAGGATATATGGACATTTGGAAGAAAATAGACTAGTTAGTGATAGGCAGCATGGTTTTATATGGGGAAGATTATGTCTCACCAACCTGATTGAGTTTTTTGAAGAGGTAACAAAGATAATTGATGAGGGCTGTGGATGGTCTTTAGTAAGGCATTTGACAAGGTCCCACATGGCAAACAGATACAAAAACTAAAATCACATGAGATTCAGGGTGGGCTGGCGAGATGGATACAGAACTGGCTTGGTTATAGAACTGATGTGGAGATGCCGGCGTTGGACTGGGGTAAACACAGTAAGAGTTTTAACAACACCAGGTTAAAGTTCAACAGGTTTATTTGGTAGCAAATGCCATTAGCTTTCGGAGCGCTGCTCCTTCGTCAGATGGATCTGACGAAGGAGCAGCGCTCCGAAAGCTAATGGCATTTGCTACCAAATAAACCTGTTGGACTTTAACCTGGTGTTGTTAAAACTCTTACTTGGTTATAGGAGACAGAGAGTAGCGGTAGAAGGGTGTTTTTCAGAGTGGAGATCTATAGCTAGTGGTGTCCCATAGGGATCAGTGCTGGGACCTCTGTTGTTTGTAGTATTTATAAATGATCTGGAGGAAAATGTGGGTGGTCTGAATAGTAAGTTTGCAGAAGACATGAAGATTGGCGGAATTGCTGCTAGTGCTGAGGATAATGTACCCGAACAGGCATCGGAATGTAGCGACTAGAAGATTTTCATAGTGACCTCATTGCAGTGTTAATTAAGCCTACTTGTGCCACGAATAAATAAACTTAAAAACTGACTTAAAGAAGCATTTCATGGTCTACAACAGATATACATTCCATTAAGACACAGAAGGTCAACAGGAAAGGTGAATCAACTGTGGATCACAACAGAAGGTAAAGATTGCATTAGATCAAATAAATTTACGTATTAGCTTGCCAGGAAAATTGCTAAGCCCAAGGAATGAGAACAATTTAGAATCCAGCAAATGGTTACGGAGAAACCAATAATGAAAGGGAAAGGAGAACATGAATGCAAGCTGGTCAGTAGCATAAAGGCAGGCTGTAAAAGTTTCTTTCTATATGTGAAAAGGAAAAGATTAGCAAGGACAAATGTGGGTCTATTACAGGCAGAGACTAGGAATTTACAATGGAGAATATGGACATGGTGGAGAATCGAAACGATTAGTCTTCTTCATGGAGGAAGATACAGAAAATCTCTCAGAAATACCAGGGGACTAATGAAAATGAGGAACTGAAATAAATTAGTATTAATAAAAAGGTATTACTCAAAAAAATTAATTGGATGAAAGGCTGATTAATGCCTTGGACCAGATCAGTTGCATCCCAGAAGATAGAAGGAGGTAGTCATAGAGATAGTGGATGCATTGATAGTCATCTTTCAAAATTCTACAGATTCTAGAAAGGTTCCTACAGACTGGAAAGTAGTTTGTTTAACAAGGGAAGGAGAACATGGAGAACTACAGGCATGTTAGTTTGGAATCTCGCGTAAATGATGTGGACACTGAGGAATAATGATATGTTGGGGCAGAATCAAAACAGATTAACGAAAGGGAAATTGTGTTTGTCAAACCTGTTGGAGATTATTGAGGATGTTACTTGTAGCATAGGTAAAGGAGAATTAGTAGATGTGGTGTCTGGATTTTCAGAAAGTTTTGGACCACGTCCCCATACAGCAGATTAGTGAACATAATTAGAACCCTGGGATTGGGTTACTGGTGTGGTTTGAGAATAGGAATAAACAAGTAATTCCCAGGATAACTAGTGGGGTACTGGATGGATCAGTAGTGGTGTCACAACTGTTCACAATCTATATAAATGATTTGGATATGGGACCAAATGTAATATCTCCAAATTTGCTGATGACACACAACTAGGTAGGAATGTGAGTTGTGAGGAGGATGCAAGAAGGCTTCAAAGGGTTTTGGACAGGCTAAGTGAATGGGCATAAACATGGCAGATGGAATATAATGTGAATAAGTGCGAAGTTATCCACTTTTGGTAGAAGAAACAGAAAGGCAGAGTATTTCTTAAATGGTGAGAGGTTGGGAAGTGTTGATGTCCAAAGGGACCTGGATGTCCTAGTTCACGAGTCAGTAAAAGTTAGCTTTCGGGTGCAGGAAGCAATTACGAAGGCAAATGGAATGTAAGCCTACATCATAGGGGATTTGAGTAAAGTTAAAGTTTATTTATTAGTCACGTGTAACACTGGCTTCATTAACTTCATTAACACTGCAATGAAGTTACTGTGAAATTCCCCTAGTCGCCACAGTTCAGCCCCTGTTCGGGTCAATGCACCTAATCAGACTGTGGGAGCAAACCAGAGCACCCATGCAGATATGCGCAGAACATGCAAACTCCACATAGACACTGACCCAAGTCGGGAATCGAACCTGGGTCCCTGGCGCTGTGAGGTAGTAGTGCTAACCACCGTGCCGCCGTGCCGCCCCTAGGATAACTTGCTGCTATTGTATGGAGTCTTGGATACTTGGAGTATTATGTGCAGTTTTGTTCTCCTTATCTAAGGAAGAATGTATTTGCCATAGAGGGAGTGCAATGGAGGTTCACCAGACTAATCACTGGGATCGCGGGATTGTCTTCTCAGGAGAGGTCGAGGAAGCTGGGTTGGTCTTCTCTAGAGTTTCGAAGAATGAGAGGTGATCACGTTGAAACTGACAAAATTCTGACAGAGTGTGACAGGTTAGATGTAGGTAGGATGTTTCCCCTGGCTGGTGAATCTAGATGTGGAGATGCCGGCGTTGGACTGGGGTAAACACAGTAAGAGTTTTAACAACACCAGGTTAAAGTCCAACAGGTTTATTTAGTAGCAAATGCCATTAGCTTTCGGAGCGCTGCTCCTTCATCAGATGGAGTGGATATCTGCCCTCAAACAGGGGGTGAATCTAGAACCAGGGGACACAGTCTCAGAATAAGGGGCAGGCCATTAAGGACTGAGATGAGGAGAAATTTCTTCAATCAAAGGGTGGTGAATATTTGTGGAAACTGAATTATTGAGCATGTCCAAGAGAAAAATTATTGATGTTTGGATACTAAGGGACATTTGGATAGTGGGAAAAATGACATAAGAGGTAGACAATCGGACATGATCTGTTTGAATGGCGGAGCAGGCTTAATGGACCGAATGACCTTCTCCTGCTCCTAGCTATGTTCCTAAAATGCTTTTAAGTATTTCATACTCATCTGAGAAACAGTTGAGGACTCTGGGCCTGTACTCGTTGGAGTTTAGAAGGATGAGGGGGGATCTTATTGAAACTTACGGGATACTGCGAGGCCTGGATAGAGTGGACGTGGCGAGGACGTTTCCACTAGTAGGAAAAACTAAAACCAGAGGGCACAACCTCAGGCTAAAGGGACGATCCTTGAAAACAGAGATGAGGAGGAATTTCTTTAGCCAGAGAGTGGCGAATCTGTGGAACTCTTTGCCGCAGAGGGCTGTGGAGGCCAGGTCATTGAGTGTCTTTAAGACAGAGATAGATAGGTTCTTGATTAATAAGGGGATCAGGGATTATGGGCAAAAGGCAGCAGAATGGGGATGAGAAAAAAATCAGCCATGATTGAATGGCAGACTCGATGGGCAGAGTGGCCTAATTCTGCTCCTATGTCTTATGGTCTTAAAGGAAATATCAAGGTTTGATGATTGGATAGTGCACTTTGTTAGTATACTAATGTCATTCAAACTGGCAGGAGCAAGGTTTAGCTCCTGTGATTCACCACAAATAAGGTTTCTGTTTTAGTCCGGTCATCCAGCAAGATAGCCTAAATTTCTCTTGCAGCAGCTGGTTCAACAATTCTTTGGACAGATGTTTAGTGACAGATCATCAAACAAACTTGTTTCTAAAGAAAACAGTGGGGATTGCCACTGGCCTTCGAAAATCTCATCCAACCTACTCTTGTGGGGCTTAAGAAAGAACAGGGGGAAACATGTGCAAGGTGGAATAAAATGAAAAACTGATTATGATGGATGCACTGTCATCTCAGCCACCAACTTTGACCTACCACTGCGAAAACCAGCTACTCATGCAATGGTTTTGACCTCTGTCCTTTTGGAATATTTATGGTGATATTACATTTTGCGTTTGGGACTGTTTCACTCTAAGCAAACAGAGTGTCACCATGAAGTACTACCAGAACAGCATATATTCCTATATTTTGTGCTAACAAATGTGCTACTGCTCCGAGCACAGAACTACAATTTTCCAGCAACAATTTATATCATTGTAGTCTCAGCAATCCTGTGCAGTGCGTGGCCTAATCGACAATTTAGGGAGCAGTACTTCTCCCTAGGAATTAGGTTTTGAAATTCTTTTTTAACTCTGGGTAGCAACTTGATGGGTGGCAGGGAAGCCTCCCCCTGAGGGTTCAGTGTAATGTGGTGGCTGTTTAAACTGTTGGCTTCATTTGCTTGTCACAACACTGACCCCTGCTCATTGCTGGAAGGAATGGCATCATCACTGGCGGGTGGGTCACAAAATTCCGGCTCGTCTCAGATAACCACCGTGGATCCACGAAATGGTCACTGACCCAATTGAGTGCGCATGAGGCAAGATTGGTAAGGTTTGCGATTGGTTGGAAGGGGCAGCCCAGTGCGATTGGGAGGTTCCAGTATTCGTGTGGGATCGGGAATGTCCCTGCGCCTCCAGTAGAAATAAAATGTCACAGGACCTGCTGTGGCCGGTGTGCTGTCTTAAGTTGACCCGTAATTAAAATGGTCCTTGTGACGCCACATACTCACTATTTAAACTAGGACCCCACTCCTATAGGGTGGGTGATCTGCCCATGTTTAGTTCAGGCAAACACAGTAAGAGTTTTAACAACACCAGGTTAAAGTCCAACAGGTTTATTTGGTAGCAAATGCCATTTTTTGCTACCAAATAAACCTGTTGGATTTTAACCTGGTGTTGTTAAAACTCTTACCGTGTTTTCCCTAGTCCAACGCCGGCATCTCCACATCATAGTTCAGGCAACACAGGAAGGGGAGAGGATGGAAATGCATTGAGAACATGACACGGGCGACCATTCTCAACCACCTTCACCCTTCTCTCACCGTTCCTACTGGGAGGAGAAGACGGAGTGGGGATGTGAGTATAAAATCAGGCTTTCACAAACAGCACAAGAAACTTCAACTGCAGCAGTCTGTACATCATTAAAACACAAATTCTAGAGGACAATGTGCCAGACTACTCTGAGTTATCTGGACAATTAGTGTTTCCAAGACCACAAGGTCCAAATGAGCCTTTTAATGTTTAAATAATAGTTTTCAATTTGTTTGATTTAAAATAAAAGGCCCTGAAACATTTCCAAGACATTTATGTTGTGCCCAGCAGAACTTTTGTTTTAATTTTTTGAATTAAAACAGCTTTGAATAGGTCAGGATTGTTATAACATACTTCTTTCCATCCCGTTGGACATTGCTTCCTTTGAGATCCACACATACTCCTGTTTTCCAGAGAAAACATGGTATAATTCACACATCTGCAAGTTACACCAGGATGAGTGATGCCTGAAATGTGCTCTGGGTGTTTATTAAGAGAACGTTAAAAAAGAACTCTGAAAGAATGGAATTCTAAACTGCATGAAATACATCAGTGAAAATTTCACATTTTTAAGAGTTCCTCTTTATCATAAATACATTTTAAAATTAAAGTTTTAAATTTTATTTATTCGTCACAAGTAAGGCTTACATTAACACTGCAATGAAGTTACTGTGAAATTCCCCTCGTCACCACACTTTGGCGCCTTTTCGGGTCAGTATACACCTAACCAGCACGTCTTTCAGACTGTGGGAGGAAACCAGAGCACCCGGAGGAAACCCACGCAGACACGGGGAGAATGTGCAAACTCCACACAGACAGGGACCGAAGCCTGGAATCGAACCCAGGCGCTGTGAGGCAGCAGTGCTAACCTTTTTAGTGTTATATGTTTAGATTTTTAAAATTATATATGACCATATTAATTCTGTGATGTGCACTGTAGTACTGTTCAGTACTTCACTAAATGCATAATTGTGACATATGGTTTTGCATATTGGTTCCATCCCATGCAATAATGTTATCCTTTAGAGTACATTGCTGTAACACATGGCTATGGAGTTATAGGATATTATAGCGATCATTTATACCAAGATGTGGTAAGGCCCATGCCAAGCTTCAGCATAAGTGGTTCTAGCTGCATTTTGTTTTAAAAGCAAGTCACGCACACATAAATTCACATGCGGGGAAATGGGAAACAGGTGTCCTCAAATCTCTAATTTTCAATTTTCCATCTAACACACGAAACATCTTGTGCAAATATGTCACCTATTTGGTAATGCATTTAAAAAGGCTCCTTTACAATCTGGGCAAACACACTTTCCTGGAGGATGTTGTTTTTAATAACAAAAGATATTCTCAGCTGTGCTCTCCAGGGGCTATTTATGGATCTACATCAAGGACATTAAAAACATGGCAAACATAGTAGCATGATGTGTTTTATCTTGTTTTTCTGATTCAGTTTTCCTATTTGCAAGATGGACATGTGGGCCATACTCTCTTGTATGGCTGTCAATGCTATTTGCCCCTTATGGATTAGAGCCTGTGCTTAGCTGTCCCCTGTGACAGTTGATCCGGCCACCTTTTTGAGGGCTGACCAACACTATCTGCTGGCACATAGTCAAGGGTGGCACAGTGGTTAGCACTGCTGCCTTACAGCGCTAGGGACCTGGGTTCGATTCCCGGCTTGGGTCACTGTCTGTGCTGAGTCTGCACGTTCTCACCGTGTCTACATATGTTTTTTCTGGGTGCTCTGGTTTCCTCCCACAGTCTGAAAGGCGTGCTGGTTAGGTGCATTGGCCATGTTAAATTCTCCCTCCGTGTCCCCGAACAGGTGCCAGAGTGTGGCGACTCGGGAATTTTCACAGTAACTTAATTGCAGTGTTAATGTAGGCCTACTTGTGACACTAGTAAATAAACTTTAAAAAATTTAAACAAATGATTTTAAGCATCTGTCCCTGTCCAATCAGAAACTAACCATCACAGTTTCCACTTGAAATTTCCATTTCTTTACAAGCTTTGTAACAGATTACTGTATAGTTTTTCAGTCGACATTTTTGCTTCTTCTCTCATTATATCCTGTATTGGTTGGGAGATGGTTCAAACTTCTTTATGACTGTGATTAGCCAATGGGCGGAACATACAATGGGACAAGATGAGTCATGTCTATGTTTCTGTCCCAGGGGTAGGATGCTGTGTTAGTACAGTGCCTAAAACTGACAACATTCATATTAATCCTTTGTTTGGTGAAATAGTATTTAAGAATAATCGGACAACACTCACAATATTGGAAATGTCTTTGTCCCTATTACATTGTCTACATTGTCTACTAGATTATTCTAATCATCCATAAGCAAATAAATCTCTCCAATGTCTGTTCCAAATTTCATTTTCATTGTTGTGACTGATTTCTTTTGCTACTGGCTTGATTAATCATGGAATCATAGAATCTCTACAGTGCAGAAGGAGGCCAGTCGGCCCAATGAGCCTGCACCGACACCAATCCCACCCAGGCCCTATCCCCGTAACCCCACATATTTACTACTAATCTCCCAACACTAATGGGCAATTTACCATGGCCAATCAACCTGACCCACGCATCTTTGGATTGTGGGAGGAAACCGGTGCACCCGAATGAAACCCATGCAGACATGGGGAGAATGCGCAGAATTCACACAGGAAGTGACCCGAGGCCGGAATTGAACCCAGGTCTCTGGCACTGAGGCAGCAGTGCTAACCACTGTGCCATTAACTTTGCCATAATATTTTAGATTTCCACTATTTATATAATTTTAAACTATATTCCACTGTGATGTTTCCCTGAATGCTTTCCTCTCAACAGTGTTACCGGTCAGCCACCTTTGGAAGACTGTCCACTGTACCTCTTTATTGAACAAGTAGTTTTTCTGTGGAAAGACTAGATCCTGTGCAAGTTAAGTATTGGAAATAATTCTCAGCTGATCTCTATTTTCTAACCATGATTTGGTTCCTGGAATAATAATTCTGAATCCATTTTCTCCTTGACTCTGAAGAAGTAGTCAGTAAGTTTATCCATCATTACTGTTAGTGCATCTAAGTCTCCATGAGGTATCTCACTGGGGATGAGGTCTTTCCAGATGATACCTAAGGGTTTCATCTGTCCAACTGCCATCGTCTAAGTTTGTCTAAGTTTGGGGGTGGCACGGTGGCACAGTGGTTAGCACTGCTGCCTCACAGTGCCAAGGACCTGGGTTCAATTCCAGGTTGGGGTCACTGTCTGCGGTGTCTGCACGTTCTCCCCGTGTCTGCGTGGGTTTCCTCCGGGTGCTCCGGTTTCCCAAAAAATGTGCTGGTTAGGTGGATTGACCATGCTAAATTCTCCCTCAGCGTACTCAAACTTCGTTGCAGTGTTAATGTAAGCCTACTTGTGACTAATAAATACATTCTAAACTTTTAAAAAACATTAGAATTCCACGTAAAAGCACCATCCCAGCAATTTCCGACAATACCACAGTAATGGTATGATCCTCAAATTATGATACAGGCAAACTTCAGATTAAAGACAGAAGATAGGAGCAGGAGGAGGTCATTCGGCCTTTCCAGCCTGCTCTGCCATTCATCATGATCATGGGAGCACCCGGAGGAATCCCATGCAGACACGGGGAGAATGTGCAGACTCTGCACAGACAGTGACCCAAGCTGGGAATCGTACCCGGGTCCCTGGCGCTGTAAGGTAGCAATGCTAACTATTATGCCGCCCCTATTAATTCTGTCCAATTTCAGAATGTAGAACATTGGCTCCAGTGTATTCTGCTTTCTAAAAATCCCATAATATAATATAATTGTTTCTCCGAACCAAAAAGATTGTTCTTTGTATTTCATTTCTGAAGATTTGTTGGTCTGTTCAGTAACCTCTCCAACGCATATATGTTGTTCTTGTAAAGATGGTGTCTAGAATTGAACACAGCATTGCAATTGCAGTCTGGCCAGGATACTGCAAAAGTTTGGCATAATCACTTAAACATATTCTAAACTCAATAACAAGCTAATTTCTGTTGCTGAGTGAAGTTTATAGGTATGCAACTTGGTTCTGGGTCTAAAAAACAGCAGGCAATTTTATTTTTTAATGATGCTGTTGTACCCTAACTACTTCGAGTGTGAGATTAGTACCTACTTACAGCACTGGGGAGAAGGAATACTGACTTCCTTGTAAGTTCAAGTCAGCTTGTGGGACCTTGAGTTCCGACTAGTCACTGACTACTCCAGGTACGAGATGCTGTATATAAGCAGAAGTAAGTTTATTAAATAGAAGCTCAAGTAATATAACAAAATGGTACTTAGCAAGGCATTAGTTTTTACACTCCAGCTCCAGACTCTGGGCAGGATTTTCCAGCCGCACCCACCCTGAAACCGAAAAATCCCGCCCGAGATCAATGGACCTTTCCAGTGTCCGCTCCTCTCCCGCTACAATTCCCGTGGCGGGCGGAATGGGAAAATTCACCCCTCTGGTTGATCAGGGTGCTGTCTCCTGCTCTGTTCTTGTTGTTGCTGCATTCTTGTTGACTATAATCTATCTCCTCTTCTCTTGGCTGTCCGTTAAGGGTCACAGGACTCTCC
This sequence comes from Mustelus asterias, assembly GCF_964213995.1. Taxonomy (NCBI): domain Eukaryota; kingdom Metazoa; phylum Chordata; class Chondrichthyes; order Carcharhiniformes; family Triakidae; genus Mustelus; species Mustelus asterias. The sequence continues at coordinate 57,970,128 of NC_135821.1, read as the reverse complement.
TTTATCCTTTCTGGGTTTAGTTTTGTGACGTATCAGTTTATCCTTGAGAAGGGTTAAACCCCAGCTTAACCAACCTGATTAGTTTATTATCATTTTATTATTGACCTGATTAGTTTACCATTATCGGCCATTACTGTACTATAAATTTGCATGCCCCTCATGCGTGGTGTTTTGACAGGACTGTTTGATGAGGAGAGATTGGTTCGACTGGGCCTGTATTCACTAGAATTTAGGTGGATGAGAGGAGATCTGATTGAAATGTATAAAATTCTAACGGGGCTGGACAGACTCAATGCAGGGAGGATGTTTTCCCAGGGTGGGGGATCTAGAACCAGGGACACAGTCTCAGGATATGGGACTGTTTAGAATGGGGCATTTAGAACTGAGCTGAGGAAAAATGGCTTCACTCAAAGGGTAGTGAATCTGTGGAATTCTCTACCACAGAAGTTTGTAGAGGTCAAATAACAGAATACATTCAAGAAAGAAATACTTTTTTTAATAAATCTAATGGCATCAAGGGGTATGGGGAGAAAGTGGAAACGTGGCATTGAGATAGAGGATAAACCATGATCTTATTGAATGGCAGAGTTTGAAGGATTGAATGGCCTAGTTTCTATGTTTTTGTTTATTAAGCAGGAGACCTTTTAGCTAACATAATTAACACAACGTAGCCCTTTATCTTTGCAACACTTCCTGACCTAAGCTTTTATAACAGCTTGACATTTCTTTCCACCAGCCTCCAGACATTGGAATCTAAATTATGTCTTGCTTCTCAGCATTTTCAGAATTCATACTTTCATACTGACCCACATATTTAGTGAGTTCTGTATTGGCCGTCCAACCGGCAGTCTGGGACACTGGTGCCCCAGTGGAATTAGTGACATCTGAATGCAAGTTAAGTGGGATGTTAGAAAAAAAGCCAATATCAAAGCAGGCTCTTTGTTTCCTCCAGAGTAAATTCCGCCAGCTTCCATGTCTTCATCTTCATTCTTGTGAGTCATCAGCATCAAGGCCTACACACGATGCCCTTGCCCTCGTCAAGCATACTGTGCCCCTCTGCCACAGAAAATTGACATTAAAATCCTTGCAGTCATAGAATCCCTACAGTGCAGAACGAGGCCATTTGGCCCATTGAGTATGCACTGACCACAATTCCACCCAGGCCCTATGCCCATAATCCTACTTATTTACCCTACTAACTCCCGACACTAAGGGGCAATTTAGCATGGCCAATCCACCTAACCCGCACATCTTTGGACTGTGGGAGGATACCTGAACACCTGGAGGAAACTCACACAGACACAGGGAGAATGTGCAAACTCTACACAGACAGTGACCCACGCCGGGAATCGAACCCGGGTCCTTGGCGCTGTGACGCAGCAGTGCTAAACGCTGTGCCACTGTGTCGCCCAGTCATCTTGAAATTCATCCCCAGTTTCATTCCGCCCTATCTCAGTGACCTCTTACAGACCATCCCTCCATGTGCAGCTTCTACTTTACTGATACCAGCTGCTCCAATTCCCTTCTCTCACCATTCCATCACTGGTGAGCAATGTTCCCTTTAAGCTGCATGGGCGTGTGGTCATGCAGCAATTGGGAATATACCATGCAGGTAACTGTCAAAAACCCCATTGATGTTCAAGGCGAGGGTATCCCAGATCCCAGAAGGGTAACTTAGAATGCTGGTTCCTAAGCGTTTATTTTGCAATATGGTACAATATGAGGAAAGAGGTGAAAACGAGTGAGGAAACGTCCAGTCTTGTTGTAATCATTCAAATAAGAAAGTGTGCACTGTAAAACACACACCAAGAAAGGCAAAAACTTACAATTATCTACACTAATTGCAACACACATAGTATACTAGAATTAACCACATCCCAAATTCATCTATTTTCCTAAACTACAAAAATCTATCTTCCCCAAAACAGCATCCCATACAAGATGAGCCAAATCCAGCAACAATTACCACACACTCCCTGTATGTTCATTTTGGGAAACTTTTCCTTCTAGTTCAGAGTAGAATCTGTGGGATTTAAAACAGCAGTCTTTAGAACAAAAACTTGTTTATGGAAGATCTCACCTTCAGCTGGGCATGGCTGTGATCTTACCATCATCAGCTGTTCTCCTCCTGTACAGGACTAACTCTGCCACTAATATATGGTTTATCCCTTTTGATCTTGTCTCATCTGAACAACCAGCCTTAGAAGTCACATTTTTTAGAATGTAAGTGTGACATTCATTTTTATTTCTCCTTTTGAACTCCTACGCTCTTTATCTTTGCTTCTGTAATTCTATGCTCTATTGTTCCCACTTTATTTAAGTAAATATCTGTTCTCCCTGCTACTAGGCTAATCTGCACCTCAAAGTCTTCAGTGCTGCTGAATCCCTATCTATTTCCTTTTATCCCAATCCTTAATCCTCATTTTAGTCCAACTCCTTGACAGAACAAACAGACAAAGCTCCCGAAAGACGTGCTGGTTAGATGCATTGGCCATGCTAAATTCTCCCTCAGTGTACCCAAACAGGTGCCGGACTGTGGCGACTAGGGGATTTTCACAGTAACTTCATTGCAGTGTTAATAAAGCCTACTTGTGACACTAATAAAATAAACTTAAAAACTTAAGTTTATAGTTTATTTAAGATGATCAACTGGATGCAAATCTTAAAGGGGCTATGAAGTACAATAAACCAGTCGCACACAGCAAACAGAAGTTAGGAGAACATCATTGGTGACTGTTGGTTTTGGCACTGTAGTCGGTCCCTGGAAACTCTCCAAATACACCTCCATCAACTCACAAATGTCTCTTATTTTACAACACTCTGGCTGATGTATATTCTTTGTTTACCCCCTGATAAAGTTTGTGGAGATCATTTGGTGTGTTGCCTACCAGGGGCTGGGGTCCGGGATGTGTCTGACAGGGTATTCAGGACTCTTAGGGGGGAGGGAGATAAACCACAAGTTATTGTACATGTGGGGACACACGACATAGGGAGGATAGGGGAAGGGGATATTAGGCAGGGATTTATGGAGTTGGGGTGGAAACTAAAGGCCAAGACTGACAGAGTGGTTATCTCTGGACTCTTGCCTGTACCACGGGATAGTTTAGAGAGGAATAGGGAGAGGGAAGGTTTGAATTCATGGCTGAGGGGATGGTGCAGGAGGGAGGGGTTCAGGTACTTAAGCAATTGGGGCTCGTACTGGGGAAGGTGTGACCTCTATGAGAAGGATGGTCTACACCTTAATCAGAAGGGGACCAATATCCTGGGGGGTAAATTTGCTAAGGCCATGCAGGGAGGTTTAAACTGATTCGGGGGGGGGGAGGGATCCTGAGTAGTGGGGCTGAAAGTGAGGGATGCATGGATGGGGACTGCAATGCACGGCATTGCAGAGGTGGGGTGGAGCAGGGTTTGAAATGTGTATACTTCAATGCCAGGAGTATTCGCAATAAAGTGGGTGAACTTGCAGCGTGGATCAGTACCTGGGACTTCGATGTTGTGGCTATTTCAGAGACATGGATAGAGCAGGGGCAGGAATGGATGCTGCAGGTCCCGGGGTTCAAATGTTTTAGTCGAAGTAGGGAAGGAGGTAGAAGAGGGGGAGGGGTAGCATTATTGGTCAGAGATTGTATCACAGTGTCAGAGAGGAGGTTTGATGAGGACTTATCTGTTGAGGTAGTATGGGCGGAGATTAGAAATAGGAGAGGAGAGGTCACCCTGTTGGGAGTCTTTTATAGACCTCCTAAAAGTTCTAGAGAGGTTGAGGAAAGGATTGCGGAGTCAATCCTGCTTAGGAGTGAAAGTAATAGGGCAATTGTTATGGGGGATTTTAACTTGACTAATATTGACTGGAATTGTTATAGCTCTAGCTCGTTAGAGGGGTCAGTTTTTGTTCAAAGCGTGCAGGAAGGTTTTTTGACTCAGTATGTAGACAGGCCAACTAGAGGTGAGGCTATATTGGATCTGGTGCTGGGAAATGAGCCAGACCAGGTGCTAGACTTGGAAGTTGGTGTGCATTTTGGTGATAGTGACCACAATTCGGTTACGTTCACCTTAGTGATGGAAAGGGATAGGCATGAACCTCGGGCCAGTGGTTTTAGCTGGGGGAAGGGTAATTATGAGGCTATTAGGAGAGAATTAGGAAACATAGGTTGGACTAGGAGATTACAGGGACTGGGAACGTCCGACATGTGGAGTTTTTTCAAGGAGCAGCTACTGCGAGTCTGTGATAGGTATGTCCCTGTCAGGCAAGGAGGAATTGGTAGGGCTAGGGAACCGTGGTGCACCAAAAAAGTTTCTTTGTTGGTTAAAAAGAAAAAGGAGGCTTATGTTCGGATGAGACGTGAGCACTCGGGTAGTGCACTAGAAAGCTTTAGATTGGCTAAGAGGGAGTTGAAGAGCGAGCTTAGAAGGGCTAAAAGGGGACATGAGAAGACTTTGGCGGATAGGGTTAAAGAGAATCCTAAGGCGTTCTATAGGTATGTCAAGAACAGAAGGTTGGTTAGGGCAAGTTTAGGGCCAGTTATAGATGGCAGAGGGAAGTTATGTGTGGAACCGGAGGAGATTGGTGAAGCATTGAACCAATATTTCTCTTCGGTGTTCACGCAAGGGGACATGAATATAGCTGAGGAGGACACTGGGTTGCAGGGGAGTAGAATAGACAGTATTACAGTTGATAAGGAGGATGTGCAGGATATTCTGGAGGGTCTGAAAATAGATAAATCCCCTGGTCCGGATGGGATTTATCCAAGGATTCTCTGGGAGGCAAGAGAAGTGATTGCAGAGCCTCTGGCTCTGATCTTCAGGTCGTCGTTGGCCTCTGGTATAGTACCAGAAGATTGGAGGTTAGCGAATGTTGTCCCATTGTTTAAGAAGGGGAACAGAGACTTCCCCGGGAATTATAGACCGGTGAGTCTCACTTCTGTTGTCGGCAAGATGTTGGAAAAAATTATAAGGGATAGGATTTATAGTTATTTGGAGAGTAATGAATTGATAGGTGATAGTCAGCATGGTTTTGTGGCAGGTAGGTCGTGCCTTACTAACCTTATTGAGTTTTTTGAGAAAGTGACCAAGGAGGTGGATGGGGGCAAGGCAGTGGACGTGGTATATATGGATTTTAGTAAGGCGTTTGATAAGGTTCACCATGGTAGGCTTCTGCAGAAAATGCAGATGTATGGGATTGGGGGTGATCTAGGAAATTGGATCAGGAATTGGCTAGCGGATAGGAAACAGAGGGTGGTGGTTGATAGTAAATATTCATCATGGAGTGCGGTTACAAGTGGTGTACCTCAGGGATCTGTTTTGGGGCCACTGCTGTTTGTAATATTTATTAATGATCTGGATGAGGGTATAGTTGGGTGGATTAGCAAATTTGCTGATGACACCAAAGTCGGTGGTGTGGTAGACAGTGAGGAAGGGTGTCGTAGTTTGCAGGAAGACTTAGACAGGTTGCAAAGTTGGGCCGAGAGGTGGCGGATGGAGTTTAATGCGGAGAAGTGTGAGGTAATTCACTTTGGTAGGAATAACAGATGTGTTGAGTATAGGGCTAACGGGAGGACTTTGAATAGTGTGGAGGAGCAGAGGGATCTAGGTGTATGTGTGCATAGATCCCTGAAAGTTGGGAATCAAGTAGATAAGGTTGTTAAGAAGGCATATGGTGTCTTGGCGTTTATTGGTAGGGGGATTGAATTTAGGAGTCGTAGCGTTATGTTGCAACTGTACACAACTCTGGTGCGGCCGCACTTGGAGTACTGTGTGCAGTTCTGGTCCCCACATTACAGGAAGGATGTGGAGGCTTTGGAGAGGGTGCAGAGGAGGTTTACCAGGATGTTGCCTGGTATGGAGGGGAGATCCTATGAGGAGAGGCTGAGGGATTTGGGATTGTTTTCGCTGGAAAGGCGGCGGCTAAGAGGGGATCTTATTGAAACATATAAGATGATTAGAGGTTTAGATAGGGTGGATAGTGATAGCCTTTTTCCTCTGATGGAGAAATCCAGCACGAGGGGGCATGGCTTTAAATTGAGGGGGGGTAGTTATAGAACCGATGTCAGGGGTAGGTTCTTTACCCAGAGGGTGGTGAGGGATTGGAATGCCCTGCCAGCATCAGTTGTAAATGCGCCTAGTTTGGGGGCGTTTAAGAGATCCGTAGATAGGTTCATGGACGAAAAGAAATTGGTTTAGGTTGGAGGGTCACAGTTTTTTTTTTAACTGGTCCGTGCAACATCGTGGGCCGAAGGGCCTGTTCTGCGCTGTAATGTTCTATGTTCTATGTTCTATGTTCTATTCTCTGCATCTGAGGAGTGTCACACTGTTGTTTTAGAACATAGAACATAGAACATAGAACAGTACAGCACAGAACAGGCCCTTCGGCCCATGATGTTGTGCCGAGCTTTATCTGAAACCAAGATCAAGCTATCCCACTCCCTATCATCCTGGTGTGCTCCATGTGCCTATCCAATAACCGCTTAAATGTTCCTAAAGTGTCTGACTCCACTATCACTGCAGGCAGTCCATTCCACACCCCAACCACTCTCTGCGTAAAGAACCTACCTCTGATATCCTTCCTATATCTCCCACCACGAACCCTATAGTTATGCCCCCTTGTAATAGCTCCATCCACCCGAGGAAATAGTCTTTGAACGTTCACTCTATCTATCCCCTTCATCATTTTATAAACCTCTATTAAGTCTCCCCTCAGCCTCCTCTGCTCCAGAGAGAACAGCCCTAGCTCCCTCAACCTTTCCTCATAAGACCTACCCTCCAAACCAGGCAGCATCCTGGTAAATCTCCTCTGCACTCTTTCCAGCGCTTCCACATCCTTCTTATAGTGAGGTGACCAGAACTGCACACAATATTCCAAATGTGGTCTCACCAAGGTCCTGTACAGTTGCAACATAACCCCACGGCTCTTAAACTCCAACCCCCTGTTAATAAATGCGAACACACTATAGGCCTTCTTCACAGCTCTATCCACTTGAGTGGCAACCTTTAGAGATCTGTGGATATAGAACCCCAAGATCTCTCTGTTCCTCCACAGTCTTCAGAACCCTACCTTTGACCCTGTAATCCACATTTAAATTAGTCCTACCAAAATGAATCACCTCACATTTATCAGGGTTAAACTCCATTTGCCATTTTTCAGCCCAGCTTTGCATCCTATCTATGTCTCTTTGCAGCCTACAACAGCCCTCCACCTCATCCACTACTCCACCAATCTTGGTGTCATCAGCAAATTTACTGATCCACCTTTCAGCCCCCTCCTCCAAGTCATTAATAAAAATCACAAAGAGCAGAGGACCAAGCACCAATCCCTGTGGCACTCCGCTAGCAACCTGCCTCCAATCCGAAAATTTTCCATCCACCACCACCCTCTGTCTTCGATCAGACAGCCAGTTACCTATCCAATCGACCAACTTTCCCTCTATCCCACACCTCCTCACTTTCATCATAAGCCGACCATGGGGGACCTTATCAAACGCCTTACTAAAATCCATGTATATGACATCAACTGCCCTACCTTCATCAACACACTTAGTTACCTCCTCAAAAAATTCAATCAAATTTGTGAGGCACGACTTGCCCTTCACGAATCCGTGCTGACTATCCCGGATTAATCCGCATCTTTCTAAATGGTCGTAAATCCCATCCCTAAGGACCTTTTCCATCAATTTACCAACCACCGAAGTACGACTAACCGGTCTATAATTACCAGGGTCATTTCTATTCCCTTTCTTAAACAGAGGAACAACATTCGCCATTCTCCAGTCCTCTGGCATCATCCCCGGGAACAGCGAGGACCCAAAGATCAAAGCCAAAGGCTCTGCAATCTCATCCCTTGCCTCCCAAAGAATCCTAAGGATATATTTCATCAGGCCCAGGGGACTTATTGACCTTCCGTTTATTCGAAACTGCCAGGACATCCTCCCTCCGAACATCTACTTCCTCCAGCCTATTAGCCTGTAACACCTTCTCTTCCTCAAAAACATGGCCCCTCTCCTTGGTGAACACTGAAGAAAAGTATTCATTCATCACCTCGCCTATCTCCACTGACTCCATACACAAGTTCCCACTACTGTCGTTGACTGGCCTCAAACTCACCCTGGTCATTCTTTTATTCCTCACATAAGAGTAAAAAGCCTTGGGGTTTTCCTTGATCCGACCCGCCAAGGACTTCTCATGTCCCCTCCTAGCTCTCCTCAGCCCCTTTTTCAGCTCATTCCTTGCTAACTTGTAACCCTCAATCGAGCCATCTGAACCTTGTTTCCTCATCCCTACATAAGCTTCCCTCTTCCTTTTCACAAGACATTCCACCTCTTTCATGAACCATGGTTCCCTCACTCGGCCATTTCCTCCCTGCCTGACAGGGACATACCTATCAAGGACACCCAGTATTTGTTCCTTGAAAAAGTTCCACTTTTCATTAGTTCCTTTCCCTGACAGTTTCTGTTCCCAACTTATGCCCCCTAATTCTTGCCTAATTGCATCATAATTACCTCTCCCCCAATTGTAAACCTTGCCCTGCCGTACGGCCCTATCCCTCTCCATTGCAATAACAAAAGACACCGAATTGTGGTCACTATCTCCAAAGTGCTCTCCCACAACCAAATCTAACACTTGGCCCGGTTCATTTCCCAGTACCAAATCCAATGTGGCCTCACCTCTTGTCGGCCTATCCACATATTGTGTCAGGAAACCCTCCTGCACACACTGCACAAAAAACTGCCCCATCCGAACTATTTGACCTACAAAGGTTCCAATCAATATTTGGAAAGTTAAAGTCCCCCATGACAACTACCCTGTGACCCCCACACATATCCATAATCTGCTTAGCAATTTCTTCCTCCACATCTCTATTACTATTTGGGGGCCTATAGTAAACTCCTAACAATGTGACCGCTCCTTTCCTATTTCTAACCTCAGCCCATATTACCTCAGTGTGCAGATCCCCCTCGAAGTGCCTTTCTGCAGCCGTTAAACTATCCTTGATTAACAATGCCACTCCTCCACCTCTTTTACCAGCTTCCCTACACTTAGTGAAACATCTATACCCCGGAATGTCCAACAACCATTCCTGTCCTTGTTCTACCCACGTCTCTGTAATGGCCACAACATCATAGTCCCAAGTACCAATCCACGCCCCAAGTTCATCTACCTTGTTCCAGATGCTCCTTGCATTGAAGTAGACACACTTCAACCCACCTTCCTGTCTACCGGTACCCACCCTTGACCCTGATACCTTCCCCAATACCTCACCACCCTCACTGACCTCTGGACTACAACTCCTTTTCCCACTCCCCTGACAAATTAGTTTAAACCCCCCTGAAGAGCCGTAGCAAATTTCCCTCCTAGGATATTGGTGCCCCTCTGGTTCAGGTGCACCCCGTCCTGTTTGTACAGGTCCCACCTTCCCCAGAATGTGTTCCAGTTATCCACGTATCTGAAACCCTCCCTCCTACACCATCCCTGCAACCACATGTTTAACTGCACTCTCTCCCTGTTCCTCAACTCGCTATCAAGTGGCACCGGCAACGTACCAGAGATGACCACATGTTTTGTCTTGGCTCTCAGCTTCCAGCCCAGCTCCCGAAATTCCTGCTTTAAATCCCTGTCCCTTCTCTTACCTATGTCGTTGGTACCAATGTGTACCACGACTTGTGACTGTTTCCCCTCCCCCTTCAGAATCCGGAAAACATGGTCCGAGACGTCACGGACCTTGGCATCCAGTGGGCAACATACCATCCGTGAGTCTCTTTTGCTGCCACAGAACCTCCTTTCTATCCCTCTAACTAATGAGTCCCCAATAACTATTGCCCTCCCGCTCTGCCCCTTACCCTCCCGAGCCACAGAGACGGACACAGCGCTGGAGATCCTCTCACTGCGGCTCACCACTGGTATGTCATCCCCCTCAACCGTATCCAAAGCGGAATACTTGTTGCTAAGGGGAACGACCACAGGGGATCCCTGCACGGACTGCTTCCTCCCAGCCCCTCTCACCGTCACCCATCTGTTTTCATTCCTCGGAGTAACTGTATTCCTAAAGCTTCTGTCTATGGCCACCTCTGCGTCCCTAATGATCCTAAATTCATTCAACTCCAGCTCCAGTTCCCTAACACGGTTTTGGAGGAGCTGCAGATGGGTGCACTTCCCACAGATGTAATCAGCAGGGACACTGTCATCGTCCCTCACCTCAAACATAGTGCAAGAGGAACATAGCACTGCCTGCACACCCATCCCCTCGAGATACCTTGCCAGTACCAGGCAGAAACAGCAGAAATGAATTAAACTCACCCCTGCTCGCCCTTTCTGCCTAAGCCCTGTGAGCCAAAGCCTTATAGCTCACACTCTGCTTCCCACACACTCCGCTGCCCGCTCCCGACACTGCCCGCTGTATACTGCAACCTACCTTTTATACTTCGCGTGCTTAAAAAACCCTTCCCAGACTCCTAAGCAGCCCACTTCCAGTTTTCACTTTAAACTTCAGAAAAATGCTACTACAAAAGTAAAGGCCAAAAAAAAACACACACTAGCTGACTAATTAAATAAATAAATAATTCAATCAATCTCTCACCAGCACTCCTGCCTCCAATCACTCCCTCTCAGCTTGCTCCAGTGGAGCAATCTGTTTTAAAGCTGTAAAAAAAAGTTTCTTTGTCCAGGTGGTGGTTATACTGCACGTGGTATGAAAATGAAACAACAGATCCTACCTGGCAAGCTATTAGATTTCAAGCCTGGGAATCCTCTTTCAAAATAATATTATCGCCAGAATCCTAGCACCTTGCGCATCATGTAACAGGAGCGTGTAAGGGACGGACAACGGAAATATCCATTGACCTTGGGCAGGAATTTCCAGTCTCACTCGAGCGAGGCAATAAAATCCCGCCCATATACATTTGTACTGATGTTAAAATGAATAATATGTATGACTTAGTCTCAAGATTAACCCAACACTCCTGTTACATCAATGTGATTTTCTCTATCACACATTCGAATAGCCTTTCTTTGAGTGAGATGTCTGGCTAAATGTGGATTTGCGATATTTGCTCACAAAGATCTCATTGTGATTTCCCCAATTTCATTTCAGTTGGGACCCTTAAAGCTGAGGAGAGTGTTAGTCCATCATTCTTTCCAAGATTCAAACAATGTTCGAACTGACTGTGTTAACTGGGCCCCCACAATGTTTCCTTTAAAGTTTTAGTGAAAGGTTTCCTGTTGTGTGAAATGTCTGTTAAAATATAACTGTTCTCTTTATTTCTATACCGTATGGGGTCAGACAGTCTTGAGGTAAATACCAAATATGTGACTATTTCTGTTACATGAGCAGAAGTTGAACGCCCACTGTACTTGCTCTCAATAAAGAGGATTACAAACAAAATTCAAATGAATTAATTTCTTTTTTTCCTGAATTAACCAGTTAACTTATTCATGATAAAGGCAGATCTTCCTCAGCCCCGCGCCTGAGCAATTGACATTTGCCAGGTACAGAGCAGAAAAGATGAGTGTAGATGGACGACACGAAAATGGCTGGACTTGCAGATAGTGAGGAACATTGTCAGAGGCTACAGAAGGATATAGATAGGCTGGAAATTTGAGCAAAGAAATGGCAGATGGAGTTCAATCCAGATAAATGCGAAGTGATGCATTTTGGTAGAACTAACGTAGGGGGGAGCAATATGATAAATGGCAGAACCATAAAGGGTGTAGATACGCAGAGGGACCTGGGTGTGCAAGTCCACAGATCCTTGAAGGTGACGGCACAGGTGGAGAAGGTAGTGAAGAAGGCATATGGCATGCTTGCCTTTATAGGACGGGGCATAGAGTATAAAAGTTGGGGTCTGATGTTGCGGTTGTATAGAACGTTGGTTCGGCCCCATTTGGAATACTGCGCCCAGTTCTGGTCGCCACACTACCAGAAGGACGTGGAGGCTTTGGAGAGAGTACAGAGGAGGTTTACCAGGATGTTGCCTGGTATGGAAGGGCTTAGTTATGAGGAGAGATTGGGTAAACTGGGGTTGTTCTCACTGGAAAGACGGAGGATGAGGGATGACCTAATAGAGGTGTATAAAATTATGAAAGGCATAGATAGGGTGAACGGTGGGAAGCTTTTTCCCAGGTCGACGTTCACGAGGGGTCATAGGTTCAAGGTAAGGGGGGGGAGGTTTAACATGGATATCAGAAGGACGTATTTTACACAGAGGGTGGTAGGGGCCTGGAATGCGCTGCCGGGCAAGGTGGTGGAGGCGGACACACTGGGAACGTTTAAGACTTATCTAGATAGCCACATGAACGGAGTGGGAATGGAGGGATACAAAAGAATGGTCTAGTTTGGACCAGGGAGCGGCGCAGGCTTGGAGGGCTGAAGGGCGTGTTCCTGTGCTGTATTGTTCTTTGTTCTTTGTTCTATGGTACACACTGCTGCTACTCTGCATCTGTGGTGGGGAGTGAATGTTTGAAGTGGTGTCAGAGTAAGTATTACTCTTCATTTTTACTCCCGGTCTCAGAAAGATTTGAGCCTGTCGGTGGGATCTGATTTCCAGTCGGTGATAACTCTACACCTGGAATTTCCCTGCAACATGGGAGTACTTTGGTTAGTGGAAAACTTCGGTCAGTTGCCTCCTCCACACAATAGCGCACCTCAATTGCACCTGTTGGACAGTCAATGTGAGCTCAGAAAAAAAACTTCATCATCATAGAATCCCGACAGTACAGAAGGAGGCCATTAGACCAGTCAAGCTTGCACCCACTCTCCGACGGAGCATCTTACCCAGGCCCTATCCCTGTAACCCCACACATTTACCCCTCTAATCCCCCTAATCTACACACCTTAAGACACTAAGGAGCAATTTAGCATGGCCAATCCACCTAATTTATCTGACTCTTTTGGTAAACAAAAAAGAGCAAATGAAAGTAATAGTATGAGATGCTTTAAATTCTTCCCAGTAATTTGATGCAATATAAAAGAGGTTTGGAATTTAATAATGGAGAAACTGAGTAAAGCTGTACTGGGTTTCTGATAAGGAATCTATCTGGAACAAATAGGTATTTCACCTCAGAGGAACGCGATCAATGTATATGCGAAGAACACAGAGGAAGATCAATTTTAAAAAGCACTTTAGTTGTATAAGTTATTTTCCACAGCAAAGTGTGTTTTCTAAAGGGAGTCAAAGAACTGTGGCAAGTGGAATATTTTATTGGCAAACACTTCCCAAGTTGAAGTTTGGGTTTGGCTGACTACGGTCTCTTCCTCTTCCCTTGTCCTTGGATCCTCTCTTCCCTGTTGACAGGTAAATGTATTCCCCTTCAGTTACATCCTTCCCTCTTAAAATGATCAACTCACTGCACTGAGTTAAGGACAGTTTTCAATTGCGGCCTCACCTCCTCTTAGAAAGGAACCATTTGGCCCTTCCGAATCAGACATTCGTCAACTCTCGGATCATCTTTTTGCTTTTGGCAGCATGCAAATTGAGATAAACACAACCTTCCACGTTACTGCTACATTGCACAATCTCACCGACTCTAGAAATCCATCCATTATTTCAGTTAGAAAGGTTGAGCCAAAAAGCACAACATTAATTTGGTTTAGCCTAATGAGACTTTGGCCTTTTCTAAGTTACAAATTACATTTTTCAGAGTATATTTTTCTTGCCTTTAGAAGGAAACCTTAGATTACTGCAGTAAACTGAAACAGAGTTAATACTAACAGCCTAAAGTCAAGAATGTGGCAAAACAGAGGCTGAAACCACATTTAACCTCCCAAATTGATAAATCATGAAGTTAGAAAGTTTCAGGCCTCCATCCAGATTCACTGAACAATAGAGCCAACTGAAATAGGACAGCCAAGAACTTAAAGTTTGGCAGGAAAGTTTTTTGATTCAGAACAATATATACAGAGAGGATTTAAGTGCATTTAGATCATAAATGAAATATATTTGCGTAGTAATTGTCTAGATCCCAGAGGTGATGTTACAACTCTTCTAAGGACTAACTGACAACTTGTTATGAAATGGATGTTGGGCTGCATAAATCCTCCTCCCCACCTTCAATCAAATACTTTCTTCCAAATCTTAATCTAGGGAGTTAAATGAGTGCCATGTTGGGCTCAGTGGCGTCACTTGTTTTGGCTGCTATGGGTGGCATTTGGGGCCAAAATGGTTTTTGCTATGTGGGCGCACGTTGCAGCCGTGAATCGACTAAAGAAAAGGATCAGTGCTGGGGACTCTGTTGTTTGTAATATATATAAATGATTTGGAGGAAAATGTAGGTGGTCTGATTAGTAAATTTGCAGATGATATAAAAATGGGGGGAGTAGCAGATAGTGAGGAGGATTGTCAGAGGATACAGCAGGATATAAATCTGCTGGAGACCTGGGCCAAAAGATGGCAGATGGAAGTTAACCCGGAAAATGTGAGGTGATGCGATTTGGAAGGTCTACTGCAGAAGGAAAGTCTACAGTAAATGGTAGAGCTCTTAGAAATATTAGCATACAGAGTGATCCACAGTTCCCTGAAGGTGGCAACTCAGGTGGACAAGGTGGTGAAGAAGGCATATGGCATGTTGGCCTTCATTGGTTGGGGTGTTGAATATAGGAATTGGAAAATCATGTTGCAGCTATATAAGACTTTGGTTAGGCCACATTTGGAGTATTGTGTACAATTCTGGTCACTGCACCACCGGAAGGATGTTGATGCATTAGAAAGGGTGCAGAAGAGATTTACCAGAATGTTAGCACAGGATAAAAGCAAATTACTGCAGATGCTGGAATCTGAACCCAAAAGAGAAAATGCTGGAAAATCACAGCAAGTCTGGCAGCATCTGTAAGGAGAGAAAAGAGCTGATGTTTTGAGTCCAGATGGAGTCATCTGGACTTGAAACATCAGCTCTTTTCTCTCCTTACAGACACTGCCAGACCTGTTGAGATTTTCCAGCATTTTCTCTTTTGGTACCAGGATGTTGCCTGGTTTGGAGGATATGGACTATGAAGAAAGGTTGAACAAACTTGGATTATTTTCATGAGAGCGTTGGAGGATGAGGGGGGACCTGATAAAGGTTGACAAGATTATGACAGACTTGGATAGAGTGGATAGTCAGAATCTTTTTCCCAGGGTCAAAGGGGCATAGGTTGAAAGTGAGAGGGAGAAAGTTTGAAAGGGGCAAGTTTTTCACACAGAGGCTGGTGAATGCCTGGACCGTGCTGCCGGAAGAGCTGGTGGAAGCAGATTCTATAACAACATTCAAGAGGCATCTGGATAGATACATGAATAGGCAGGGAATAGAGGGATATGGACCACGTAGAGGCAAGAAAGTATTAGATTAGAGAGGCATCTGTGTCAGCACAGACTTGGTGGGCCGAAGAGCCTGTTCCTATGCTGTACTGTTCTTTGTTCTAAGAGTCGTCCAAACTCAAAACAGTAACTCTGTTTCTTCCTCACAGATGCTGCCAGATCTGCTGAGTTTATCCAGCATTTTCTGTTCTTATTTCATCCTTCTTCTGTAGCCTGTCCTATCAAAGTTCTCATTTGAACCCTCTGCACCAAAACTCACCCTCCAGCATGCAGGCTCTGTGTTCTCCTTGTCCCGTGACCTGGCTGCAATGCACTGATGCCTGGTGTCTCATTTTGTGTAAATTCTGTCTCTGTGCTTATCTGTTCTAAGACACACACATCAAAACTTGAGCTGGAGTGTGAGGGTCACATTGAGTAATGATGATTCATCACCATCACTGTTCAATCATCGTCAGGTCATATTGTCGTTTTTGGGTATCTGAAAGGAAAAAAGGCAGAAGGTTAAGGTTGTTCCTGAGGAGTGGGTGTGGGAGTAAAAGGTGTATCCTTACTTCATCTACAGCTTGCAGAAGAGATTATGGGATGAGGGAAAGTTTATCTATTAGTGTCACAAGTAGGCTTACATTAACACTGCAATGAAGTTATTGTGAAAATCCCCTAGTTGCCACACTCTGACGCCTGTTCGGGTACAGTGAGGGATAATTTAGTATGGCCAATGCACCTAACCAGCACGTCTTTCAGACTGTGGGAGAAAACCGGAGCACCCGGAGGAAACTCATGCAGACACAGGGAGAATGTGCAGACTCTGCCCAGACAGTGACCCAAGCCGGGAATCGAACCCGGGTCCCTGGTGCTGTTTGGCAGCTGTGCTAACCATTGTGCCACCATGCCGCCCCAAAAGTAGGTTTTTGTGAAGAAGCAGGATTAAGTATGAACATGTTGTTGTTTTTAATGATTTAATCCCCTCCAATGGGCAGAGCCTCAGCAACGGCAGTTCTAATAATGGCCAGTACCATCTCCTCATGGGGATTTGGGCATACAGGTGGATGCCTATCCCCTCCAGTTACCCCCTGATATTTCCAGCTGTGCATCACCTTGTCCTTTGAGAGTGAAGGAAGAGTGTCAGTGAATGTTATAGAATCTGCTTGGGTGATGTGGCTGGCTAACTAGCTGTATGCAAACTGGGATAGAAGGGTGTGAGACTTACAGCAATGCTTAGTATGTGACGATGAGGTGAAGCTATGAATGCTGATTGAAAGAGATTGTTGGTTGGTGAATGATGACTGGTGATCTGACCATTGGCTGAGGTGACTAGTGCATATGGCAGCATCTTGCGGCACTGCATAAAGGGCCGAGGGCCTAGGCTGCTGGCACTAAGCGCTACATTGTGTGTCTAGAGGGCCGCCTGCAGATACAAGAAAAATCATCTCCTTTCTACTTCCTCCATCCAAATGTCAAATGCTACGTCAGAAAACCTTAAAGTCCCCCCCCCCCCCTCCCCCCCCTCCTCATGCTGTAGCATTCCTTCGTGGTTCTCAGGTCACATGCACACATGCCAGCACCTGCTTTGGAATGCAGGCTAGTTGGGAAGTTATGAATTTTGGCCTTCTGCTGATAGGTGCAGCCATTAAACAGCATCGTTAGTGCTGGCTGGACACTGAAATCATATTAATGGGCAAGTGTAGCAGGAAGATGCCACGCTGCCTGTATTTCGAACTGATTTAGCCCCCAATATCTTCAATGATTGGAATGATAGCCTGCTTTGCTATTCAATGAACTCTGAACTGTTTAACAAGCACATCCAGCACTGCGATTATATAAGGACTCCGATCCAAGATTGTTAGATTATAATTTTGCTTGCAATTATAGAAGATTTTGCAGCCCTACTTTCACATCATTGCTTTCTTTCATTTTGCACATTTTTTTAAAAGACCAGCAACAAATGTTGGAGTCAAATATTTGGAAGAATAGTTTCAAACACATTGTTTTGTGCTGCTGAAAGTGGACTATTCATTGGCAGTATAAATCACTTTTTTTTTTAAGTATTCAATGAAATGTTTGCGAATTCTGAAAAAGATTCTATAATTTTATCGGGATGCCAAGTGAGATGGTTTAAGATCTTTTTTTATTCATTCATGGGACATGGGTATCACTGGCTGGCCAGCATTTATTGCCCATCCTTAGTTGCCTGAGGGCAGTTGAGAGTCAACCACATTGCTGTGGCTCTGGAGTCACATGTAGGCCAGACCAGGTAAGGATGGCAGATTTTCTTGCCTAAAGGACATTAGTGAACCAGATGACAATGGGTTCATGGTCATCCGTTGATTCTTAATTCCAGGTATTTTTTATTGAATTCAAATTCTACGATCTGCCATGGCGGGATTCAAACCTGCGTCCCCAGGGCATTAGCTGAGTTTCTGGATTAATAGTCTAGTGATGATACCACTAGGTTATCGCCTCCCCATGAGATGATGAAGATCGGAGTTGGAGGCAATTTAGACGAAAAAAAAAACCTGACAGGATCGATCCTGGCATCATAACAATCTGGGGGAAACCGTAAAACAAAACTTTGAATTGTTTGCTCCTGTGATAAAATCAGCCTTTCCTAAGGGAGGAGTTGGACATACCCACGTAGGGATGGTAATGGAGAAACTGAAGATGTTTGCTGACAGATTTTGTGAATATACTATATATTATTCTGTTACTTAACTAATCTGTAGGGCAGCTCTCCCAATGTGGAACCCAGTCTGCAGATGTTAGCATGGAGAATGTTGGACATGGCCAACTGAGCTGAGGTTGCCTGGGTCATTACCAATAAGTCTCTCTGATGTTTTTCATATTAAAGAACATGTGATTGTTTACTAAGCGACTTCAAAGAACATTTAAGAGGTCCGCTATATATCAGGATTGGTGTCACTTGTAAATCAAACAGTACAAGTGACAAACAGTACAAATGTGGCAAACTTGTTTTCCTATAGAGATTTTACTGCAGTTTAGAAGGCTGCAATGCAATTTCTGACAGGTGAAGACTGAAGCAGGAAGTTCCTTTTCGATCCGTATATAACGAGTCTCAGTATCGGTGAGGACTCTTGAAGTAAAGGCTATTGGTCTGCCACTCTGGATGCAGACTGCACCAAGCCCGTGTTGGGGAAGCGTTTGCTGATATAAGTACGAGTTGTCAAATGTCAAAGTACTGAAGCACTGGTGGGGTTGCGAGTGCCTGTTTAAGTCTGTTGAAGACCACTGTGTGGTGCTCTTGCCAGCACCGTTTGATATCTTGGTAAAGAAGTTGACAAAGAGGTCCAGTGACCTCACTATAACACGGGATAAACTTAGATAATTTGTCATACCAAGAAAGTGCTGAAAGGTGTGCTTGTCCACAGAAATGACCATCCGTTGTCATGTCTGATCAGACTTTACACTGTTGGCTATGAGTAGATGATCCATGTAAGGAACCTGGTTGACCCGGAAACTGCATTTCACAAGGTTAAACTTTAACTGGATGGTCCTGATTCTGTCAAGGATGAGATAAAAACGTGCATCATGTTCTTGCATCGTATGACCCCCAAACCAGGATATCACCAACAATGATTTCGCAAAGTTGGCCTGCAAAGAGGTGCTCCACGCACTGCTGGAAAACTTCATTGCCAGTGGAAATCCCATAGAGCATATGAAGAAAACAATATCTGCCTGCTGGAGACATGAATGTGGTTAGTACTGAGGATTCCTCATCTAATGAGATCTGTCAGAACCTGCATTTTGCATGAAGAATGCTCAACACCTTAGCATTTGGCACGTCCACTATCACCTGTTCCACTGTCTTCATTGGGTGCACTGGGTGCAGACCCTGATCGTGCCATCTTTCTTTACTGCAGCCACCATTCTGAAACCCATTCTGTGGCCCCATCTATTGGCATTATGTGCCTAGTTTGTCATCTGATGCAGCTCATTGACTACTTTCTGCTTCACGACTAGTGGTACTTTTCTCAGACCACAAACTGTTGGAGGTACAGAGTCATCCAGTTTCATGCAGTATATGACTGGTAGCTTACCAATGGCGTCACAGCTGAAGAGGTCTTTGTACGCTGTCATCTCTGGAGCTTGGTGTTGCAAAGGATGCACTTTGGACCAATTTGAATGAGCTCCAATGTAATGCTGTTCTGAAGAGCTAGTGGCTTTACATTCTGGTCAATTATATGAAATTTGAAATTGCCCTGTGTGCAGTGGAGGATAGTTACACCTTCAGTGTGGATTGTTTGTTCACCATAAGCCATGAGATCTGGTTTGGTGCTGGTAAATGGTGCTGCATATGGGTCTAGTACGTTTGGCTGGACAATATGTTACACTTCAATGCAGTGTCAATCTTTAGCTTCAATCTTGTGTTACTGCAAATTATGTTGAAGGTGGTAATGATCTTGCCCTTTGCTGTGATAGTATTGACACTCTCACGGTAGAGTGTTGTTGGAGGCCCTGTAGCTCAGCTGCTTTGGTTGAGTTCCAATTCATTCACCTTGCTGACGCTTCTACCCGTGAAGGACTGACCAGCTGACATGTTGTTGATGGCAGGGGAGAGCTGCCATCGTTTTGACCTGCAACACTTTGCGAAGTGATTCCATTCCCCGCATGCGTTGCATCTTTTTACAATGTTTGGAGGGTGCTGGCCATTGCAGTTGGTGCAGGGCTCCCTCTGTACAGTGAATACTTCTGATTCTTGCCTGAAATGTCTGCTTCTTCTTTCTGATTGTTTGTTAAACATATAGATACTAATAGTTGCTTGTAATGTTAGATCTTTCTCTTGCAGCAGCTGCTATGAATTCCACAAACTATTCAATCCATGATTAGTTCATCATTAGTTCCAAATGCACATTTCTTTGCCAATATTTTCAGGGTGGCCGTGGAAGATTAAATTGATTCATTTGCTCTTTGCTTTGTTTAATCAAATGCATCTCTATTTAGGATTATGGTTTTTTTTACCAGGAGACAAGTATTCTCAAACATTTTTAGGATTATTTCAGGGTTCTTTTTTCACTCTTCTATCTAGTAAGCCAAAGACTCGAATTTTTCAATGGCCTTCAATGAATTTACTCAGGTATAAGCTTGTACCTTTTTCAATTTGTCAGACAATGCAGCATGGCAGTAAATCCTTCTCCAACTCTTCCCAACTATCTGCAATATTTTCATCAAAGATGAGTAGGTCGATGCGGCAAAGTCTTTGTATCACACTACCAACTTCTGACGTCATGTAACTGTTGTGGGTTCCCGAATCACTGACAGCAAGGACTTTCAACGAAGACTAGTTTATTCACTTCAACATTTCTGCCTCTGCCCACGCTCCGGGACTTGACTCCCACACTCCCGCCTCTTTTGTAACCACATCATCACTTTCTCATGTGACCACTTGGTCTACACACCCGATGACCAAAGCGTAGCAAAGTGAAATAGGAGGCCAGATAACACCACATCTCATTTAATTATATATGTTGGATGTTCTCCTGTAGAACCCCAGTTGGAGGAGGATAGAACTGGACCCAATCTTTATGCACTTTTGCAGAGATATACATTATGAGCATATACCTCCTAATGCAAATCTCCTGTGAATGCACACCATATACCAACAATTAAACTCAATTAATCCATAATTAACAGTGGACATACGCCTATTGCAATTGCAGGACTTGTTCCCACCACACACACCTCTCCCCTCCCCACACCTAACTCCCAGGAAAATATGGGAGGCAGTGATATAGTGGTAATATCACTGGACTAGTAAGCCAGAAACTGAGATTCATGATCTGTGGACATAGATTCAAATCCCACCATGCCAGATATTGAATGGTAAGGTAGCATAAGGGTTAGGTTACTGCGCCAGTAGCCAGAGACCATAGACAAGTGATCCAGAGAGAGTCGTGAGTTCAAGTCCCACTGTGGCAGAGGGAGATTTGTAAATCGTGCTTCCAGACTGGAACAGGAGATATTTACCACAATTCTCAGTCTGTCTTTCGCTGTTGCGTTAGAAAGGTCGCTGAGGCTCAGTGTGCCTGGAGAACTTAGTACATTGCATTCTTCTTTCATTAGAAAGGTGCAGACTCGATGGGCCGATTGGCCTCCTTCTGCACTGTAGGGATTCTATGATACCTATGATAAAGCACAGGGCATCGTGAGGATTTCAGGCTTCCCCCAAAGTGGATCATTTCATTGATGGCGGGCATGTCACTTTGCGGACACTGCATTCAATTCTGTGATATGCTGCAAGAACTTTCTCCGTGTTCAGCTGGTGTGTGACCATACCCCGCGAATCATGCAGGTCAATGCCCATATCCTCGCATGAAGCCTCCATTCTGCTCAGTCCATTGTAACATATCATTTTGAGCCACTATGTCACACTAGAGGTAGGTGACAAGGGCTCATTGCAGACTAGCTGACACTGGTGCCCAACTCACGCACACACATGGGTACCATGCATGTAGCACAATGTCACACAAAATGTGATCAAGCAGACCAGTGGAGTGCTGAAGCAACACTTCTGTTGCCTGGGTGACTCTGGAGGAACCATTCAGTAACCAGCAGAGTACATATCGTCACAGTCTGCAGCATGCTGCATAATCGCATATCATGCGGGGGCAACTATAGCCACCAGCTATGCAGCAAACAGATGTGGAAGTGGAGCAGGAAGGGAGGAAACAACCAGTACAGCATCTTTCTGGCTGGGCTGTCTATGATTGACTTATCCCACAGTGCTATCAATGAAAGAAATCCAAATTCCCAATTCTGCATCAGTCCTGCTCCTTGCCATCCTTCTGTGACTGACCATCGCAATGTCCTCTTGGTCACAGTGTTGAAATAAAAACCACCACAAAATAGATATTCCAAGCTAAATTCGTAGATCAATCATTGTCATATTGTACACAATGAATCACCCTTGTACATTCCATTAGTGTCTTCCATGTGCCATTGCCTGTTTGAATCTTACACAGTGCTGCCTGTCTAGTGGCTGCACCATGGCTGGTGGAAGGTTGCTAACTGGGGGTGACTGCAGGATGACTTTGCTGGCTGACATTCAGCAGCTCTGATCCTCGAATGCCTGGCTTTTCACTGCACCACCTCGGTATGGGTGGCAGATGTCTGGGCAACAACAAGGGAGCTGGGCGAATGCTGTCACCGTGAGAGATGACTCCAGGTGTGTGCTGCACAGAGCCACTGCCACTCTCCCCTCATCAATCCTAGCAATGTGTTGGAGGAGAGATTACTAGACTGCAGTCTGAGCCTTCCCGGCAACACACTCAGATTGCAAAGGAGCATTTTGAGCTTTCACTCGAACATTGGATGATTTTTGCTTGTGCTGTAATGGAAGTTGAGACCTCGGCCATCAGAAACTGCATCATGAATGGATCCAGAAATGGTCTGATGAAGATGGTGACCAATTTCACACCAGAGAGGATGAGCTCCAAGAACTGCTCAAAGACCTGTGGCAGGTTGTTGCAGACCCAGCACTCAAACCATCCTCCCATCCATTGACTCTGTCTATTCTTACCACTGCCTCGGGAAAGCAGCCAGCATAATTAAGGGCCCCACGCACCCCAGACATTCTCTCTTCCACCTTCTTCCGTCGGGAAAAAGATACAAAAATCTGAGGTCATGGACCAACCGACTCAAGAACAGCTTCTTCTCTGCTGCTGTCAGACTGTTAAACGGACCTATCTCTCATTAAGTTGATCTTTCTCTATACCCTAGCTATGACTGTAACACTATATTCTGCACTCTCTCCTTTCATTCTCTATGAATGGTATGCTTTGCTTTGTCTGCATATCGTGCAAGAAACAATACTTTTCACTGTATAACATGTGACAATAAATCAAATTAAATCAAACCCCTCCATCCTCCTTGATCGAGGTCACTGATTTTCTAACAGACCAGCCAATGCATCGAGCATTTCAGTGTGCAGAGACCCTTCAGCCTTCTTCTGTATTCTGCCCCGTCAAAGTTCTCACCTGCATCCTCTGCAGCAGATCTCATGTGTGATTTTGACCTCCGGGAGCTGTACCTGTGCTTCCCTTGTAACCTGCAGCCCACTGCTGACCAATTTCCCATCACCCCTGTGTTACCCTCTAAAGTTGTAGTACCAATATCTGACCCTGGCTCTGGGTGAGAGAGCCAGTTACAGCATTTCTTCATCACTGATGTCTTCCTGCTCTGATGTCTTCCTGCTCTGTCACCCCTTTTTCTCTTCAATCACTGTTTGGCCAGGTTGCGTTTCTTGTGCCTTTCTCCTTTCAGATACTCCAGGGCAGGGTTGTGGGAAGGGAAGGAGAAGAAAGCAAGATGTGTGTTAACACCATCTGCAGCTGTAAATCAGAATAGATGGTGGGATAAAGAGGAAGTGGGAATTGAGAAGGGGAGTCAGGTATGGGCATATTGTCATTAGCGGTGATTTCAGCCCTGCCACTAGCCACGTCCTCAGTGATTACCTTTCCAATGATAGCAGCCACCAACTCCTCCATGGGAACAAAGCCACGCAGCTATGCCTATCCCCCATTGGTTAGGTACTGCAGTCCCTGGTTATGTGTGGTGAGTGTGGTACAATCTGTTTGGTGATGAGGCTGCTATGGTTGAATAGTTGGCAGCATTTCAAGCTGTGAAATGCGGAAGGGAGGCTGGCAACAGTGCTGATTGGATGAAGGTAAGATGAACCAATGAATGTCAGGTATGAGTCTAGATTGACAGTGCTTTTTTTATTGGTAAAGGATGGGAGGTGTGATGCATAAAACAATAAAGAAACAGAGAAACATAGAAAACTACAGCACAAAACAGGCCCTTCGGCCCCACAAGTTGTGCCGAACATATCCCTACCTTTTAGGCCTACCTATAACCCTCCATCCTATTAAGTCCCATGTACTCATCCAGGAGTCTCTTAAAAGACCCTGTTGAGTTTGCCTCCACCACCATTGACGGCAGCCGATTCCACTCGCCCACCAACCTCTGTGTGAAAAACTTCCCCCTAACATTTACCTACACCCCAGCACCTTAAACCTGTGTCCTCTCATAGCAGCCATTTCCACCCTGGGAAAAAGCCTCTGAGAATCCACCCGATCTATGCCTCTCAACATCTTATATACCTCTATTAGGTCTCCTCTCATCCTACGTCTCTCCAAGGAGAAAAGACCGAGCTCCCTCAGCCTATCCTCAGAAGGCATGCCACTCAATCCAGGCAACATCCTTGTAAATCGTCTCTGCACCCTTTCAATCTTTTCCACATCCTTCGTGTAATGAGGCGACCAGAACTGAGCACAGTACTCCAAGTGGGGTCTGACGAGGGTCTTATATAGCTGCATCATTATCCCCGGACTCCTAAACTCAATCCCTCGATTGATAAAGGCCAGCACACTATATGCCTTCTTAACCACCTCCTCCACCTGCGGGGCCGATTTTAGAGTCCTATGGACCCGGACCCCAAGGTCCTTCTGATCCTCTACAGTACTAAGAGTCTTTCCCTTTATATTGTACTCCTTCATCCCATTCGTCCTGCCAAAATGGACCACTACGCATTTATCTGGGTTGAAGTCCATCTGCCACTTCTCCGCCCAGTCTTGCATCCTATCTATGTCCCTCTGTAACTTCTGACATCCCTCCAGACTATCCACAACCCCACCAACCTTCGTGTTGTCGGCAAACTTACCAACCCATCCCTCCGCTTCCTCATCCAGGTCATTTATGAAAATGACAAACAACAAGGGTCCCAGAACAGATCCCTGGGACACACCACTGGTGACTGGTCTCAGGTTAGTTATGTACTTGGTGGGACATGACATTTGAAGATGCATTGACTGACCTTGGCGATGAGCATGAGGTCACTGAACTTCTTGTGCCACCGCACGCAGGTCCTTGAGGCTGGATCCTTGGCATTGACAGCCATAGCTAACTAATTCCACTGCCTTCTGGGAATTTATCTGGAAGGCCTCATGGGTCCCTGCAGTTAGGTGGCATCCCTCCTCCTCTGAACCACTTTGACCAAGGCCGTCAGTGCATTGTTGGAAAACCTTGGCACCGGCTCTCTGTTATGCTGTGTCACTCTTGTGCCTTTCCCAGTCAAACTCACAGCTCCAACAAAGGATC
This sequence comes from Mustelus asterias, assembly GCF_964213995.1. NCBI lineage: Eukaryota > Metazoa > Chordata > Chondrichthyes > Carcharhiniformes > Triakidae > Mustelus > Mustelus asterias. The sequence goes on along the minus strand of NC_135821.1, from coordinate 57,944,743 downwards.
ATCCAGACTCAAAACATTGGCTCTACTCTCTCGCCGCAGATCATAAAAATCATAGAAACCCTACAGCACAGAAAGAGGCCATTCGGCCCATCGAGTCTGCACTGACCACAATCCCACCCAGACCCTATCCCTACATATTTTACCCACGAATCCCTCTAACCTACGCATCTCAGGACACTAAGGGCAATTTTAGCATGGCCAATCAACCTAACCCGCACATCTTTGGACTGTGGGAGGAAACCGGAGCACCCGGAGGAAACCCACACAGACACAAGGAGAATGTGCAAACTCCACACAGACAGTGACCCAAACCGGGAATCGAACCCAGGTCCCTGGAGCTGTGAAGCAGCAGTGCTAACCACTGTGCTACCGTGCCGCCCTTGTCTGCCATGATGTTGTCAGACCTGCTGAGATTTTCCTGCATTTTCTGTGTTGTGTTCCAGCAGCTGCCCTAGCCAAAACACACTCCCTCTTTAAACTAATGTAATCTGGCTTGAACTCATGGTGGCCTTTTATGATTTTACACTCTCTGCTCAGCTGTGCAGTCACTGCATCGTGCCCTTAGCATTGGCTACACACTGAAAACATGGAACCAGATAGGTAACATAAATGTATGTGTGCTTCTTCCCATTACAAATGTTACAGCCTTCTAGACCTAACATTGAGTTCAATCACCTCAGACAATGTTAGAACAAAGAACAAAGAGAATTCCAGCACAGAAACAGGCCCTTCGGCCCTTCAAGCCTGCACCAACCATGCTGCCTGTCTGAATTAAAACACCCTACCCTTCTGGGTACCATATCCCTTTCTTCCCATCCTATTCATGTATTTGTCAAGATGCCCCTTAAAACTCACTATCATATCTGCTTCCACTATTTCCCCCGGCAGCGGGTTCCAGGCACCCACCACCCTCTGTGTAAAAAGACTTGCCTCATACATCTTTAAACCTTGCCCCTCGCACCTTAAACGTATGCCCCCTAGTAACTGACTCTTCCACCCTGGGAAAAAACATCTGGCTATCCACTCTGTCCATGCCCCTCATAATCTTGTAGACTTCTATCAGGTCGCCCCTCAACCTCTGTTGTTCCAGTGAGAACAAACCAAATTTCTCCAACCTCTCCTCATAGCTAATGCCCTCTGTACCAGGCAACATCCTGGTAAATCTCTTCTGTACCCTCTCCCAAGCCTCCACATCTTTCTGGTAGTGTGGCGACCAGAATTGAACACTATATTCCAAGTGCGGCTTAACTAAGGTTCTATAAAGCTGCAACATGACTTGCCAATTTTTTAATTCAATGCCCTGGCTGATGAAGGCAGGTATGCCATATGCCTTCTTGACTATCTTCTCCATCTGTGTTGCCACTTTCAGTGACCTGTGTACTTGAACACCCAGATCCCTCTGCCTATCAATACTTTTAAGGGTTCATCCATTTACTTATTATTTCCCATCTGTATTAGACCTTCCAAAATGCATTACCTCACATTTGTCCAAATTAACCTCCATCTGCCATCTCTCCGCCCAAGTCTGCAACCGATCTATATCCTGCTGTATCCTCTGATGGTCCTCATCGTTAGCCGTAATTCCACCAACCTTTGTGTCATCCGCAAATTTACTAATCAAACCAGTTACATTTTCCTCCAAATCATATATTACAAACAGCAAAGGTCCCAGCACTGATCCCTGAGGAAAGCCACTTGTCACAGCCGTCCATTCAGAAATGCATCCTTCCACTGCTACTCTCTATCTTCTCTGACTGAGCCAGTTCTGTATCCATCTTGCAGCTCACCTCTGATCCTGTGTGACTTCACCTTCTGTACCAGTCTGCCATGAGGGACCTTGTCAAGGCCTTACTGAGGTCCGTGTAGACAACATCCACTGCCCTACCCTCATCAATCATCTTCATCACTTCCTTGAAAAACTCGATCAAATTAGTGAGACACGACCTCCCCTTCACAAAACCATATTGCCTCTCGCTAATACATCCACTTATTTCCACGTGGGAGTAAATCCTGTCTTGAAGAATCCTCTCCAATGATTTCCCTACCACTGACGTAAGTCTCATCGGCCTGTAATTACTTGGATTATCCTTGCCACCCTTCTTATACAAAGGAATAACATTGGCTATTCTCCAATCCTCTGGGACCTCCCCTGTAGCTAGTGAGAATACAAAGATTTCTCCCAAGGCCCCAGCAATTTCCTCCCTTGCCTCTCTCAGTATTTTGGGGTATATCCCATCAGGAGACTTGTCTACCTTAATGTTTCTCAAGAAACCCAATATCTCCTCCTTTTTGATCTCAGCATCTACACACCCTTCCCCAGACTCATCATCCACCAAGTCCTTCCCTTTGGTGAATACTGGCGCAAAGTACTCATTTAATACCTTGCCCATTTTCTCTGGCTCCACACATAAATTCCCTCCCCTGTCCTTGAATGGGCCAACCTTCTCCCTGGCTACCCTCTTGCTCTTTATATATGTATAAAAAGCCTTGGTATTTTCCTTAATCCAATGACTTTTCGTGACCCCTTTTAGCCCTTCTTACTCTTTGCTTAAGCTTCTTTCTACTTTCCTTGTATTCCACACTTGCTTCGTGTGTTCCTAGCCTCCTAGCTTTGACAAATGCTTCCTTTTTCTCTTTGACTAAGCTCACAATATCTCTCGTTATCCCAGGTTCCTGAAACTTGCCATACTTATCCTTCATCCTTACAGGAATGTGCCGGTCCTGAATTCCTATCGGCTTACACTTGAAAGCCTCCCACATGCCAGATGTTGATTTACCCTCAAACATCTGCCCCCAATCTACATTCTTCAGTTCCTGCCTAATATTGTTGTAAATAGCCTCACTTCTCCACCTTCACCCCATTTTTTATTTCTATCAATTTATTTTCATTTCTTCCCTTGATCCATTTCTTCATCCCCTTTTTTATCCCACTTTCTATCTTTTTTTTCCCCTTCCCAACTTACCATCCTGGGAGGACTTTTCCCCTTACCATTTCCTTTACCATTTTGGAAGGGCTAAAAAGGCAAGAAAATACACAGTGAACGGTAGAACACTAAGAAATGCAGAGGACCAGAGGGAGCTTGTGGTGCGTGACCATAGATCCCTTAAGGCAGCAGGACAGGTCGATAAGATGGTTAAGAAGGCATATGGGAGACTTGCCTTTAGAGCCAAGCCATTGACTATAAGAACAGGGTGGTTATGATGGAACTCTTTAATACACTTGTTAGGCCACAGCTGGAGTACTGTGTGCAGTTCTGGTGGCTACATTATAGGAAGGATGTGATTGTACTAGAGAGGGTGCAGAGGAGATTCACCAGCTTGTTGCCCGGGCTGGAGTGTTTAAGCTATGAAGAGAGTCTGGTTAGACTGGGGTTGTTTTCCTTTGAGCAGAGAAGGCTGAGGGGAAGAAAGCAAATTACTGCAGATGCTGGAATCTGAAACTAAAACGGAAGATGCTGGAAAATCTCAGCAGGTCTGACAGCATCTATGCAGAGAGAACAGGGCCAGAATTCTCCGTCCGTTCATGCCAGCGGGATTCTCCAGTCCCGCTGTAGTGAACGGAGATTTGGCTGAGCGCCAAATACGCTGTCCCGCGCTTGCAGTGGCAGCAGGGCGTGAATGGCTGGAGAATTCCAGCCCAGAGCCAACATTTCGAGAGTGAATGACTTGACAAAATGTCACCCTGACTCTCAACGTTGGCTCTATTCTGTCAGACCTGGTGAGATTTTACAGCATTTTCTGGTTTTGTTTCAGATCCCAGCATCTGCAGTAACTTGCTTTTATCTTTTATGTTCATGTGCTGCTTGTATCGGCAGCAGCAATCTACAAGTAAATCAATCGTGAACCCAGTGCCTGTTTCTGGTCTATTGAATTTTGGTGCTGAAGTATCCAACTTGTCGACTCACCTGTAACAAATTGTTGACTTACACCATTACAGGCTGGGGGCAACCTGATAGAAGTCTATGAGAGGCATTGATGGGGTGGATAGTCAGAGGCTTTTTCCCAGGGTGGAAGGGTTGACTACAGGAGGGCACAGGCTTAAGGTGAGAGGTGGTAAGTTTAGGGGAGATGTGGGGGGAAAGTTTTTCACACAGATGGTGGTGGGTTCCTGAAACGCCGCTGCCAGTGTAGGTGGTGGAAGCAGGTATGTTAGCAACCTTCAAAGTATGTCTTGATGGACAAATGAACAGAAGGCGAACAGAGGGATAGAAACAATGTAACAGCACTGGTTTGGTGGGCCGAAGGGCCTGTTCCTGTGCTTTATTGTTCTTTGTATTCTTTGAGCAGGTGAAAACATACAATTATTTTGCTGCCAAAAGTCTGCACAAAGCTCGGAGGATTAACGCACAAGCAGCAGATATCTAACCCACTATTTTATTTATTCAGTTGATACATGAAGTGGGCTAGTGGAGCGACTATTTGTTTGTCTAGGGACTGAGCGATACTGTACGTCCCTCACCAGACACATTGAAACAGTTGTCTCTCTCCTGCAGCCGGGGACGTTTGTTGTGAAACAGGGCGTGAGGTGTCCACAGCCGATTTCCTGGCTTGCCCAGCCAAGTTGTTGTTGTGTTAGACATTCCAACAAATGTTATTTTTGGAGCAGCCGCCACTTGTGTGGATCTTGACTGCACAATTGGGCAGTGCAGGAACACATTCTGAGAGTTAACTCGAGTCCAACTTCTGATCGGGGTGCTAGGCTGAAGTCATCAATAGCTGGAAACAGAAGGAATTTTCATTACAGCCTCGAAATTTAAATGTCAGAGGGAGTTCTCAATTTCAAAGCCGCTTGTCATACATTTTTCCCTGGCTAAAATAGTTCCTATTCTGATTATTTACTTTGTCATGCCCAGTAAAAGCACGTCATATTCATAAGTTTAAACATGGAGTGTAGAATTTTCTGGAACTGTCTTTCCTTTGTAAAATGGGCTCTAAAAGGTTGCTAAGATGGCTGCCAAAAGGGGAGGTGACTTTTGCAATTTCTGCATAGACCTAGAACTACATAAAGTCTCTGGAGAGTTTCTAACTGAATGACCGCGGGTGGAGTGTCCCCCTTGAATGGACATCATATGATGAAACCATTTGTGGGACTGATGCGCGATTGATTCACACGGGAGGCTAGGTCGTACCGGGGAATAAAGGCTTTTATTCATAACAAAATTGGAGCACACTACTTAACAATATTATCCCAGACTAAGGGCTACTAGGAAGTAGCAGTGACCTTTATACTCCTGTAAGAAAGCGGAGCCGAACGGAGTGTACCACATAAACAATAATAACAGGTGGAACACCCAAACCCTAACCCCAACAGTAACAAGAGTAACATATGTACAACTACCCATAGTGGTAACCATCTATGGTTCACCACAGGGACTCACCTCTCCTGTGGTTTGTGGATTTACCCAAAACTCTCAATTCATGGATTTCCAGACTTACTGGGTGGAATTTTACCAGTACATCCGCCCGAGGTTCGTACAATCCCGCTGGAGGCCAATGGAGAATGCCATTCTCCGAGCCTTGCCCGTCCCTGAATTGGGGCAGGCATGCCGGTAAAATTCCAGCCACTGTCCCCATGTTCAAAACATAACATAGAGAGCGGTAGAGAAATCAGTCAAATCGTAAGTAGTGGTGAATGGCCACCATCCATCCCCCATTGTGTGGTTGTGGCTTCTAATGTTTCCATTGTCCATCCAGAATGATTTAAAGTTAATCATGTGGTCACCTAATCAAAATTGTCTTCAGATAACCAGTCTAAGCACCTGGGTGAAACCAATCAATCTGCAAACAACACAGAAGGAATAACAGTAGCAGCAAAGACAGAAACAGCTATGCCTTAAGACTGCTGAAGCCTAAACTCTCCAAGCTTTTTCCTTTTCAAGTCCACCAGTACAGAAAGCTGGCCTTCTGGTAATAAGACTACAAACGACCAACTACATGATCTGCTGAAAATCTACCTTTTTTGAGGGAATCTTGCAATGACTTTGATTTATGACTTTGGTTAATGAATCCACTTAGCTACACTTCAGGAGTAGAAAATTCACCAGACCTGCACTGAGACGAGACAATCACGTGACCTACAAACTATTCTTTTGAAACTTGCAAAAGTGGACTATCTTCTTTATTTTCCTCAAGTGTGTGTCTATGTTTGTGAGTAGCCTGTGAGTGACACAATGTATGAATAAATAATCCTCTTTAATCAAACACTCATAAACTTGCTGCTGATTATTCAAATTGACTGCACACTCAGAAACACACTCATCTCCTGTTTCAAGAAACACATCGATTATGGACAGTAAGGGAAAGGAACAGGAACTTTGTTTCTCTCCCATCCCTCTCCGTAACAGCATTGGGAGTGGCATCTGGGGTTTGAACCAATTAGCGTTAACAAGCTAAATCAGACATTAAAATAATAAATCGGAAGGAAAAGTTCAATAGCTGAAATTGTTTCTTTTAAGAAAGGGATTATAGCAGCAGTCTTCACATATATTTACACCAGAAATTAAAATAGTTGATTTTAATGTAGAATCATTTGTAGAAGAGGAAGATTTTGCTTGGCATACCTTAAAAAAACAGCTGACCATGTGGAACGTAAACGTGACAAATAGTGGCTGAGCGCCAGAACTGGAACAGGCAGAAGATATCAAACTTGAAACAGACCAAGTCACCTCAGCAAAAGTCTACCTGGAAGAGCGGGGGCTAGAGTTAGAATATAGGATGAGAGAAAATAAACGGGAAAGAGGGGAGAGAGAGGAAAGGGAGGAAAGAAAATCCCAAGAAAAAGAGTGAGAGAGAAAATTACAGAGAGAAAAGCTTGAGAAGGCATTACAAGAACTAAAGGACAGTGAAACGAGACAGATTGAATTGGCCAGGGAAATGTTGTCTTTACATAGCGGAGAAGCCACTGGTAATTCAAATGACCCAGGTTCAGACACCAGTTTTGGTTTCTCAAAGTATTTCTGTTAGCAGCCAACTTTGACAAAAATGATATTTCTTCATATCCTTTTGAGAAACTTGGAGATAAGTATTTATTAATGATCTGGATGAGGGTATAGTTGGGTGGATTAGCAAATTTGCTGATGACACCAAAGTCGGTGGTGTGGTAGACAGTGAGGAAGGGTGTCGTAGTTTGCAGGAAGACTTAGACAGGTTGCAAAGTTGGGCCGAGAGGTGGCGGATGGAGTTTAATGCGGAGAAGTGTGAGGTAATTCACTTTGGTAGGAATAACAGATGTGTTGAGTATAGGGCTAACGGGAGGACTTTGAATAGTGTGGAGGAGCAGAGGGATCTAGGTGTATGTGTGCATAGATCCCTGAAAGTTGGGAATCAAGTAGATAAGGTTGTTAAGAAGGCATATGGTGTCTTGGCGTTTATTGGTAGGGGGATTGAATTTAGGAGTCGTAGCGTTATGTTGCAACTGTACACAACTCTGGTGCGGCCGCACTTGGAGTACTGTGTGCAGTTCTGGTCCCCACATTACAGGAAGGATGTGGAGGCTTTGGAGAGGGTGCAGAGGAGGTTTACCAGGATGTTGCCTGGTATGGAGGGGAGATCCTATGAGGAGAGGCTGAGGGATTTGGGATTGTTTTCGCTGGAAAGGCGGCGGCTAAGAGGGGATCTTATTGAAACATATAAGATGATTAGAGGTTTAGATAGGGTGGATAGTGATAGCCTTTTTCCTCTGATGGAGAAATCCAGCACGAGGGGGCATGGCTTTAAATTGAGGGGGGGTAGTTATAGAACCGATGTCAGGGGTAGGTTCTTTACCCAGAGGGTGGTGAGGGATTGGAATGCCCTGCCAGCATCAGTAGTAAATGCGCCTAGTTTGGGGGCGTTTAAGAGATCCGTAGATAGGTTCATGGACGAAAAGAAATTGGTTTAGGTTGGAGGGTCACAGTTTTTTTTTTTAACTGGTCGGTGCAACATCGTGGGCCGAAGGGCCTGTTCTGCGCTGTAATGTTCTATGTTCTATGTTCTATGTTCTAAGTGATCTGCAGAAATTTGGACTCTCCTATTACAGGATGAGCTAGCTGGACAAACCCACAAATTTTATTCCATGTTGTCTATGGAGAGCTCTTCAAGCTATGAACAAATGAAAAGACCTTTCTAACTGCTTCTCAGTTGGTGCTAAAAGCGTACCACAGAATTTAGGCGTTCTCACAAAAAACCCAATCAAACCTTCCACAAACCTGAGAGAATTAAACAACTTGCCTTGTTCGTAGAATCCCTACAGTACAGAAAGAGGCCATTCGGCCCATCAAGCCTGCACTGACAACAACCTCGCCCAGGCTGTAACTCTGTAACCCCATATTTACCCTGCTGGTCCCCCTGACACAAAGGGGCAGGCCAATTAACATGGCCAATTCACCATGCTAGCTAGCATGGCCAATCCACCTAACCTGCACATCTTTGAACTGTGAGAGGAAACCAGAACACCCGGAGGAAACCTATGCACAGAACACGCAAACTCCACACAGACAGTGACCCGAGGCTGGAATCGAACCCAGGTCCCTGGTGCTGTGAGGCAGTAGTGTAACCACTGCGCCACCGTTCCTTCAACCAGTGGATGCAGGCACTCAAAATAGAGCACACTTAGGAAGGTCCCCCGGCATGGCCATCTGGCTATAGGCACATCTGCGCCTCTGGCGTGGTCATCATGACTGGTTTTCATTTTCAAAAAACAGTCGTGATTCGCCGGGGGTGGGGTGGGGGGGTGGTGGGGGGCTGATGTGTTGTGGGTGGATGCTACGTGTCAAACTGTTTAATTATATCATAATTTATTTTAAAAGTATGTATATCAGGTTCACGCCCACAGATAACATGACCGGCTAAGGACGGAGAAACTCAAATCTTGCTGTAGTGATTTACATTTCTCAATTTATGCGTGATTTAGTGGACATTACTGGAATCTCCCACATGGCGAACACAGCCGCTAAATCGCACCAGAATCTGTAGCCATGAGTGTAGAGAATCTCATAGAATCATAGAATCCTACAGTGCAGAAGGTAGCCATTCGGCCCATCGAGTCTGCACCGACCACAGTCCCACCCAGATCCCTATTCCCGTAATCCCACACCTTTACGCTGCTAATCTCCATAACACTACTGTCAATTTAGCATGGCCAATCAACCTATCCCGCACATCTTTGCACTGTGGGTGGAAACCGGAGCAGCCGGAAGAAACCCACACAGACATGGAGAGAATGCGCAAACTCCACATAGACAGTGACCCAAATCCGGAATTGAACCTGTTCCTTTGCACTAGGAGGCAGTAGTGCTAACCACTGTGCCACCATGTCACCCTGAACCTTTGCTCAAATGTAACTGGAGAGGAGCAGGATACCTAGCAATACATTTTGCAGAAAAGGAAAATGCTTCCTTTAATATCCCAGGCATCAGGAAAAGAGAATACCTCAAGGACACTGCTTGCCTCCAAACAATATTAGTAGCGAAGGTTGCAGAAATGGCACCTGAAGGCAGAACAAATACCACCGTATTGATATAAGGGCCTGCCAGCAAATGTTCCCTTGTTAAAATCTACCTGCAAAATAAGTTGGTCACCGATGTAGTGACAGTTGGGGTCATTCTCAGCTTACCATTGCTGGGAATGCTGGACAGTGACTCAGCGCAATGACGGGTCTTGTATCCTGAGAGTCCGTAGCAGTCCATGGAGAATGGGGAAACTGAGGACAAACAGCAACATTCTGCTCTGTTGCAGAGGGTTCAGGAAATCCCAATAATCTAAAGCGGGTGAGAAGGCCAGTGAGGATTAAAGGAAGTCCAGTCAGGTTTAAAGATTGCAATGGTGTCTGAGATTTGGACTGTAGCAACCTTTTGTACTCAGAAGATACCTGACACACTGCCACTAACATTTTAATTGTAAATAGTTGCAGGACCTCTCTCATCTCTCGCTTCATACAATGCTCCAACAGAAAGTGCAACATAACTGGTGTCACAGTATTCTTGGTGACATTCTTCTCTCTTGATTCATGTTGTGGAATTCCACCATTGTCATTCAGTACCTTGCCCAAATGGCCATTTATCACTATTAGACTGTCAGCATAGCCAGGCCTGAACTTGATCTTATCCATCCTCATAGAGCCATGTGTGTTGATGAAGCTGAAATTAGAGGCTAACCCGATCAGGAGTGGAAGTCTTGTCCAGCTATCCCTTCCAAACCCTAACTGCACTGAGGCCAACTGTAGTGATTTGATTTGATTTGATTTGATTTATTATTGTCACATATATTGGGATATAGTGAAAAGTATTGTTTCTTGTGTGCTATACAGGCATAACATACCATTCATAGGTTACATGGGGAGAAGGAAAGGAAAGGGTACAAAATATAGTATAACAGTCAGAGAAAAATCAACTTCATATAAGGTAGGTCCATTCAAAAGTCTGATGGCAGCAGGGACGAAGCTGTTCTTGAGTCAGTTGATATGTGACCTCAGACTTTTATATCTTTTTCCCGATGGAAGAAGGTGGAAGAGAGTATGGCCGGATGCATGGATCCTTGATTATGCTGGCTACTTTTCCAAGGTGGCAGGAACTGTAGACAGAGTCAATGGATGGGAGGCTGGTTTGCGTGATGGACTGGGCTACGTTCACAACCCTTTGTAGTTTCTTGCGGTGTTGGTCAGAGCAGGAACCATACCAAGCTGTGATACATTTGGAAAGGATGCTTTCTTAAAAATTGGTGAGTGTTGTAGCGGATGTGCTTCCTGAGAAAGTAGGAGGCACTTTTTTACAGAAAGTGTAAGAATTTTTACAGATGCCTCCTGAGAAAGTAGAGGCATTGGTGGACTTTCTAAACTAAAGCGTCCTTATTGCTCTTCTGGTTTGAGACTAGTTAACTCAACATGGAACTCAGGGCAGAAACTGGTCTACTAACCATAGTACAATGATTAAAGCGCACTTTTAAAAATGTTATTGGTAAATATATTCTGACACAGTGCCATTGCATAATCACATGCTATTGACAGACTGAAATATATTATCGATATATACAGACCAGTGTTTAACAAGGATATCAGGTAGCCCTCTCTGTCCAAGAATCATTGATGAGGCTATTTTTCCTCTTTGCAGATCACACATAACCCACGTTTCATGTTACTGTACTGTATGTGAGGCCACCTCCTTCAAACTGAAGAAATTCCATTGCACTGATATAAAAGCATGCTGCAGAGATGGAAATTTGCTGATGAATGCTTTCTTGGCAGCATGTAATCAACTTACACCATCATGTAAATGCCATTTGTGGGCCTGTTGTACGCAGAATGCTGCAGTGCATTTGTCGACCAAAGTTAAGGAAAAAATGTCCCTTTGACAGTATGTGCAGTCAGTAATAACTTTGGTAAGAGATAGCAGCAAAACCTTAAGTTTATTGTTTTATTCGTGTCATAAGTATGCTTACATTAACACTGCAATGAAGTTACTGTGAAAATCGTCTAGACAGTGACCCAAGCCGGGAATTGAACCTGGATCCCTTGCACTGTGAGGCAGCAGTTCTGTGCCCAGTAGGCTAATGGAATACTGTACATAATGAATGATGGCAAGACATCAAATAACCATTTAAAAGTAAACTAAAATTGACATCGCAGGCAATTTTGATGATTAGGTTTTTGCATTGAGGAGGTGAGCATTTTAAATTTATTTAGTTACCGGAGGAATACATATTGAAACAGAATTTGAATTGTATTACACTAAGTTCTAAAATAGTTGCTCGGACATATGCCTACATAACTACAGTCACTTCATTAGTTCATGAAGTACTTTAAGATGTTTTAGTGTGATAATAAAGCTGATATATTAAAGTATTTTAGCTTTGGATGGACAGCTGGTTTGTGACACAGAGCAATGCTAACAGCGGGTGTTCAACTGGCACAATGGTCAGCACTGCTGCCTCACATCACCAGGGACACAGGTTCAATTCCCAGCTTTGGTCCTGTCTGTGGGGACTCTGCACATTTTCCCCGTGTCTGTGTGCGTTTCCTCCGGGTGCTGCGGTTTCCTCCCACAGTCCAAAAGACGTGCTGGTTAGGTGCATTGGCCATGCTAAATTCTCCCTCAGTGTACCCAAACAGGCACCAGAGTGTGGTGACTAGGGGATTTTCACAGTAACTTCATTGCAGTGTCAATGTGAGTCTACTTGTGACACTAATAAATGGCCTTTCAAACTTTTAAAATTCAATTCCCACACCGGCGGAGGTTATTCAGGCCCCTCGCCTGAGGTGTGGTGATCCTCAGGTTAAATCACCACCAGTCAGCTCAACCTCTCAAAGGGGAGAGCAGCATATGGTCATCTGGGACGAGGGTGACTTTTTACATTTATTGTTAATCAAATGTCATTGCGGTTGCCTAACTTTTATTCTATTTTCAAAATGTTGATGTGCTGGTCCACAGGTCTTGTATCACAGCAGAGAGTGTGTACATTTCTGCTACACTTGTGCGTAATTCCCTTGCTCTCTGTCTTTGCTTATTTTTCCTCTCTTGTTTTGACCCATGCTGGTACACCATTCAACCAGACACAAATATTCCTTGATCAAGTGCCAATGCGTCATGAATGAGCCTAATGCATGAGCAGCAGTGATGGTGAGTGAGATTCTCTGAATATTTTTGACCACTTTTTTAACTTGGCAAATACTTTGTTGGCCTTGATTCCAAAACCAGATAAATCACACCTTGGCACAGTCCAGAAGCTGGTCAACAACAGGTCTTAAAATGGTCTCGTTTAGCAGGGTAATAGAGGAAAGACAAATGCAACACTGCCGGGGGTGGTGGTGGTGTAAGGAGGCGGGGATGCGGTGACTTGGGGGTGAAAACACATTGTTCTTGTAAGCTGTATTTTTCAGATCTCCTAAGCATTAAAGCAACTTGCCCTGATGTTTTTGTTCCAAATGATAACTTAGAGAAGAGCTGGAACCACCAAATGTCAGACCCACATTTGTAAGCATAGGAGAGAAATCATCTTGAATCAAGAGGTGAGAATTAAGTCATTTTTGAGTCTATACTAAGTGCGGCAATAAGCATTTAGCAGGGTGGCTCGGTGACACAGTGGTTAGCACTGCTGCCTCACAGCTCCAGGGACCTGAGTTCGATTCCCGGCTTGGGTCACTATCTGTGTGGAGTTTGCACGTTCTCCCCGTGTCTGCGTGGGTTTCCACTGGGTGCTCCGGTTTCCTCCCACAGTCCAAAGATGTGCGGGTTAGGTTGATTGGCCATGCTAATTTGTCCCTTAGTGTCCCAGGATGCGTAGGTTAGAGGGATTAGCGGGGTAAATATGTGGGGTTACGGGGATAGGGCCTGGGTGGGATTCTTGTCGGTGTGGACTCGATGGGCTGAATGGCCTCCTTCTACACTGCAGGGATTCTATGATCTAATATGTGAGATTCAGATTGTTGCTAAATTGGTTGGGGTCTAAATATGTAGGGCAACTTCTCATGAAATGAGGCTCCGGCACTCATTTCCAACCTGGATTGATAAATTAGTTTACTTGAGTTGGCGCTGGGGATGTGCAAGCACCAATGGTATTTCTGGATACTGTGCAGTCACACCAGTTGCTGGAGGCTGCTCGCAAAAGGCCCCAAAGAAGATTGAAAATGTTTGTGTTTGAGAGTTAGAAAGAGAGTGAGAGCTTCTCCTGGCTCCACAGAAAAACAGTGGTGCATTCTCATTTCTACTGCCACTCACCTCTACCATCGCCAGTTCCCCAAACTTCCCTGAGGGCCTCCATGTTGAATGGAATTGGTATCTGACACTGCCAGCAGTGAGCTGCGCCAAGGGGTATGATTGTCACCTAGCTGATGTTTACCCTGATGAGGCTCATGGACAAATTTAGGTTGATCTTCGGGCTACTCTGTTCTGCTGCACTGTCTCATGTGCCACACTAGAACTGTGCGTGGTTTGTCACAGAGGAATTTAGGCCTTGGTCCCGGATTTTCCTTCCCTGGATGGGTGTGCAGAGTTGGGAGATTTCTTGGCTCTGCAAACCTGACCTTTAAAATGCCCACCTGCATGTCAAATTTTGAATGGGGTTGTGCGAGGGGGGGCGTTGGGAATGAACTGAAACAGGAATCATGGTGGGCAACCCTAGAACAAGTGCAGAGGTGGGCTGGGCAGAAGGCCTGCCTCTGTGCACTGGCACTGTGTTTAAAGAAATAAAATAAAAGATTAAAACAAAAGTATGCCTCCAGCACTCATCCCTCAACTCCTACACACGGCCTATGACCCATCTGTGCCAACCTATGTCAACATGTGTGCCCACCCACCACCTTTTGCATTTAGCTCTTCATGCCAACCCACCTAGTATCCTTGGACACTCGTTTGACAGGTTTGATGCTTCATTGACAGTTCTTTGACAAATGGATAGTCCATTGACAGCTGGACAGTTCCTTGATAGCTGAACAGTTCTTTGATAGCTTGACCGTTCCAATGAGTTTGTATGTAAAGACAACCACATTTAATTTTAACAATTCCATAGAGCACCTTATCTCTGCCAAAGGCATCCTGGGACACTAACCAAGAGAATACTATACCTCTTCAAAGGGGTACCCTGGCTATCCAAACAAATCCACCAAGTTCTGACCTCCTCTTACCCATTCTTACCTGCACACTCTGAATTTCATACTCGTGATCTCCAAAATCCTACTTTAGTAAAGGCAGCTACTGATTTAAATGACCAGCTTTGGTCATGCATCATGTATGCGTGAATCCTGGCCAGACTCCAGTCCCACCCCCGTGAAGATGGGATAAAGTTTATTTATTAGTGTCACAAGTAGGCTTACATTAACACTGCAATGAAATTACTGCGAAAATCCCCTAGTCACCACACTTCGGCATCAGTTCGGGTACACTGAGGGAGAATTTTGCCATGGCCAATGTACCTAACCAGTACATCTTTCAGACTTTGGGAGGAAAGCGGAGCACCCGGGGGAAAGCCATGCAGGCACAGGGAGAACGTGCAGACTCTGCACAGCCAGTGACCCAAGCAGGGAATTTAACCTAGGTCCCTGCTGCTGTCAGGCAACAGTGCTAACCACTGTTGGAATGGTACGTTCAGAGGCAGGACTTAAATGTTCAGTCATTTCCAGGACTCGCCACGCTGGAGAGTCTGTCCGCTATGGCAAAAATTTTAAAGTTAAAGTTTATTTATTAGTCACAAGTAAGGCTTACATTAACACCGCAATGAAGTTAGTGTGAAATTCCCCTAGTCGCCGCACTCCGGCGCCTGTTCGGGTAAATGCACGTCTTTTGGACTGTAGGAGGAAACCAGAGCACCCGGAGGAAACCCACGCAGACATGGGGAGAATGTGCAAACTTCACACAGGCAGTGACCCAAGCCAGGAATCGAACCCAGGTCCCTGGCGCTGTGAGGCAGCAGTGCTAACCACTGTGCCACTGTGCCGTCCTAAATTGGTTGGGTAAAAATCTGGGTCCTGGGGCGGCACGGTAGCACAGTGGTTAGCACTGCTGCTTCACAGCTCCAGGGTCCCGGGTTCGATTCCCGGCTCGGCTCACTGTCTGTGTGGAGTTTGCACATTCTCCTCGTGTCTGCGTGGGTTTCCTCCAGGAGCTCCGGTTTCCTCCCCCAGTCCAAAGATGTGCGGGTTAGGTTGATTGGCCAGGTTAAAAATTGCCCCTTAGAGTCCTGAGATGCGTAGGTTAGAGGGATTAGCAAGTAAATATGTGGGGATAGGGCCTGGGTGGGATTGTGGTCGGTGCAGACTCGATGGGCCGAATGGCCTCCTTCCGCACTGTAGGGTTTCTATGATTTCTATGATGTTTGATCAAAATAATACTGCTGCTTACATTTTGAAACTTTGCTGAATATAGGTCTCTAGCCATCATAGAGTAATACAATACAGTTTTATATCAACAAAACTTAATACCATAAATTTTCATGCATTAAGTGAGCTTGTAAAAATCCATTTGATCCCCAAATTTCACTCCTAAAATAACAGAAAAGGAATTCATGCCTCTTGCACAAGTTGAAGGTTCAGGCTGCAAAGTTTCTAATTGCCAAAGTTCTCATTTAGCATCTACAAATGCACTTGCTCTTTCCAAAAGGTGCATCTTATTAAGCAGTTGCTTTTCCTGCAGATAGATAGATTGTGATAGAGGCAGCTCTCCAGTGCTCTGAACAGTCATTATTCACATGAGAAGCTAAACAGTGACTGGGGGCTCATTCAACCTGAATGGCATTCCAATCAAGTCTAATCATGCCTTTGCAACATTTAGACACTTCTTATTTTCTACAGCAGTGGCTACATTTCTTGCTTGCAAAGCACCCAAAGGTTTTTTTCATTGGCTGGGCCAGCATTTATTGCCCATCCCTAATTGCCCTTGAACTGAGTGGCTTGCTAGTTAAAAGTCAACCACATTGCTGTGGCTCTGGAGTCGCATGTAGACCAGGCCAGGTAAGAACGGCACATTTCTTCCCTAAAGGACATTAGTGAACC
The DNA here is from genome assembly GCF_964213995.1 of Mustelus asterias. Classification (NCBI taxonomy): domain Eukaryota; kingdom Metazoa; phylum Chordata; class Chondrichthyes; order Carcharhiniformes; family Triakidae; genus Mustelus; species Mustelus asterias. The sequence goes on along the minus strand of NC_135821.1, from coordinate 57,928,287 downwards.
AGATGGGTTTTTCTGACAATCAACGATGGTTTCATAGTCATCAGTAGATTCTTAATTCCAGAATCTTATTGAATTCAAATTCCACTATCTGCTGTGGTGGGATTTGAACGGGGTCACTAGAAAATTACCCTGGGTCTCTGGAGTCCAGTAACAATACCATCATATCACTGTCTCCTTGATGTTTGAGAGATATAAATTAAAGTCTTAAAGCTTTTCATTGCATTAGGGATCTTTGAAGAAAGAATGGAAACCTATTCAATATTGTCTTTAGTTTGAAGATGCTCTTACCACTGCCCCAACTTTATATATATTCTTACGTACTGTAAAATTCCTCACTCTCCATCTGTGGCCTTAGAGAAAAAAAATAAGAACACTAAAATGGGAATTAAACCACGTGGCTGTGAGAGCAGGCATTGACACTCTGTAGAATAGTCATTGGAAAAGTGACAAAGTCCAATTTCCTTCTGTGCCATTAATGCTTGATGATACTAATTGAGGAACTCCTAATTTTGAGTTCCTAAATGTACCTGACAGGATTGGCATTAGTGATAGAAAGATCTGAATCTGGTGAATATGGCTAAGCTTCTTCCTTCCAATGGAGTGATGCTCCAGGGGTTTTGCGGCCCTTCCCACCAGCTGGATTTTCCATTCCCGCCAAGGTTGATCCTCCGCCGTGGGTTCCCCATGGGATGGGCGTCCATGCAAATTGGCGGGACCAGAAGATTCCTCTGGAAGCCAATGGCGAGTCGCCTCTGCCATGGGAAAACCTGTCGTGGGTAAACTCACCGTGGGAGGACTGGAAAATGCCGACAATATTTCTTGCAGGTTCTTTTGTCGACCTACATAATGGAATATTGAAAAGTTTTTCTTTACGGCTTGCCAGCTCTGGGCATTCATACACAGTTAGCAACTTTCAGTTCAGACTCTTGAGATTACCTTTCTAATTCTGAGGCCCCAAAAGTCTCCTGAGAAAGGCGGTGAAATCACAGCAACCTGTGAGGTAAGCAGACATTCAGTCCCCATTCTGTCTGAAGCTTTAGCACGCAGGTGATTAAAACTTCCAGATAAACCACAGAGGTTCACTGCATCACTGCGCCTAATATTGCTGCCTCACAGGGACCTGGGTTCACTTCCAGCCTCAGGTCACTGTCTGCGCGGAGTCTGCACGTTCTCCTCGTGTCTGTCTGGGTTTCCTCCGAGTGCTCCAGTTTCCTCCCACAGTCCAAAGATGTGCAGGTTAGGTGGATTGAGCAGGCTAAATTGCCCTTGGGTGTCCCAAGATGTGTCGGTCTCAGGGCATTGAGAGCACTGCTGGAAACCAAGACCTTGCTGAGCCTGAGCCAGATGACATGCCCCTGGAGCTGTCCATCAGCCAGCAGGATGTGCGGGGACATCTGGTCAGTGTGTCACGGTGTCCATTATTGAGGATTCCATGCAGAAGATGGAATGTTTCTTTGGAGTGTTCCATTGACCCTGAGCACCGAGCGCACAGCCTCCTTCGTGAAGACAGTGGCGACTCTTGTGGAGAGGCTACTTCAGGGACACCCTCAGGTGTTCCAGGGGTCGTGCTTGGACCTGCAAGCCAGCACACCACTATGACCTCTGGAGGTAACTGTCAGTGAGAGTGATGTTAGGGCACTTAGTCTCTCTGCCAGGTGTCTGCTGGTGAGCAGGGAGGTGCAAACACACTTGACGTTGGAGGAAGAGCTTTCTATAATCTCTGTGGACACCTCTCAGGGTGCTCCGGGTGAGGGCAGCAAATCCTCCACCCCTCTGCCAGTGGTCACTGCATCTGACAATGCCGCGATGACTGAGGAGTGCCCAACCATGGGGCTGAATGCTCCTTCCCAACCAGAGACAACTCAGACATCAGTAACCAGAGGGCACCCACCAAGTTCATCATGGCTGCCAGGACAGCAGAGTCAGCAGGCTTCCTCCAATGCTGCTGCCAGCGAGAGGGAGGCACCAAGAGACAGCATCCACAGGAGTAAGCTTAAAGCACCTCAAGGACAACAGAGGCATGTCACAGGTAATATTTGCACTTGTTACTTTGAAGTTTTTGCTGGGTTTGGCACATTTGTATGCTCTTTTTGTGGTAATGTGAAGTCACATAAGCAGATTCTTCAATTCAGTGGGCTGAGTTAGATGGATGCTTTGAACTGTGGCCAGGCGTTGCACAGGCTTGTAACTGTAGGGCGTTGTGTGTTGCTGGGTTGGGCTCTCATTTAAAGATTTTTTGCAGTAGAGTCCTTGCCATTGGATTGAGTAAGCATCAATTCCTTAGATGCCTAGCTGTGTCCTTGCTCCCCGTCATCTGCTTTGACGTCCTCACCCTGTGTGATCCCAGGCTCATCCTTATACCTATCACTGGAGTTACCTTCCCTGGCCTGTGGTCCTCCCTCACTCTCCATTGGTTCCCCGTTGTCAGAGGTAGATTGTGCAGGGCGCAGCATGCGACAACTATCCTCCAAGCCCTGGAGGATATTGCAATGATCCCCCGGATTGATCCAGGCATCGGAAGAGCATCTTAAGCAGCCCGATGGTCCTCTCCACCACTACTCTTGTTGATGCATAACTCTTGTTGTATCTCTCCTTGGCCTCAGTTCGTGGGTGACAGAGTGGGGTCATCAGCCACCTCTTTGTGTCATCCGGGAACCATCCATCCAATCTTGCAGGAGCCAAGAATAGCCTTGGCGCCTGGAATGCTGCAAGAATCATGTGAGTTCCTTGGGTAATGGGCACAGACTTGTGGAATCTGTGTCATACAATCATAGAATCATAGAATCCCTCCAGTACTGTAGAACCCATCGAGTCTGTACTAATCACAATCCCACCCAGGCCCTATAGCTGCAACCCCAGGCATTTACCCTGCTAATCCCTCTGACACTAGGGTCAATTTAGCATGGCCAATCAACCTAACCCACACATCTTTGGACTGTGGGAGGAAACCAGAGCACCCGGAGGAAACCCACACAGACACGGGGAGAATGTGCAGACTCCACACAGACAGTGACCCAGGCCGGGAATTGAACCTGGGACCCTGGCGCTGTGAGGCAGCAGTGCTAACCACTGTGCCACCGTGCCGTCCTGTGGTCACAGACAATCAGTACATTCAGGTGATACTGATTTGCGCGCGAGCCCACCAAACCCAAAATTGTGGGCGTGCGCGATGATATCAGAAAACATGCCCAACCTCTTCTCGCACGATTTCACACATTTCTGAGTCAGACCCAGGCCCACTGGAGCAACACAAAATCCTGCATCTGCCACAGGCACTCTGTGGGCTTTCGCACAATCAAGACTTACCACTTCACAAAGAATTCACTGACACATGATTGGACTAAGCCCTAAGTCTTTCTGACATGTTTAGTGGCTATCCATCACACAAGTAGCGCAATCTCATGCCCTTTCATTTATCTGAATGCTGAGTGTCTGGTCGAGGTGTCAGTGTAGTGAAACATCCAGAGGAGCAGGACAGCTTCGCAGTAACTTGCTGATTTTTTTATGCATGCACATACACGGACGCTGCCTGCTTTATTCTTTAATGAAGCACTGATGACTTCACCGTTATGTTTTGCTGCAAAATCCAAGCCGAAACTAGCTCTGAAGATTTTAGCCTATTCCCCATTGAAGAGACAAATCAAATTACACCTGAATTGTTTTTTGATGGCTACAAGAATTGTGGCAGTCCCGGGGTTAAGTACATAAGAAGGAGCCATAGACTTTGCTGCCAGCCAGACATCGGTGGCACAGTGGTTAGCACTGCTGCCTCACAGCACCACGGACCCGGGTTCGATTCCCAGCTTGGGTCACTGTCTGTGCGGAGTCTGCACGTTCTCCCCGTGTCTACTTTGGGTTTCATCCGGGTGCTCCGGTCTCCTCCCACAGTCCGAAAGACGTGCTGGTTAGGTGCATTGGCCGTGCTAAATTCTTCCTCAGTGTAACCCGAACAGGCGTTGGAGTGTGGCTACTAGGGGATTTTCACAGTAGCTTCATTGCAGTGTTGATGCATGCTTACTTGTGACACTAATAAATAAATTTTAAAACTTTAAACTTTGTGATGTGCTGCTGCTGGTTCTCAGGAGCTCTGAAACACCCAGAGTGTACACACTGTAACACACAAATCTGAAAGTTGCAGTGTGCCAATCACAGCTACTTGAGATGGCACCCGACTTCAAAAGACAAATATGGAACCGGTGTGAATTATGAATTAATTGCACTTTTAAATTTTAAATCTGATTTGGCCAGGAGTAAAGTGTTTCCTTCAATTCCGCAAATGCATAATGAGAAGGCCCATGCATGAAAGGATCTTTTAAAAGTAGTTTTAACACAAATTCTTTTTAAACGTGATTCCTCAGATTAATAGTAGGACTTTTTTTCGAAAGATTGATCAATCTTCTTGAAATATAGTTTTTAATAATTATTTGTTTGATCACGGTGGTGTGGGAGTTAGCACTGTTGCCTCACAGCACCGGGGACCTGGGTTCGATTCCAGCTTTGGATGATTGTGTGGAGTTTGCATGTTCTCCCCATGTTTGCGTGGGTTTCCTCCGGGTGCTCCGGTTTTCTCCCACAGTACAAAGATATGCGGGTTCGGTGGATTGGCCGTGCTAAAAAATTGCCCCTTAGTGTCAGGGGGACTAGTTAGGGTGAATACGTGGGGTCACGAGGATAGGGCCTGGGTGGAACTGTTGTTGGTGCAGGCTCGATGGGCCGAATAGCCTCATTCTGTACTGTAGGAATTCCATGATTCTATGAAAATTACTTTAAAAATGTATTCACATTTTTAATTTTAACAAAATATATTTGAATTTTTAATTTTGCAAAATGAATCCTTTCTGCCAAATGTGCTTTCCCGATGCCTTTCTACTGGCACAGTAAGAAGTTTAACAACACCAGGTTAAAGTCCAACAGGTTTATTTGGTAGCAAAACCAAATAAACCTGTTGGACTTTAACCTGGTGTTGTTAAACTTCTTACTGTGTTTACCCCAGTCCAATGCCGGCATCTCCACATCATTTCTACTGGCATACAGTTCATACAGTTTTTTGTGGGGCAGTGACTGTAAACCATGCCTACGACTGCATGCCAGATTGCCCACACTACACAGTACAGCTGGGCCTCACTGTAGCTGACACCAGGGAGAAAGCCTCCCTCAAGGAAGCCAGAATCATCAACAGTGGTGAACACCATCACTGCCCGGCTGACCGCGAAAACCATCACATTATATTTGATTCAGAGAATGTTTGGCTGTGTGTCAGGAGGTAATCCAAAGCTACATAAATTTCACTCATTCTAAGTTATAATGCTGGGTGAGTATTTGAATGAAGCTAAGCGTTGGTCCAGGATTTAACCCACTTCCTCCCAGCTATTTAAAGTATATTATTAATGTATTGATGGGGAAAACTGTCCAGAATGCCAGAAGAATTGATATATAGAGTTATTTGGATGACCAGGGAATTCAGAGCTATCAGCGATACTGACACAAAGTCACTAGACCTGTAATAAAATGAAACTTGCAGATCACAAAAGACTATCAAGGAACAGAAATCAAACTTTTTAACTGTTCTGGAAATTGGATGGATCAGTTGAACTGGACATATAAACTATGAAGTAAAAAGCACTGCTTATGGTACAGTAGCATAGAGGTTATATGTTGTCGTAGTCCAGAAGCCTGAGTTCAAATCCAACCGTGGAGCTGGGGAATTTAAATTCAGTTAATTAAATCCATCTGGAATTTAAGAAGCTAGTGTTAGTAATGATGATCTGAAGCTACCAGATTGTGTAAAATCCATCTTCTCAAGCAACATCCTGACATAGCCATATGCACAGGTTCATACCTTTAGTCAACCCCCCCCCCCCACCCCCAGACTACTCTTTCACCATCACTAGGTAAGTCCTGCCCCACTAGGGGTGATGACACAGTGGCATGCAGTCCTCTGGCTCCCTCACAACGGATTTTACCTCCTAACCTTTTAAGATCCAGCCTCTGAATTCCTCTTTCCTTACCTTTTCTCCCCCTTTGCTTCCCCTCTCCCCCTTTTTCTTAATTTTACCTCTCTCCCATCCATTCCCCCCTCCCCCCACATCTTCATCTGTCACAGCTTACCCTCTGATTTCAGCTTCTCTGCCGTTTGGCCATTCACACCTTTTATTCTATTTATGGATTGCCATAAGTAGCCTTTTCCTCTGGTTTCTGGGGCTATGACTTGTCTTTTATTCCCTCCCCCTGCAGTATAAATATCTCCCACTTTCTCTGCCTTTTATCTTTGACAAAGGGTCATCTGGGCTTGAAAGGTCAGCTCTTTTCTCTCCCTACAGATGCTGCCAGACCTGCTGAGATTTTCCAGCATTTTCTCTTTTGGTTTCAGATTCCAGCATCTGCAGTAATTTGCTTTTATCCAGTTATTTGCACCAAGCTATAAATGGCTCCGAGGGCTTCTTTGAGTCCTGACTGCTTGGAGCCAAATAACAGCTCCCAGGGTTTCTCTGTGAGTTGCAAACCACACAAAGTCCAAACTGTAACCAATCCCCTCTCCCAGAAAGCACACAGATAAATTGAAACCAGAGAATCATAGAAATCATAGAAACCCTACAGTGTAGAAAGAAGCCATTTGGCCCATCAAGTCTACACCGACCACAATCCCACCCAGGCCCTACCCCCATATCCCTACATATTTACCCGCTAATCCCTCTAACCTACCCATCTCCAGACACTAAGGGGCAATTTTAGCATGGCCAATCAACCTAACCTGCACATCTTTGGACTGTGGGAAGAAACCGGAGCACCCGGAGGAAACCCACACAGACACGAGGAGAATGTGCAAACTCCACACAGACAGTGACCCAAGCCGAGAATTGAACCCAGGTCCCTAGAGCTGTGAAGCAGCAGTGCTAACCACTGTGCTACCGTGCCCACCCCAATTTCCATGACTCTGTGGCCTTTCAGAGTTCATTGAATGCTTTTAAACTAATTTAACTCTAATTAATTTAACTCTAACTCCCAAAACATCTCTCTGGAATGCACTTCTTTGCAAACAATGTAGACATATGGATGGGAGTTTCCGGCCACGCTCACCCTGAAACTGGAAAATCCTGCCCGAGGTCAACGGATCTTTCCATGATCTGCCCCTTGCCCACTACGATTCCGTGGCGGGCAGAACAGGAAAATTTGCCTCTATGTCTCCAGCTCTCCAGCTTAGTTCGCCCACCTGCTGTTTTTGGATCTTACTTTTCTAACTGTTAACTAAGTCAACATAGCCCCAACCTTTTAAGTGTAATAGACTCCAAGCTGCTTTGGTTGCATTTATCCCATTTTCTACAATTAAACATTAATTTTCTCAGAGTGAAAAATTATCTCTAAAATATTAACGTGAACCATGAACTTGATATCTGTTGCAACATAAATACTGTGGCTACAAGAACAAGTCAGGGGTTGAGTATTCTGTGGTAGTAACTCCAGCAAAACTGGAGTCAATGTGAAACAAGGGGAAAAACTTCCAAATCATACTTAGCTCAAAGGAAGATGATTGTAGTTGCTGAAAGTCAACCATCTGTCAGAACGTCACTGCAGGAGTGTTGTGTTCTAGGCAAAACCATCTCCAGCTGCTCCACCCTCCCTCTATCATAATGTCAGAAGGGGGGATGTTAGCTGATGACTGCACTGTGTTCAGTACCAATCCTGACTTCTCAGATACTGAAACAGTCTGTGTCCATAGGCAGTAAGACCTGGACAACATTCAGTCTTGGGCAGATAGGTGGCAAGGAATATTCGCACCACACAAGTTCCAATCAATGACAATTTCCAACAAGAGAGAATGTAACCACCTTTGTTTGACATTCAATAGCATTTCATCGCTGAATCCCCCAACATTAAAATCCTAGGAATTACCATTGACCAGAAAGTTAACTGGACAAGCCACATAAATACTGTGGCTACAAGAGCAGGTCAAAGGCTGGGAATTCTGTAAAGAGTAACCCACCTCCTGACTCTCAAAAGCTTTTCTATCAATTACAAGGCACAAGTCAGGAGTGTGGTGCAATACAGTCCATTTACCTGGATGAGTACAGCTCCAACAAAACTCAAGTAATTCAACATCATCAGGGAAAAAAAAAACCTGTTTGATTGCATCCCATGCATGACCTTAAACATTCATTCCCTCCACCAGTGGCACATACGCGCCTGCAGTGTGTACCACTTGCAGAATACACAGCAGATACTTGCCAAGGCTTCTTCAACAGCACCTTCCAAACCCAAGACCTCTACCATCTGAAAGGGACTAGGGCAGCAGAAGGAGGGAACACCGCCACCTGTAAATTCCTCTCCAGGTCACACACTGTCCTGACTTAAAATATTCCACTGTTCCTTCATTGTTCCTTCAGGATCAAAATTCCGGAGCCCCCGTTCCTAACAGTGTGGTAGGGAGACCTTCGTGACATAGGCTGCAGCAGTTCAAGAAGGTGGTTCATCGTCACCTTCTCAAGGGCAATTAGGGATGGACAGTAAATGCAGGCTTTAACAGTGATACCCAAAACCCATGAATGATTAAAAAGACATGCAACGCATGACTAAAAAATAAACTTTGTCACTTGTTTGTTTGACTGGCATCCCATCCAGCGCCTTAAATCTGCTGCAGAAACCCACATGCATGCCTTGTTACCTCCAGAATTGACCATCCCATCGCACTCCTGGCTCATCTCCCATATTGCGCCTTATGTAAATGTGAGGTGAACCAAAACTCAGTTACCTTGTCTTAACTTGCACCAAGTTCTGTTCACCTATCACCTCCGTGCTCACTGAATTACACTGGTTCCTGGTCAAACAACATTTTGATTCTCGACCTTTCATTGCAGTTTTCAAATTCCCCCATAGCTTTGCTCCACTTTATCTCTGTAAACTTCTCCAGCTCCACAACACTTTGTAGTATCTGTGCTCCTCGAATTCTGGCCGTGTCTTCAGTCGCCTAAGCCCCAAGCTCTGAAATTCCTTCCATATATCTCTCTGTCTCTCTTTGCTTTCCTTCTTCAAGGCACTCCTTAAAACCTATCTCTTTGACCGAGCTTTTGGTCACCTGCCCTAATATCTCTTCATGTGACTCAGTATCATACTTTGTCTTACAATGCTCTTGTGAAACCCCTGGGGTTGTTTCACTATGTTAATGGAGCTGAGTAAAAGTAGGTTTCTGTTATTAAACATTCACTCCCTCCACCACCACTTCAGTGCACAAGATGTACTGCAGCAACTTGCCAAGGCTCCTTCCAATCCTGTGACCTCTCCTGCCGAGAAAGTCAAGGGTAGCAGACACATTGGAACACCAACCCTTCCAAGTCACTGAGTTGAAAATGTATTCCACCATTGTGGTTGGTTCAAAATCCTGGAACCCCTTATTTAACAACTGTGGGTGTACCTTCATGGACTGCAATAGTTCACAAAAATAATTCACCACCACCTTCTCAAGAGATATCATAGAATAGAATCCCTACAGTGCAGAAGCAGGCCATTCAGCCCATCAAGTCTGCACCGACTCTCTGAAAGAGCATCTTACCCAGAGCCTATCCCCGTAACCCCACATTTACCCCGTTAATCCCTCTAACCTACACATCTTAGGACACTAAGGGATAATTTAGCACGGCCATTCCACCTAACCCCACATCTTTGGACTGTGGGAGAAAACCAGAACACCCACTAGAAACCCACACAGATACCGGGAGAACGTGCAAACTCCACATGGACAGTCACCCCAGGTTGGAATTGAACCTGGGTTCCTGGCTCTGTGAGGCAGCAGTGCTAACCACTGCACCACCGTGCCATCCCAAATGAGATAACAGCAAAAATTGCTGGTCTTTCCAGTTATGCCCACATCCAGCAAATGGATGACTATAAAAAAGAAAGGGATCAAGGGATATAGGGGAAGGGGGGGGGGGGAAATCAGGAAATTGAATTCGATGATCAGCCATGATCAAAATGAATGGTGAAGCAGGCTCGAAGGGTTGAATGGCCTACTCCTGCTTCTAGTTTCTGAGAATATTTTTTGGATAAATTCATAGATGAATACAAAAGTGCGGAAACTTCTGTTGATAAATACCTGTACGAAATGTTATTGGTAAATTGTACTCATGACAGACACAATTCAGCAAAGTGTTGAGATGTACTGATGTGGTACCATCTTCTCTCTGGGACAGTGAAATCCAAATCTGTCTCATACGGACAACACCAAATTAGACATTTCACAAGCGAATCTCAGACCCTTTTACTTCACTCACTTTTATTGAATAACAAAAATATACAGAAAATCGTTTAATGATTAAAAATGTGTGCATTTTTGTAAGTTACGTGGAACCATCTCTCAATTAATGGTTAATTCAAAAGGCATTTCATCGTGCTGGCCAGGCCTTATTGTCTATGATTGTATAGCAAAGCTCCTTCTGGCCCACTGACAAGCAAAAAAAAACCGTTTTGAATTAATTGAGGGGAAGTGATTTGTCTATGATGGATTTTTGATGTAATAATGTTTGTTTAGGAGCAGAAAAAAGATCATATATCATAATTGTGCTGGGTGTGTAGATATATCAAAACCATCATTCCTTTGTGAGTTACAGGAGGCCACAAGGTACATTTACTGTGGCTGGAAGCCAGGGGTGGGGAAACAAGAGTTGAATTCCGTGTGAGATGAAGAGCGTAGAACAGAAATCAATGCAGGCTGGTAACTAAAGGACTGCAGTCTGAGGACTGTTTTGTCTTGTTGTTATTGTGTTGTTTGTGGCATTTTGCAACCCATGAGGAATTCTGTGAAGAAAAAGAGGGTAAATTAGATACAGTTTAACTTCTCTTTCCCCCCTAAATATTATCAGGCTGACAAACCATTGTGAAATTCAAATATAACCTGACAATGGAAACCTGATGCCCTGGGGTTTTCACAACACAATGGTTGGCTGAAAGTGGTTCATGGGAATTAAGTGCATAGAATAATGTACTGGGGGAAATTTCCCTGCTGACATAATTACAAATAATCTCCGTGAAAAATTCCTGAATGCTGATAGGCTCCAGTCAATGAATAGCAAATGCTATTTGTAAGTTCTGAGACGTATGTTAATAGTAGGTAGAAAATTTGGATGTAATTGGATATAAGCAAAGGCAATTAGTGGGCAACATTTACATAAGTTTATACATTTCTGAATGATTAATTGTAAAAGCTGCAGTAACACCCGGGCACACTTCCCAAAACCCCTCTATCATATATTTATACAACATTCCTGAAAGCCCACAAAAAGTTTGTGAATTTTTATATCCCACTCTCAATGCCTGTCTGCTGAAGTTCACCCAATAGTAAATCAGCAAATTTCAAATAGTCAGCGTGAAGGAATTCCTTGAAAAGAGTCAGATGCATTTTCATGAATATTCATTTAAAAGATCTGACTGAATCTGTTGCCATTCTTAAATATCCATGAACAGTTCTTGTCAAAAGCAAAACAGGAAGCAGTGGAAATAAATAAAAGCAAAGTATGACTCAAATATTTGAAACATCAGTTATTGGGCTACTTAGTTGTGTTGAATCAATTGTGTTGGTAGCACAGTGGTTAGCACTGTCGCCTCAAAGCTTCAGAGGCCCCAAGTTCAAGTCCCACCTTGGGTGACAATGTGGAATTTGCACCTTCTCCTTGTGTAGTGTGTGGGTTTCCTCCGGGTGCTCCGGTTTCCACCCACAGACCAAAGATGTGCAGGTTAGGTGGATCGGCCATGCTAAATTGCCACTTGGATGGATTAGTGAGGTGAATGTGTGGGATTACAGGGATAAGGTTGGGGATAGGGCCTGGGTAAAATATTCTGTCGGAATGTGTGGGATTACAGGGATAAGGCAGGGGATAGGGCCTGGGTAAAATACTCTGTTGGAGAGTTGGTGCAGACTAGATGGGCCAAATGGCCTTTTCTGCAATGTAGGGATTCTATGATTCTATGAAAATGAATAACAAGAATATGCAGGCTGGGAACTCTGTGGTCAGTTACTCAGGAGTGACTCCGTAGAGCCTATAGACCAAATGTAAGGCACACATCGGGAATGTGATGGAATACTGTCGACTTGCCTGGATAAGTGCAGCTCCAAAACACTCAAGCAATTTAACACCATCCCGGATGAAGCAGCCTGCTTGATTGGCACCACATATACCATCTTAAACATCCACCCCTTCCTCCATTGGTGCACAGTAGTGCCATACACAAAATGCACTGCAGCAACTTGCCAAGCCTCCTTCGACAGCACCTTCCAAACCTCCAACCTCTACTATCTAGAAGGACAATGGCAGCAGACATATGGGAACACCACCACATGCAAGTTCCCCTCCCCTAAGTTTCACACTATCCTGACTTGAAAATATATCGCTATTCCTTCACTATCACTGCGTCAAAATCCTAGAACTCCCTCCCTTAAAGCACCTACACAACATCGATTGCAAGGGTTGAATAAGGCTGCTCACACCTCCTCAAGGGCAGTTAAAGATGGGCAACAAATGTTAGGGTGCTCAGAAGTTACATTCAGCAATCTTAAGAACATAAACTATGAAATACGATACTTCTGCGCTAGATTTCTGCAAAGTTCATTATTACCAGAAAATTAATATTTCAGAAGATACTCCACTGAGCTTAATGGTCACGGGAAACATACCTGGAAAAGTGATTAAAGCCACATCTATTAACTATTTAAAATACATTAATTTACAAGCCATTAACACTGCAGTGAAGTTACTGTGAAAATCCCCTAGTCGCCACACTCCAGCACCTGTTCAGGTACATTGAGGGAGAATTTAGCATGGCCAATGCACCTAACCAGCACGTCTTTCTGTGAGAGGAAACCGGAGCACTCGGAGGAAAGCCACATAGACACAGGGACACTACACACAATCAGTGACCCAAACTGGGAATCGAACCTGGGTCCCTGGCGTTGTGAGAACATAAGAACATAAGAAATAGGAGCAGGAGTAGGCCATCTAGCCCCTCGAGCCTGCCCCGCCATTCAATAAGATCATGGCTGATCTGACGTGGATCAGTACCACTTACCCGCCTGATCCCCATAACCCTTAATTCCCTTACCGATCAGGAATCCATCCATCCGCGCTTTAAACATATTCAGCGAGGTAGCCTCCACCACCTCAGTGGGCAGAGAATTCCAGAGATTCACCACCCTCTGGGAGAAGAAGTTCCTCCTCAACTCTGTCTTAAACCGACCCCCCTTTATTTTGAGGCTGTGTCCTCTAGTTTTAACTTCCTTACTAAGTGGAAAGAATCTCTCCGCCTCCACCCTATCCAGCCCCCGCATTATCTTATAAGTCTCCATAAGATCCCCCCTCATCCTTCTAAACTCCAACGAGTACAAACCCAATCTCCTCAGCCTCTCCTCATAATCCAAACCCCTCATCTCCGGTATCAACCTGGTGAACCTTCTCTGCACTCCCTCCAATGCCAATATATCCTTCCTCATATAAGGGGACCAATACTGCACACAGTATTCCAGCTGCGGCCTCACCAATGCCCTGTACAGGTGCATCAAGACATCCCTGCTTTTATATTCTATCCCCCTCGCAATATAGGCCAACATCCCATTTGCCTTCTTGATCACCTGTTGTACCTGCAGACTGGGCTTTTGCGTCTCATGCACAAGGACCCCCAGGTCCCTTTGCACGGTAGCATGTTTTAATTTGTTTCCATTGAGATAGTAATCCCATTTGTTATTATTTCCTCCAAAGTGTATAACCTCGCATTTCTCAACGTTATACTCCATTTGCCATATCCTCGCCCACTCACTCAGCCTGTCCAAATCTCTCTGCAGATCTTCTCCGTCCTCCACACGATTCACTTTTCCACTTATCTTTGTGTCGTCTGCAAACTTCGTTACCCTACACTCCGTCCCCTCCTCCAGATCATCTATATAAATGGTAAACAGTTGCGGCCCGAGTACCGATCCCTGCGGCACGCCACTAGTTACCTTCCTCCAACCGGAAAAACACCCATTTATTCCAACTCTTTGCTTCCTGTCGGATAGCCAGTCCCCAATCCACTTTAACACACTACCCCCAACTCCGTGTGCCCTAATCTTCTTCAGCAGCCTTTTATGGGGCACCTTATCAAACGCCTTTTGGAAATCCAAAAACACCGCATCCACCGGTTCTCCTCCATCAACCGCCCTCGTCACATCTTCATAAAAATCCAACATGTTCGTCAAGCACGACTTTCCCCTCATGAATCCATGCTGCGTCTGATTGATCGAACCATTTCTATCCAGATGCCCTGCTATCTCCTCTTTAATAATGGATTCCAGCATTTTCCCTACTACAGACGTTAAGCTGACCGGCCTATAGTTACCCGCCTTTTGTCTCCTTCCTTTTTTAAACAGCGGCGTAACATTAGCCGTTTTCCAATCAACCGGCACTACCCCAGAATGCAACGAGTTTTGATAAATAATCACTAACGCATCCACTATTACCTCTGACATTTCTTTCAATACCCTGGGATGCATTCCATCCGGACCCGGGGACTTGTCCACCTTCAGTCCCATTAGTCTACCCAGCACTGCCTCTCTGGTAACATTAATTGTATTAAGTATTCCTCCTGCTGCCAACCCTCTATCGTTAATATTTGGCAAACTATTTGTGTCCTCCACCGTGAAGACCGACACAAAAAACTTATTTAAAGACTCAGCCATATCCTCATTTCCCACTATTAACTCCCCCCTCTCGTCCTCCAAGGGTCCAACATTCACTCTAGCCACTCTATTCCTTTTTATATATTTATAAAAACTTTTACTATCATTTTTTATATTAATTGCTAGCCTAGCTTCATAGTCTATCCTTCCTTTCTTTATCGCTTTCTTAGTCTCTCTTTGTTGTTTCTTAAATTTTTCCCAATCACTTGTTTCTCCACTATTTTTGGCCACTCTGTACGCAGCTGTTTTTATTTTAATACTCTCCTTTATTTCCTTCGTTATCCACGGCTGGTTCTCCCTTTTCTTACAATCCTTGTTTTTTGCTGGAATATATTTTTGCTGAGAACTGAAAAGGATCTCTTTAAAAATCCTCCACTGTTCCTCAGCTATCCTACCTGCCAGCCTGCTCTCCCAGTCTACCTTAGCCAATTCATCCCTCATCCTATCATATTTCCCTCTGTTCAAACAGAGGACACTGGTTTGAGACCAAACTTTCTCCTCTTCCATCTGAATCAGAAATTCGACCATATTGTGGTCACTAGACCCAAGAGGGTCCTTCACAATAAGATCCTTAATTCTACCTACCTCGTTACACAATACCAGATCCAAAATAGCTCGTTCCCTCGTCGGTTCCGTAACATGCTGTTCAAGGAAACTATCCCGACAGCATTCTAAGAACTCTTCCTCCATTCCACCCTTACCGACTTGAGTCTGCCAGTCAATGTGCATGTTGAAGTCCCCCATGATTATTGCCGTTCCGTTTTTACACGCATCCCTTATCTGCTTGTTTATAGCCCTCCCTACCTCAACATTATTATTTGGGGGCCTATATACCACACCTACTAGTGTCTTTCTCCCTCTACTATTCCTCATCTCTACCCATAACGATTCCACGTTTTGTTCTTCAGAGCATGGGTGGCACAGTGTTAACCACTGTGCCACCCATGCCGCTCTTTTTATTTGTCTGTTTGCAGGTTCCATCCCGTCCCCGGGTCACCAACGCCAGATGGCCAACTGAGAGTGTTTAAAGACCAACTAAGGCCGATTGTCAGAGTTGACTGAAATTCTCTAGTCGGACTCCAGCCCTCCTGAGGTACAGGGGAACAGCCCATCTGCCTGGAGGTGACATTCTGGTGGTGAACTAGGAGGGCCAGTACTCCAGTCAGGTTTTGAGGCCTCCCAACTGAGTAGTTTCAGCTCCACAGTGATGGTCCAGTTACTGAGGCGATTTTTAAATTAAAAGTTATAATTGGGGGAGAGGGTGCCATCATGCTGGGGCATCCTCCATCTCTCTTCGCTGGAAGGGCAGCCTGCTGCTTCTTTCAAGGGGGAAGACCTCATATTTCCCAACACAGAGCGGGCTTCTGACACCCACTTTACCCTGCGATCAGAGCCCTGAAGTGTGTGAGGAATATTGTTAAAAGACACCACTTTTGCCATATTATGACCTGATGCTTTTAGCTAAACTAAATAATGAATTTAGAAAATTAATTTGTCGTGTTTTTGAAACATTTGAATTCTCATTTAGCTTGATTTGAATTTACCATTGCAGTCTTTAAATGTTTCTGCTTGCTGTAGTATTGTTTCAACAGCAGCTACTCTGTCTGTTTACCAGAGAGCATATGCATAAATCTCTTTACTCTAAAGAAAGATTATGACATCCAGAGAAAGACACCTCTGGACAGAGCTTTCTCATTGTGTCGTTGGCTAAAAAGATGCTAATCCAACTAAAGTTTATTTTCCCAAATTGTGCTCCATTTTGTTTGAGTTCAGCTGTAAGCTTTAGAAATTGCAAAATTGTGAAGAATGTTAACTCCTGATTTCTGAATGCTTTGGCATTAAGTTGTTAATAAATTAATCCTGCTCTGGCTGGACAATGTGGATCGTTGATGTAATGCAGCCACAAATGGAATCTTGTGCCCTCGCTGGTGGTGAACTTGGAGGCAGGGAGGGCATCAAATTAGGTGGGATAGTGACATTAGGGACATTAGGTGGGATAGTGACATTTCTGAACCCTGCCACCATCCCACCTCCACCAGTTTTCAGTTCTGGGCTGGAAGGCCCCTGGTCAGCCCTTCAGCCTTACTGCCCATTGAGGTCCTTAAGTAGCTAGTTAATGACCCTGTAAGGGCCTCATCCCAGACTTACCTGGCAGGCGTGAAACCATGATTAGACAGGTGACAAGGCTAGCCCATTGCACTGGGGGTGTGCTGATACCTGCGTTGGTGGTTTGTCCAGGCTAGAGTAAGAGATCAGGGTAGCCAATGAGGTTAAACCGAGGCTTTACCTGATGCAACTTTTCAAAGCCACCTCGGCCTTTTGGCTAAGATGAAACGTCAGATCAAGCCCAGGAGAGGGTGCAACATCTCATCCTGTCAGCCTGGATCTTATTTGATCGAGTCCAAGATGGGATGCAATATCTTATCTTGTCTGCTTGGATCTGGTTTGTTCTTCATCTGGGGACCACGACTGGGCTTAATTTGAATGGGCTTTTTGCTTAAAGTACCAAAAGGTGCCAAACAGAAGTGGTATTAACCCAGCTGCAGGCGGTCTGTCAGTATGCAGTGAGCGCAGCAGGTGAAACTATGTGACCACCTTGGCACTTCCCGTGGTGGGGGTGGGGGGGGTGTATCCTTCGATCAAAGGCCCTTAGTGCCTGATCGAGGGACTGGACATCGGGAAAGGGGGGCCCCACCGAGGGCCAACCCTTTGGTCTTGCTGCAGACCCTCCTACAATTTGATGGGGGATTGGGTGAGGGGGGGTATTGTAGGATGTAAAGATGTGTTGGGGAATCCCTCTCGGAGGTTCCCAGGTCAGGGTTTGCATGGCAATTGCCGGAAGTGCTAATTTCCTCGAGGCAATTGCCCTGTACTGGGAACCAACATCCAACTAAATACGATTTAAATCACAATTCAAATGTTCTGGCTGTACTGCATAATTACTGAGAAAAGGCTAGGAGAATTAAAACCCCTTCCAACTTCTGGGTAACTATTGTAAAGATCCAGGGGGAATTCTCCAGCCATTCACGCTGGTGGGATTCTCTGCTCCCGCTAGCAGCGCACCCCCTCTCACGGATTTCATGGTGGCACGGGTGACATCAGTGGGAAATCCCATTGACAGCAGCTGCCAGTGAACAGTGCGCCACCTCCCACCGCCAAGAAACACGTGGCTGGGGAGGCTGGAGAATCCATCCCCACCAGACTGAACACCCAACAAGACTCCCTCCACATCCCTGAACCTGCAGCCTCCAGCCACCGACATGACACATGGGACTCCCCCACCCCACCCCCTCACCGACCACATCTCCAATCCCCCCTGCTCTCTGCCACCCTCGTCCCATCCCTCACCCCTGGCTCTAAGGGCTTTCCACAAAGTTAATTATTACCAGAATTGTTTGGTCTATATGGTAGAATGGGCATTGTGGGTGAACGGAACAAAGTGCTTGAGCTGTAAAGGGTTTTACTTTTTGGCTGCAGATTGACTAAAATAATTAAAAATAATAATTAAATGTGCAAATGCATTGGTTCCCATTTATCTAAAGGCAATGGCCTAGTGGTATTATTGCGAGACTATTAATCCATGAACTCAGCCAATGTCCTGGGGACCTGGGTTCGAATCCTACCATGGCAGATAGTGGAATTTGAATTCAACAAAAAGTCTTTGGAATTAAGAATCTACTGATGACCATGAAACCGTTGTCGATTGTCAGAAAAACTCATCTGGCTCACTATGTCCTTTAGGGAAGAAAATCTTCTTACCTGGTCTGGCCTACATGTGACTCCAGAGCCACAGCAATATGGCTGACTCTCAATGGCCCTCTGAAATGGCCAAGCAAGCCACTCAGTTCAAGGGCAATTAGGGATGGGCAATAAATACTAGCCAGTCAGTGAAGCCCATATCCCACGAATGAATAAATAGTCTCAAAATCAGAACTTTGCTATTAAGGAGGAGGAGTCAATTTTTACACCAGAATTTTATCACAAAATTGCGTGTCAAAGGTTCTCATATTATTTGTGAGAAGTGAACTTGAGCTTGTTGGAACAGGCCTCCAATTCATTGTATTGCCCAGTAAACTCCCTCTTAAAACACCACAGTTTTGCTGGCAAACAAGATTTATGACAGGCATGTTCTGTGGTGCTGCACATGGATTGCAATCTGATTCATAAACTATAGTCCCATATTAAACTGTAGTTCAGGTTTTTGCAAATGACAAAATATAACATGCTCGTAAGTTCATGATCCTTTTTGTAAAACTTACATTATTGCTGTTTATCTTTAGCATACCATTTCACACTGCCAGTGACTACATTTTTCCACTTACCAAAATTTGCAGTTTAAACATTATTTTAATAGACTTCCAGTAAACCTTTAGTGCCTAGGAGCATTTAAACAAAAGATTCTCTTCCTATGTATAGTGGAAGTGATGCTTTCTCTGTTGGTGAAGGAGAATGTGTTATTTCCGACTGTACTATATTCAAAATTTACTTCGGTATTTGATGTTTAGGCAAATAACTCAAAGCTGATTTTATAAATAATTCCACATCAGCGCAGGATACTTTGCAGTCATGACAATGTGCTGGAAACTGCAGATAGATCTGGGTGGATTTAAATGGTGAAAATCGAGAAATGGTGAAGGTTCAAAGAGATATAAAGGTCTAAAAAATAAAATGCATGAGTTAGGTACGAAATGTCATCAAAAAGGCTCTTGGCATGTTAGCCTTTACAACTAGTGAACTACAAGAAAAATGAGAGGAAGCTTTGCTACACCTGTACAAAGCCCTGATTAGATCACATCTGGAGTACTGTTCTGGGCACTACATCTTAGAAAAGATATATTGGCTTCAGAAAGAGGCTGGGTCACCAGAAGGTCACTGTGCTCAGTGGGTTAGATTCTGGGGAGAGGTTGCATCGGCTAGGTTTGTATTCCCTGAAATAGAGGAGGTTAAAAGATAATTTCATGTAAGTATTTAGGGTTTTGAAAGAAACTAATGAAGTGGATAAGAAAGAAGCAATTTTTCTGCTGTTGGGGGATTTTGTGCCAACCCAGAAGGAAAAAAACAGTTCATACCAGTTTTCTTATTTCCCCATTTTACTGTTATTTTTCTCCTTTGGGAAAGGGTCAAAACATCAAAGGCAAAACCAGTGCCATTCAGGAGAGAAGTTAGGAAACACTTTTTCAAACAAGTAGTGTTGGTAGTGTTGAATTCTTTCCCATGAAAAGATGGTAGTTCAATTAAAACGAAATCTGGGATTGATAGGCTTTTTGCGAGCCAAGGGTGTAAAGAACATGGAGTTAAGGCAGGTGGATGGATCAACCACAATCTCTCTGAATGGACAAACAGGCTCAAGGGGTTAAATTACCTATTTCTATTCCCATGTCAGTCCTAAGAGAACCGTGCAAAAGCCGGGGTGGACAAGTAATGACGACTAGATGTTGTAGCAGTTTCAATTTTTAAAAATTCATTCACGGGATGGGGGCACCATTGGCTGGGCCAGCATTTATTGTCCATCCCTGAATACATTTGTTATACCATTGCTGTGGTCTGGGGTCACATGTAGGCCAGACTAGGTAAGGACGGCAGATTTCCTTCCCTAAAGGGCATTAGTGAACCAGATGGGTTTTTATGACAATCGACAATGGTTCCACGGTCATCATTAGACTTTTAATTCCAGATTTTTTACCGAATTCAAACCTTCACCATCTGCCGTGGTGGGATTTTGAACACAGGTCCCCAGAGCATTACCCTGGGTCTCTGGATTACTGATCCAGCGACAATACCACTGCACCACTGCCTCCCCTTTGTCTTTATTGCACACTATACAATAAGGACCTGGATTGCGCAAGTTTGCAGGTGGGTGAGTGCTGCAACATGGTATGCTCCAGGTGTTAGTGCTTTATTCTAGCTAGATATCTGTGACACTAAGAGCTCAGGAGGCCGAGTGTGGAGACTACATAGTGTCATCCAGCACAAGAGGACGAAAGTATACGAATAGGATATTCGGGGAAAGGGTAAGGTTGGATTTCTGAATGAAATCAAAGGAGCCAAGTCAGTGCCTTTAATGTAATCACATGTCCAAAGACATGTCACAGGAGTGTAAATCCACACCTGGGCAAAAACTAGAGAGGAGCATATTCTAAACAGCAGGAAAATGAATATGAAAAAACCTGTTGGAATTAAGAATATTGGTAAATATGGGGATAAAATAGTACTGAGGCAGCATATGGAGGATATTGGGTGTAGTTTCCATTCTTGGTGTAATCTATAATTTAAAACTGTTTTATGAAGTTTTCTTCTCCCCAGGATTTCTGCTCAAACTTCATTTGTATATCGCCAAACCCAAAATCAGCCGCAAAAACTGGCGCAAGTGGGCATTTGTTTAAAAATGTAATTTTTATTTGGGGGAGGAAAGATTTTGCTTTTGTTTAAAAAAAAATGCTTGTTATTTAAGTGCCAACTTGGTAAAGGTTGAATAATGCAGCTAATCCGCACAAAAAAAATCGACATTTTAAATCAGTGCCTATCTGCTCACCTGAAAATGGCCCTGATTTTTAAATGACTTTTAAAATATATACAGAACTAGTTTCTTGTCAGATTGGGGTACAATCGTCAGTTCTTTAGTAAATTAAAAGCTTTGAAAGTTTAGCCATTAATTCCTTTCCACCCCAAAAGATCCAACTTTATTTTTTTCAAATTCCTTGCTGGGCTACAAATGAACGTCATTAATGAAATGATTTAATTCCTCCTGGATGCAGCCAGCTTTCTGGAAAGGGCCAAGCATTAGGTGATTTGTGCCCCCTCCCCCCCCCCCCAAAAAAAGCAAACTCGCGTTTGCTGCATTCAATGCAACTTAAGCTGAAACAAGTGCAAATCTCTTGTCCCGGTCAGGATGTCCTCAGGGGCAGCATTGCCTCCCCAACAACAACCCCCCTATAGTGCAATCGAGCAGCATCCCTCAGCGTAGATGATTCCGTTGGCAGGATTAGTAAACAGTGAGTATTGCATGGGGTTAATGTGTCAGTAGATGACGCTTGTTCTAGGGCAGTAAACACTGAATACTTTACGAGTTGCATATGTAAGTGGACATGGGGTTGCACTTGGATACCAAACTCCAAACTGCTTTAGAGGTTCCACGTGCTAATGGACATGTTGTTCTATTGGGATATATGGAGCCATCTGTTTCCACTTCATGAAGCAGATCCATATTTAAGTTATGAAATCCAGACTTTACAGTGAAAAAATTCACCAAATCTATTCCCTTTTAAGTAAACAAATCCCGAAAATCTAACTGCAGCGAATCATAGCACGCAGTCAACAGTTATCTGCTCACTTA